>NW_021604585.1:3443742-3551474 GCF_004785775.1 Grammomys surdaster | reverse complement strand
CTCTCTCTCTCTCTCTCTCTCTCTCTCTCTCTCTCTCTCTCTCTCTCTCAGAGAGACAGACAGACAGACAGATGTAGATAAATAGATATACAGATATATAGATAGATCTGAGACAGGGTTTCCCTGTGTATGCCTGTCTTTCCTGGAATTCACTCTGTAGACCAGGCTGGCCTGGAACTCACAGAGATCTGCCTGCCTCTGTCTCCCGAGTGCTGGGATTAAAGGTATAAGCCACTTGACACATCCCACATCTTAATTAAGAAAACCCTCTTTCTTTGAAACCGCTTTCTAGCAATCATTCAGGAAACAGCCCAAAAATACATGAGCAACTCATTTTTAAAAAATACATAGTTGCCGGGCGGTGGTGGCGCACACCTTTAATCCCAGCACTTGGGAGGCAGAGGCAGGCAGATTTTTAAGTTCGAGAGTTCGAGGCCAGCCTGGTCTACAGAGTGAGTTCCAGGACAGCCAGGGCTACACAGAGAAACCCTGTCTTGAAAAACCAAACCAAAAAAAAAAAAAGTTAAGGGTTGAGATTTGTATGTAACCCTGTATGCAGAATATTTAGCTAACATGTACAAAACCCTGGGTTTGGGCTCAGCACTCAAAACCTTCCCAGTTATGAAAATAATTCTTCAATAGTTCAATGTCTTCATTGAGCCTCACCTGGAGGTGGAGGAGCAGTCATTAGGCATCCTTAGAAGACACATGCACACAGAGGCCAAGAACTACATTCCAATGAGTCTGCTTTTCCAAAGACAATTCCAAAACAGCTTTCCCCTAAGTATGCACCTCTGACCACCCAGCCCAGTCACCTCAGAAGCTTTTTACATTGAAGATTCCTAGGCCCCAAACGTCTCAAACACACTGGCCTGGAAGCCAAAGGCAGAGCTCTATAATCTGCTTATTAAACATCTCCTTCCTGTTGCTATTAGATCCTGAAGCTGGAGCCCTCTAACCCAGGCAACAGTAGCTGGTCACAGGGACCCAAACTGCCCGAAGATTGGATTTCCATAGCTAGTTGTTTCTGCTTTGGTCTTCTCTACAATGAAGGACAATAAATTCTGAGGATTCAGGCACCTGGAAACAAATTCTGTGCTAACAAACCTTAATAAATGGCTCTTATGTCTAATTTTTAAAATCCAGTTACAAAACAAAGAGTCCAGGGCTGAGGGTTGGGTGGCTAGCTCAGCAGTTAAAGCACTTGTCACTCTAGCAAGAGGACCAATACTAGGATGCAGAGCCAATGGAAACTCTGACATGAAGATGACAGCCAGCCTTTAAGTCCTGCCCCAGAAGGCAGAGACAGGAGATCCTCAGAGCTGGCTAAGGAGACCAGCCTAGAGACCCCGCCTCAAAAATAAGGTGGACCGGTGTTTGAGGAAGACTCATAATCTCAACTGTAGGCTTCCACACAAATACACATGCACATACCTCTCCCAACACACGTGAACACGCATGTACACCATAGACATGTACACGAAAAAAGAAGGGGAAAAGTCCATTTTGTGTTTTCATTCTCCAGGAAGATGGAGAACTGCTCACAGTTTTATAATTAAGTCCTCATATTTGGCCAGAGGATATGGTGGTCTAGCATGCACAAGACCCTGGGAAATAAGAAAGGGCCTCATTCAATAGTTGTCTTAGTCTGCCTCCGTCCATCTGGGCTGTTTTAATGGAAAACCATGAATAATGTGGATCTCCCACAAATCTGAATATTCAATAAGTGGAAGATGAGTATAAAAGGCTGGTTCCGGCTCTCTGGGCTTCTTCTGAAAGACACTGCTCCCTTTCATAGAGGGTCCTCCCTCCCTCATGACCCTGCCACTCTCCGGAGGTCCCCACCCCTGAATAGCATTGCTGCATTTGGGAGTGGACATAGTTGCTTTCTTTTTTTCAGGTGAGATGACACCAATTCTCTGTCAAAGTTCTTGTCTATTTTAGCTAAAATAATAAGATGTAACTTAAAAACTGGGTTTTGTTTAAGGAATAACGTACAAATAAGAGGCATGCATGTTATTTCCCCCCTCCCCCATTGCCTGGCCCAAGAGAGCTAAATAACTATAACGGAAACGTAAGTTGCAAAATACTAATTTGCAATATTAACATATTTCAAACTACAAGAAAATGTGTGCTCTTTGAATTCAACCCTGTTTCACCCTTCTTAGTGCTATCCTCTACATCTTTAAATTCCTCCCTCCACCTCTGGCCCTCAGCTCTTGGGCCCAGTTCCTTCCTCTGCTTCATTCCAATGAAAATGAACCAGTGGCTGGGTGAGACTTCCCACTCAGTCCTCAATTAGACCCCTGCCCTCCCAATCACAAAATTCAAAGGGTGACACATCACTGTTCTCCCTTACTGCTACAGACCACGCTGTTCACTGCTCTCTCTTTGGAACTGCATTGCTTCAGCTCTGTAACATTGATTTTTCTAAAGTTCCTTCCAAACTTAATGATCAACAGGTACTCTCCAATCTCCGGTAGTGGGCCTTAAATAAAAATCCAGCTTGTCCACTGCCTTTGTGATCGATCATCTTCTGGCCTCAAAATCAAACTAATTTTTGGCAAACTTTGGGCAACATTCTCTGTGATTTTGACTTACGTGGTTTGTTGAGAGCCAGGCTGATCTGGGACTTCCCCCAAAGCCCTGGTGTATGGAAAAGGAACTTTATTCCTTGTCTAAACTGGGGGACATGCTTAGCAAAGCCAGTAATGGTCTGAGGCCAGGACCTTCAAGAGAACTAACAGTTCAGATTCTGGAAACTCATTTTTTTCTCCTTCTTGAAGAGCTGTGGATTAGTCCTGAGGCTACTAAGCACTTGTTCTGTGACACACTTGAGATACCCTGCATTTCCCTTGTATAATGTGGAATAGCTTCCTGTTGATTTTGTTCCACTCTGTGACAGCTCTTTGCTGGCTCTGTCCTATCCCGGCTGTCACCCACCACACCCTGCAGAGAGTATATAAGGTACTGTATTTACCTTGCTTGGCATTAGACAATGCTTATGCAAGATTCCTTGGCCACAGCATCCCAATATCCCCTCCTCCCCCGCCTCTTCTCTCTCTCATCCACTAGTCTCTCTCAGGAACCTGTAACTGAAGAATGGCCTGCTGGCCCAGATCAGTGATTAGAAGTACGGGTGGTGCAGTCAGACTTGCAGATTCTAGTACTGGCCTCAACTCCCCAGCAGCACGAATGTCACATAATGCCCATGTGCCTTTTTTCCATCTTCTGACAAACTGCTACCTACCATGGATTCCAGGACTAGCGGTGTGACAGATCAGAGTAAATAAATAAAATGTTTGTTTTACCTATGTATACAAGTGTCTGTCTGGATATAAGTTTGTGTACCACGTGTATGAAGTACCCATGGAAGCCAGAAGAGGGCACTGCATCCTCATGGCTATGCTATGGTTGCTAAACAGGAAGCCTGAGGCCTCCACAACAACAGAAAGTGCTCTTAATTTCTGAGCCAGCTCTCCAGCCTCAGATCAGAAACTTTTAAATTTCTATGAAATTCCCAAAGAATTAATAAAGACTAGTTTAAAAGGAAAGAAGTTTGAAAAATAACAAAAGTTTTTCTTGCACCTCTAGGAATAAAGTGCTACAAAAAATAACTGTTAATGGTGTCCCATGCTCAACAGAAAGTGAGAGAGTTTCCCAAGGAAAAGAAAACATTGAATCGAAACCAGAACAAAGGGCAGTAAGCAAGCAGAGCAGAGACCAAGAAAGAGTTGATCTGAGAACTGCTGAGAGATCCAATTAGGAGAGGAGGGGAGGGAAGGGGAGGAAAAGGGAGGGAAGGGGAGAAGGGAGGAGAAGGGAGGAAAAGGGAGGGAAGGGGAGGGAAAGGGAGAGAAGAAAGGGGAGGGGAGAAGAGGAGAGGGGAAGGGAAAGGAGTAGGGAGAGGGAGGAGGCAGGGAGGAAGAGAGAGAGGAGGGGGGAAGGGGGAGGGAGAGAAAGGCCAAATCAATAGTCTTTCTGGTGTAAAGTAAACACAGACATCAAGTATTTCTAATGGGAAACATCAAATAAAGCCCCAGCATTCAGGGCAAAAAAAATCTGAGCTCCCATTAGAAATCCCCAGTGAGAAGACCAACTACCAGGGATGAGGACTATAGACCAACATGGCTGACTTGCTGAATTTCAGCTATTGCAATGATCAGACAGGGGATGTAAAATACCTCTGCTTGAATCTTTTAATGAAATATAGAAAAACGATCAAAGAAGAATATCAAAAAGACCTCATTATTAATGCTCTCAAAATAAAAATAAAAATGTAAATATAAATTAAAAATTTATTTTATATTATTTTAATGTTATTTTATATTATACTTTATATAAAAATACATAAAATGTAAATTAAAACCTAAGTGGATAAAACTATGACCCTGCTGGACCTGGCCCCTCCCTCTAGTGCCACAAGCTCTGGGCTCCACAAGGTCTTACAGGAAGCCCACACCTGCCATGTCTCATTTCCTGTGGTCGCCCAAACTGCACAATTGGTTGGAATCCTCTGCTTACTTTATTAATGTTAATATCAGGGAAAAAGGAATAAATCCACCAAAGACTAAAACAAAATGAAATTCTGTAAAACAGCCCCAAGGAGACAGTCTACTCTCTCATTTCTTCTCCGAAGCAATTAGATCCTAATTACATAGACCTAGAAACATTGCAGAGAGGCTTGTTCTATCGCTGTAGACTACAGTCATGGGAATAAATCATATTTGTAAATCTAAGAAAACACATGGAAAGAATAATTGAGTTATTCATTGATAGCACATACATATAGATAACTCATTGGTAATTCAATGTTTTGTTACACACCAAAGACAAATTAAATCTTTTGATTGGTTCCTATCAAACTGCAAACAAGATGATTTTCTAGATATATGGTGGTTTTTAAAAGACAGGGTATTTCATTTTTTTAATACAATACACAAAGTATCTTCTTGCACTGTTAGTGGAAAGAAACAGTTGAAGTTTACAAAGACAATATAGTCAGTTAACTATGTCTAATTGTGTATACTTACCAAGGGAAGCAATACACTAACTGCACTGCAGGAAACTAAGATGAACCAGCCATCTAAAACCTTTAACAAAGGGGTTATCAACTTCTGAAGCTTTAGCAAAATTCACACCACTTAAAATTTCATTTACCATAAACAATTCATGATCTATGCCTGTTTGGGGCACTGCCTTCTCTCAAAGGCTGAAGCTAACACAGTACACTTAATTTTCTGGTAACATGGCTTCCCAGTTTGCTCTCTTACCACTGTGATAACGACCAAAAGCAACCTGGAAGAAAGGGTTTACATCACCTTACAGCTTCGTCTTCTTCCTCTGACTATCAGCAACGGCTAGAAATCCCTGAAAAGAGCCACCAGCAACAGCACCCCAAACATGAGTATAAATTCCCCTCAGCTCTCTGTCAACATACAGTGATTCTAGGGCTAATTAGTGGCTGACGTCACAAAGTACCAAGCAGAGTTTTCAGCGGCTTCAGACTCATGGGGCTCCTGAGTCCAAAGTTCAAACCCTGCAAAGGATATATTCATGTGACAAATACTTTGTATCCAGTAAAAGTGTGATACTTCAAAAACAACATTTTTAAAAGTGACGGGTGTGGTGGCACACACCTTTAATCCTAGAGCTGGACACAGGTGGATCTCTCAGTTTCAGGCTAGCCTGGTGTACGTAGCAAATTCCAGGACAGCATTTTTATATATGTATATATAGAGAGAGGGACACTGTTTCAACCCCCACCCCACCAACTACATAGAGACAAATGCTTAGAGAAGGTGACAAAGGAGCCATTTCTATGAAGATGGAAACCCACAAAAAGGATCGAAGAGAAATCAGAACTAAAAACTGGTGCTTCCAAATTAAAAATCATTGGAGAAAATCAAAAGCAGATCAAATACAAGAAAAGGAAAGATCATAAACCTGAAATCAAAAGGCACTCTGAGGCAATGGAGGAAGTATTATCAAAGAAAACAAAATACAGTACATGAGACAGTATAAAGTAATTAGCAGACATAACTGAAGTCGCAGAGAGAGAAGCAAGTGAGGACAGTGCAGAATGCATCATGGGTTAGAAAAAGCTGCCACACCAGACATCTATCAAATTGCTGAATTTGATACAATAACAAAAGCAGTCAGGGAAAGACTGGAAGTACTCCTGGTAGAGCATGTGCTTAGTGTATGCAAGGCTGTGGTTCTCACCAAATAGACAGACAGACAGACGACAGACACAAAAATATAACACAAAGAAAAAAGATTACAGTACACAAGGGACTGGAGGAACAAATTCTAATTTCAAACCACAGACAACACAGGCTGACAAGGATGGGATGGAAAAAGTCTTGCAAGTGATGACAGAAAGAGGGAAAAAAGCTGTCTAACTAGAATTCTAAGTCTTGAAAAAACAATTTCATTCAGAAATGAAGAAGATATTTTTCAGACAAACAAAATACGATAGAACTGGTCTGCAACAGTGCTGAGCCTCAAACACGTCAGTGTTAATGTCTTTAGACTGAGAAAAGAACCATCTTAAATCCAGTCCTGATGGCTTTCACAGAGGAATAAAGAGCAGCGGATAAAGTTTATGTGAGTAAACACAGGACTGTTGAAAACAGGAATGGTTAGGCTAGGTGGCAGTCTATAGTCCCACCTACTTGGGAAACTGAGACAGGAGGATAGAAGGTTCAAGACCTGCCTGGGCTACACAGTAAATCCCAAGTCCAGCCAGCACGAGAAACTTGCCAACTATAAGAAAGGACTGGGTATAAAGCATTCACTGGTGAAGCCTTTTCCAGCCTAATGATGTTACAGTATATGCAGCCCCAAATTATTACAGATGGCATTAATTATTAAATGCCAGAGCAAACCTAGCCTGCCCCTGAGCTGAGGGCCTTCAACACTGTGACTCATCTGTGGAGGGAATGGCTGTGTCCCTGCTTGATTACATCCTGAAGGTGCAAGGCTGACACTGCATTTTGTCAATCCATGACTGTACTGAGAAACCTGTGAGACTGTAAAGGCCTACCATTTCACCTTCTCTGAGGAAAGCTGCCACAGATGGGTCCTTCTCTGTCATTCCATGCCCTCTGGTACCTGGGTCACAACTGACTCGGACCTCTACCCTCGTTAAGAGCATCGTTTGGTGTAAAAGAGGCCTATAGCTATTTCTCAAGTCCTTGAGAAAGCTGTGTCTTTGATGGGTGCCTTACTTATTTATCCATAATCTTTCAGTAAGCTTCCAGCATTTACGATAGTGGGAGTATGCTTTTGTTTCTTGCAACTGAAAGGAGCCTGCTTGAACGTCTCTTAAAAATTCAGACCTGTAATACACAGCACAGTAGAATGAATAATTCAGACATTTAAAAATATCACATAAAAGGGATTATACAACCTCAAGTCTGGGCTTTGACATTTACATTAACACAGAGAATAAAAAAAATGTGCAATGAAAATTACTACACAGTCACTCAAAAGATAAATGAAAATGTGAACAGTTTAACACCCACAGAGTTCTTTCTAAGCCATTTAAAAAGTAAGCCTTCTTCAAACTGTAATTTAATTCAAGAATGAAGGGTAAGGGAGGCGTTAGTAACTAC
This sequence comes from Grammomys surdaster, assembly GCF_004785775.1. Classification (NCBI taxonomy): domain Eukaryota; kingdom Metazoa; phylum Chordata; class Mammalia; order Rodentia; family Muridae; genus Grammomys; species Grammomys surdaster. The sequence continues at coordinate 3,543,855 of NW_021604585.1, read as the reverse complement.
AATTATTTTCCAAAGCTAACCTGAGAAAAATAAAAGTAACTTTCAGTGCAAAAAGTTTGTTTTTAAGGTATTTTCTCAGGAGATAGGTAGATACATAAGTAGACAGACAAATAGACAGAGGTATCAGTCTTTCACTATACCCAAGGTAGGTTGAGAAGATGGTATTCATTATACCTAATTAAAATTGACACAAGGGAAGGAGGGTTTCATCAGCTGTCAAGTGAACCACAAGGTTAGCCTGATCCAACTCAGTGATCTGGGGAAACACAAACTTTTTGTTATTATAACAAGTATTGCTGCAAATACTGCATATGCTACTCACCTTCGTCTCTGTCTGTGAAATGATACCACGTCTTTTATAAGTGCTTTGTGTAAAATAGATTACAACTCAGGTGCAGTGTTCCAGCTGTACAATGCTAACCCATTCAGCTGTACATTACTAATCCAAGCTCTGGTGTTGTACCCCGGCAGCTCTGGCCCATGCTCACACTGTAATGTCCGACCCCTTATCAGACAGAGCTGAAGTCAGACAAAGGTAACAACTGCTTTTAGTAGCTAACAGGACAATAAAGCCAAGTTTTATCCAAGTATTTTGGTCTTAACATATTACATACCTAAGATATATATTTTCAATCATCCAATTTAGAAATTACCTCTTCCACTCAGCCTTAATAATTAACTATACACCAGGCTGAAGTAGCCACACAGCACAGAGGCCGAGTGCTGGCAGTACTCTAGCACAGTTACAGAAATCTCCACGTGAACTCCCAGGGAGAGATGTTAAAGCAGCAGCACAAGCATGACCATAGGCATCTTTCTGTGACTTACAAAAGCTCTGTGTCGAAGACACGTTTCGGAATCTACATGACTGCTCCCATGGGGCTATTAGACAGTACATAAGCATTAGACAACGTGTTAATTAATCTTATGTGCACACAAGGGCACGCACGCACGCAGGTAGCTATGTATTCATATACAGTAGACCAATGGGGACTTTAAAGCAAACACTAGAGAGGGTAACGAGGGAGGTCGGGCAGTACATTATCTATAATCCCAGCAGTGGGGAGGCCGAGGCAGTACTCATATGGAGAGTTCAAGGCCAGCCTAGCATACACAGCCAGATCCTGTCTAAATAAATGAGTAAATAAGGAATACATCATTAAGCACAAAAGCTGTGGTAACTTCCTAAGTTTCCAGTCAAGTTATTGACCATGAAAATTTCACATATTAAAAGACTGAACAAGAGGGCAAAATTTTTATTGCACTTAATCATAAAACACAAAATAGTCAACAAAAACCACAGCCAAATCCATTGCTAGGTGACAGATACAAGTCATTTATATATAAACAGTATTTTAAAACAATGTTTTAAAGCTGAATCATAAACATTACAGTACTATATTATGGTGATAGCACAAAAACTTTCAGGAGAAAGTATTAGCTCACAAATGCATAATTCTCTCTATTACATTTTAAAGGTAAGAGAAACTTTATCTCCACTCATACAGACCTTTAACAATTTTAACAAAAATGTTAAAATTAAGCTTCAGAGTAAACCTTTGCTCCAACTCTTGGCCTATGAGAGGCTCTCCCATTTCACAGAAATGATCTTGTTCTCAGATTTAGTCTTCACTGGCTGCTTCCTGCTTACAACACAAAATAACACCATTTCTTCTGTTGGAAAGCTCAAAATTTAAAACTCCACCAGCCTCCTGGTTCAATGTTTTCTCTTCCTCTTGGGTGCAGTAAACTCTGTGGATACAAGGTTAAGAAGTCCTTGGATTCGTTTTTAAAAATTGACATGTAAATGACAGGCTCAAGTAATTATACACATTTCACCTGCATATGTGTTAAACAATCTAACCCAACCAACAACGTCCCAAAGCCAAGACCCTAGAAGGAGACAGTGAGGGAGATAAATAACAAACGCATATACACACTCACACACACACACCATGCATGCATAGACACTAAAATGTAGTGTGTGTGTGTGTGTGTGTGTGTGTGTGTGTTATGTATTATAAGATGACACAATGAAGTCACCATATGGTTCAGGTTGGCCTGGAACTTGCTATGTGACCCAGTTAGCCCTCAGACTTGTAATTCTCTTGTTTCAGCTTCTTGAATGCTAGGATTAAAGGTTTGTTTGTTTATTGAGACTAGATCTCAGAGTATAGCTCAGGCTGTCCTCAAAGTGGATATCCTCCAAGAGCTGAAGTTTTAAGTGTGTGCCACCATACCCAGTGACACAAGTATCTTAAGATTAGACAGAGATGGTTGCTAATTTAAAATTTAAGAGAAAAAAAAAATTGAAGCTGACATGCATGCGAATTTCCTAAAATGAAACTGCATTTTAGAGACTCTGATCTCCCTTGAGACAACAGGATTCCAATCTTACTGAGATGCCAATGAGACAGGAGATCTCAGTCACCCTGAATCCTATGTCATAATTACTAAGTTGCTTGAAATTCCATATGCTTTCCATACAATTAGTACGACGCCAGGGCACCAAACTGAGTTGTCTAGGCTTGTGCAAAGAGAAAGTGAAGAGTCTGATCCCATGACAGTGAAACCTGGAAACGAACACACATTCAAGTATTCTGCATCTTTCTGGCTCTCATAGCTAAATGCCATAGCTATTACACAAATAACCATCATTAAATACACAGAAACAAAAACCTTAGAAAGACACATAGAGAGATAGTCCTCATCAATGAAGAGTAAAAAGGAAGTGGGGAGAGGGGTGTCAGGAAGAAGAAGAAAACAGATTTAGAAGAGAAGCATCCAGGATGAAGAGCTCAGCAGGGCAGGCGCCTGCAAGCAGCTTCTCGGGTGGTGACAGCAGCAGAGTCACTTGCAGGCGTCCACATCCTACCTGGATGTTATCACTGCTTGCTGGCTGTGGAGTGAGACCACGGTCACCAGTGTAACACTGACAAGTTCCGACAGGCTAATGACAAGGGTCAGAAGAATGAGTCGCCGGTAGTGGGGTGGGCATAGCCCTGACTCTGCAGGCCCAAGTCCCTGCAGGAGCTAACAAGATGCATACTTTTCCTTACCTGCTTTGCTGAAGCCATCCATCTCCTCTTCCTCCTCCTCCTCTGTAATAACAGGCATACTCAGGCGTAAAGACTTTTCTTCCTTACGTTCATTCGGAATACTACCTAGGAATATTTAGAGATAGTGAGAAATGACTGTATACAGAAACAAGGAATACTGATCTTAGATGTTTCAACACTGAAATTATAGTAACACAATTATGCATTCCAGACTAGAAATCCTTTAAATGTTTATTTTCTAATTAGCTTACGAAGTAAGAGGTTTCCCTGTGACTATCTCAGCCTTAGATGACCCCTCTCTCCATCTGTCTAATCTTTTCTTAAGTGTTAAGATTCTGTGTCACTGAGTGTGGTTGCATACAGCTATAACCTCAGCACTCACAGGATATCCACTTTGAGGACAGCCTGGGCTACCGTGAGATCCAGCCTTACTTATTTAATTAATTAAAATACAGGCAGGCAGACAAACAGACCGACCGACCGACCAACCAACCAACCAACCACAGCACTCAAGAAGCTGAAACAAGAGGATTACAAATCTAAGATATGACTGGGCCACAAAGTTCCAGGCTAACCTGAAATATATATTGAAACCCTGTACCTACAAAAACAAAACAAAACAAAAACAACAACAACACCCTCTGCTGTGAATATTATTCTTTTATAACACAAAATAGAGAGAATGAAAGATACAAAACTTGTGAGACACCTTATTTGATCTTTATTACATAAAACAGGGTGCCATTGAACAGCTTTCCACTTGACTATTCTGAATACAAACACCTTTCCTTAGCTACACGAGACACATGCTCACATCCTTCTCCAGTCCTCTCTGCAGTGAGTTTCCATGTTCAAACATGCTAGAGTCGAGCTGGGATGGAGCTCAGTCAGTAGAGAGTTAACCTAAACACACACTGTCCTGTGTTCAATACCCAGCACCATAAACCAGGCATGGAGGCCCACAGCCTATAGTCCCCAACACTAGTGAGGTGGAGGCAGGAGGACTGGAAGGTCTTTCCTGACTACACATATATATAGGAAGTTCAAGGACAGACAGACATTACAGGAATTGAATCTGGCCAGAAAGATTGAGCAAACGTCCCCCCACATGAATCCACAACCTGCCGCCCATACTCGCCCAGCATTTACCCAGCATCCTCCTCCCGTATGCCAAGATGCTCAGCACGCTTGTCTCCTCCCATCAGCCTCTGCGCTCATCTGCACGTCAGGTGCCCTCTAGTGCCTGCCTACATGCAAGGCACAAGTGGCTGTTACCATTCCTAACTGGGAGCCACTGCAGCACCCCACTTTAGTCTGTTACTCCTACCTACCACATTGTCCCTGGTTTCAAGGAAAACTCTAGTCATGTCACTTTCTTGCTCAAGTTTTTCATACACTTCACCTCTGCCTACCAAATTAAGCCTAGGCTGCTGAGGACGTTTGCTATGATACAATCTTCATCATGCTTTTCCAAAATCACTAAAAGTTAACACTGTTTACACGTGAACTAACATGGGCCTCACTCTATACACCCTAACACTACCCTTTTCAAGTCCTCTGCTGGCTGGCTGCCACCATGTGGATGCTGGGAATTGAACCTGAGTCCTACAAAAGAGCCAGTAATCCTAAACACTGAGCCATCTCTCCAGCTCCTCTAGTTTTTTTTGTTTGTTTTTTTAATAAATGCAAAATACTTCTTACACACATCATCATGTATGTATGTATGTAGTTGATTGATATGATGCTGCTTGTATTGTAATGCTAAATATTGGCCCATAAGGCCTGATTATGCCCAGAGATCAGAGAGTCTGCAAATAGACCCAAATCTATGTGACCTTCCTCACAAGTTATTCATGGTGGGGAGTATCAATGCCTATAGCCTATAGCTAGGCAGAATTGAGACAGGCAGGGCTTGGGGTACCCAGGCTTTGGGTCAGAGGAGAACCATGAGGAGAGGGAGGAAGGTAGAGGAGAAGACACCAAGGGGTAAGAATCTTAAAATAACGGCCATGAAGGCTAGCTAATTGGGTCACCTCAATGGTCTTTGTTTTATTTCCAACCAATATGTGAAGGCAATTTGGAGAAAAGAGAAAGGGTAGTCTTAAATGATGTTAATACAATTTTACACCCATAGTAAAAAAAACCACCTCCACTTGCATATATAATAAAATGATTCAAATGTATCAGAGACGTGAAAGTGGCGCTTCAAGTTACAAAATATGTAGGAGAAAACACTGAAAAACTGTCCCCAGGTAAGATTTTTTTATATGCAACACAAAAATCATAAATCATAAAATCAAAAATGGTAAATTGTACTTCTTCAAAATTACACTTTTTAAGGCAATGTGGTAGTGTGTGTATGTAGCAGCGGCACTTGAGAGGTGGAGGCAGGGGGTTCAGGGATTTTAAGGCATCTGTATTTACATAGAGAGCCAAGGTAAGCTTGGGCTGCCTGAGTCCTGTCTTCACAAAAACAAAACAAATCATGACAAACAAAGTTAAATTATTATCCTTTTTTTTTTCCTCCTTGAGAGAGGATCCCACTATGTAGCCCTGTTTGGCCTGGAACTCACAGAAACCTCTGTACAGCTGACTCCTCAGCACTGTAAGGGTTAATGGCAAGTACCATCATGTCCAATAAATTCTTATCTTTGTAAGAACTGGTATAAAAAAAATGAGAAATTCAGCTACATTCTGAAAAAATATATGCAAAATAAAATCCTGACTACTGATAAATCTCCTATCCAAAATATGTAACTCTCACTGGTCAATAGGAGTACCTACTCAACTGGAAAAAACTGATCAGGGGCTAGAATGGGCTGCTCTTCCAGTGTCCAGTCAGTTCCCAGGACTCACATGAAGGTTCACAACCATCCTTAAGTCCGGGAACTTGATAACCTCTTCCGGCCTTTGAAAACACATGTGGAACAGATGAAGGCAAAATATCCATGCACATAAAATAGAAAAGAAATTTTAAATCTTTTATTAAAAAATATGTGGGGTAGGGGACTCATAAGAACACACCTCCATAGTTGTTAAGGAAAAGTCAACTGGGACCAAACTGACCCTGTATGGTTATGAAAAGAAAAACACTGTAATAGCCAAAGCTGCTGACTCTGAAACCAAGTGGAAACTGGCCATTTCTGGTGGGAATTGGAATGGTAGTGTTGTGTAACAGTTTCCTGTGAGATTGAAACATCTTATCCTTCAGGGAAGCTCTTCAAACAGGAAGGTACACAACTCAAAAAAAGCTTCAGGAAGCCCCTGAAACAGACCAGATCCACTAGGCCCCTCCCTGCCAGAGTAAGCAATAAAAGCTGTGAGTCTCTCTCAGAGGAAGGGAAGCCAAGCTTCAAAGAAGACTCTCAGAAAAACCGAGCTGCCAAGACTCTGAGACTAGACCAGCCACCTAGAAGCAGAAACCATCTGGGCTGTCTGGAGGAGATTTAGGCCAGTGTCACTTGAAAAGGACACTCTCCAACCTGTTGAGCTGATCACATATTGTACAGTTGTTCCAGGTTCCCAGTTTTGTGAGCTGTCACCTATGCTGCGGTGGGCTTTGGTGATGCAGCTGTTCCTATAAATAACACCAATAAAACTCACTGCTGACCAAGTTGGACTTTGGTATCCATACTTGGTTTGGTCTGTCATTGGATCCCTATCATCTGGGGTGAGTAGAAGTGTATGCTGTTGTCTCCCCAGGGAAAGTGTTGTCGTACAACATACAGTTACTTTGGAAAAGTGGCAGTTTTGTATTTACCCAAGATGTGGGATTTCTGGATCACATGACTTAGGTTTATAGAAAAGTTTTACATAAAAACTGTAATGGCTTTTTTCACAACTGCAGAAAATGCCAACAGCCTAAATATCTTTTGGCTAGTGACTGGATAAACAGTGGGACATCAGACAGTGAAATGCTATGGGCAGTGCAGGAACTGGTCATAGATGAGTAACAATACAGCTGACTCTCACATTTGCCTGGTTCCAAAAGCAGAATAAAAGTTTGCCTATTTCTCTGAAGCAGAGAGAGAAAAAGAAAAGTCTGCCAGGTAGAGTCAAGGCAGGTCTCAGCCTGTTGGCAGATTTCCTGACCTACTGAGGTATGGAACAATAGGAGGGGGTGCATCTGAGGCTCAAGTTGAGGGGCTGAAGATTCTATTGACCTTGGAGGAACAAACAGAGAGGCCTCTGGATGAAAACAGATATGTTATGTTATATGAGAAATACACTTGCTGCTGGTGCGGTACTGACCTGCCGCCCTCCCATATCTGTCTCTGGCATCTTTCCTCTACCTTTCCTGTAATTATCCACTCCCTGCTTGGAGGACTATTTGACTTTGCACCAGTGGGACTGGTACATACATGTGTTAACTAAGTTCTGGTACACACCTGCATTAACTAAGTCAAAGCCCAAACCCAAAGGGTACATATGCTAGGCATGGTGCAACGTGCCTTTAATGCCAGCACTCCAAAGACAGAAGCAGGTGGATCTCTATGACAGGACTACATAATGTGACCTGTCTCAACAACAACAGCAACAACAACAAAAGTCACATACTGTATAATTCTGTTCATATGGCTTTCTGGAAAAGGCACCTCTATTAGAACAGAAAACATGAGTGGTCACTCAGGGACCAGAGGAAAGAGAAGATGCCGACTGCCAAAAGGCACAAGCAAAACTACTGCTTTACTCTAGTGGTTGGGTCTTCTGGCACCATGTTCAATAGGATCAGTGGGCTTCCTTGCTTCATTCTCGGCCTTAGAGGAGGGTTGTTTTACAGTGAAGTACAGTGTTAGTCTTGTGTCTGCACAAATCCATCAGGTCCCATTTCCATCACTGTTCCCACCATGAGCAGATACTAGACTTGCCAGTATCTTCTACTGAGAGGTTTTCTTTTAATCAGCTACTACGAATTACACTGGCTTATTTCTCATATCCCTGGGATACAATAGGTTGCTGGATTTGATGTGCTTTATCTAGGGAGGAATTCTACATGTGTGTGCTCATGAAAGACACTGGATTTTAGTTTATTTCTCACAGTAACAACAAGCTAAAAAGTGTCCTATTTTCAGAAAGAATTTGCACAGAAACATCAGTCTTTTCTTAAACATCTATAAGCTGGGTGCCATGGCACTTGACTAATCCTGGCACACAGGGATACTCAAGCAGGAGACTTCAAGGCTTCCTGAGCTGCACAGCAAGAGCATGTCTCAAAGAGCTGAAGCTATAGACATGAGCAGGTGTATGCAAGACCAATCAATCCCCGGGACTGGAAAAAACAAGTGCACAGAAATTTCCAGTACAGCATCTTGAAGTTTCATCCCCTTACTAGATAAAAGACTATTCTGATTTTCTATCACATGTCTTATGAGAAATTTATAATCTGTTTAGTTATTTAACTTTCTAGACTAATAAAATTACCCAGAATCTCCTTATGGAGCTTTCCAACTCTGACTTCTGTAAAAGGATCCCTCACTTTACTAAAACTTTTGCTTACTTTTTTTTTTTTTTGTCCAGCTGATCCTAGAATACATTTTACATATAAAACTGGCCATTCACAGTAAGTCATGAAAAGTGTGTAGCTTCTCTGATAATGTACAAGTTCATTTTCCACTCACATCAACCAGTTCTGCATAAGCAATGTTCTAGTGTATCATGGCTAATGTTAGGCTCTCTCTGTACATCTATCTGTTTTTAAAAAATTAAAGGAGCACCTATGTCTTCTCTCCAGGACAGGGTTGTATGGTTGTCTGTGGTGAACCTGGCCCATCACCTGCTTAGAAGTACACTTCTACTGCAATATATCCCTTTATTCTCATATTCTCTGTAGCTACTTTCACAAACTGGTAGCTGGGTAACTAAGCTGTGAAAAAAAAAACAATTAACAAAAAAACAAAACCTGTCTGTATGGTTTGAGCTAGAGAGGTGGCCTAGTGGTTAAGAGCACTGGCTATTCTTCCAGAGGACCAGGGTTCAATTCCTAACACTCAAATGGCAATTCACAGCTGTCTGTAACTCCTGCTCCAGAAGATCTGACACCCTCACACAGACATACATACAGGCAAAACACCAATGCACAGGAAATTAAAATAAATTTTTTTAAACATTAAAAAAAAAAACAAACTGTATGACTCATAACGTCTGCAAAGCTCATAAAATATCAGCTATTTGGACCTTTTACAGAAAGTTTGTTGGCCCCCCCCCCCCAATCTAGAGAACATTTTATATCAAGGTTGGATATTAGGTACCATCAAGTATCTTCTCTAATAATTATTAAAGTTAATATATATTTTCCCCTTTGGCCAAATAGAAGATAAATTATATTAATAGGCCCAGGGAACTACACCATGACTGCATCCAGGGACAACTGGACTCAGGAAGTTTTCAGCTTGGAGGCTGTTTTATACTGTAAAGTTTTGCTGCTCTTGGGTTTTTTTGCTTTTTGTTTTTAACAATGCCCAAATTTGTCCTAACAGTTGTCTTCCCGGTACCCACCAGCTTCTGAGTAGCAAGCTTTCCTTGTGAAGAGCTTCTTGGCTGCCCTTAACAAAAGGAAAGGCTTCTTCCTCTGAATTCTCCTATCTGACATATACTTCAATTCTCCCTCCCCAGCCTCAATACAGGAAAAAGAAAACATGCTCAGAGCCCATAAGTTTCCTTCTCAAACCCCTAAACTCTCTATATTTGAGTGGTGGCATGCTGCAGGCTTTTAACTAGCTGCCTCCTCCATGGGCCATCTTGTTTTGTTTTGCTTTTATTTGCTCTTTTTCTTTTCTTTTTTTAAATCCTAAACCTCTCTGGTATGTTCTTTCCAGAGAACAGACTCCCGTTGTCCTAGGGAGGTGGTGCATGGCCCAGCTCTGAGGCTGGGGGCATGTTGTTGCTTTAAGACAGGCTCCCTCTACATAACCCTGGCTATCTACACTAGATAGACCACACTGGCCTTGGATGCCCAGAGCATTCCAGAGGTAGCCAGAAGTGTTCTAATGAAGTCACTAAGTATCTGTTAATGCTTGTTGTTTTCTGCCATTAACCTGCCCCAACTTCAGGAAGCTGAGCATCTGTGCGATTCTTGAAAAATCAAATCATTAAAATACACAGCTGTGTAAGCACCAAGTCATGAGGACATTTCACAGACTATTACAAACCAAAGTCAGGAGGAGTCTGATGAATTTCACTGAAGGAGAGAGTTTTTAGAATGCATTACTTATTGGCCTTTCCTAGATGTAACTTTAATTCACATACATTGTTACTAATAAAGTTATACTGACTAACAAATTTGATATAATCTCTAGGGTCAGCAACAAGAGCCAAAGAAGCTATGAAATTGGGTTCATTTTTAATATTAAATTCCATGATTTTCCCCAACAAGTCTCTTTCTCTTGTTGTGGGACAGGATCTTACTATGTGGCTCAAGCTGGCCTTAAATTGGGAATCTTCCAGCCTCCAGAGTGCTGGGATTAGAGATATCCTCCAACTAACCCAGCCCTAGTCCATCCTAGAAATAAGGACCTACTCTTCCGCACCAGGTCTTTTAAAACCAAAGTACCTTTACTCCTGGAAGACCTCTTCCTTCCGGCTGGTTCTGCTGGTTCTGCTGGTTCTCTGGTTCTCTTTCTCTTAGCTGCTTTGCCTTGTACTTGTCCAGACCCAGAATCAGAGTCAGAAGAGTCAAGCTTGGACTGCCGATGCCTCCTGGACTTGGACATCTTGGGAACAGAAACCCAGTTACTCACAGTAAAAAACAAAATGGTCCGAGGGCAGAGCACAGGAATGAGGAGAACAGGACACCTGGCATCGATCGGGCCCTTTACCACACAGGCTTGAACTACACGTAACTGGACAACCAGATTCCTGCAACTGCCTCGCCACCAGGTCACACTGGGTTTAAATGCCGCTGCTATCATGGAGAATGATAATGAATCACAGACACAGAGTCAGAAGTCAGGTCTGACTCAGAAATGTTTCCTCCAGGTACCTCCCATGGCTTGCCTAGCTCCAGGTATGACCACATGGCCCAGACTGGTCAAGATGGGTTTAATATCCCCACAACGCTGTGACTATTCACTGTGTTAGGACTATAACTACCAGGAAGGAAACACTAGCTTTGAATCTAATGCCAGAATCATGAACAGCACTGAAGAGACAGGAAACATGCGGAAGGAAGACCTAGTCCTAATGGTATGTAAGACCAGCAAGCCAAGGGTTTTGTTGCTGTTGTTTTGAGACAGGGTCCCTCTACATAACCCTGGCTATATACACTATATAGACCAGGCTGGCCTTGGATGCCCAGAGCATTCCAGAGCACTGGGATCAAAGGCATGCACCACCACACCTCCTGGACTTTTTAATTGAATCAGCTCACAAATTCCTAAACTTGCTTAATCAAGTGTTTTCAGTTACTGGTAAGTGCACTTCTGGTATCAATGAGTCTCCAAAAGCAATTCTATAAGATACCAGCTGCACCTCAAGAGGGAAAAGAACTACAGCCCTGCAATGATACACTAGAACAACTGGTGGGGTATAATATAATTAGTTTTTCAGAGTTATGTGATGTCATAAGATATACTTCAGACATTATTTGGCAACAAATTCTCTTCATAAATAAAAAGAATTCTGGTTAAAAAGAACTGGATACAACCCGTTTATCTTCTTTGGCGTGCCTTCAACTCACCCATTTACTGTGATAGTCCTACAGCAATCATGTAACAGATAACCAATCAAGAATCATCCTAAACATTGGTTATTAATTTCTATTCCTACAGTTGGAAAATGAGAGCTTGCTTTCCCATAATATAGACTCACAGAAAAAAAATCCAAGAAAATGTTAAAAAATTAACATTAAAGAAAAAATTAAGAATGTATTTACCGCCGGGCGGTGGTGGCGCACGCCTTTAATCCCAGCACTTGGGAGGCAGAGGCAGGCGGATTTCTGAGTTCGAAGCCAGCCTGGTCTACTGAGTGAGTTCCAGGACAGCCAGGGCTACACAGAGAAACCCTGTCTCGAAAAACCAAAGAAAAACCAAAAAAAAAAAAAAAAAAAGAATGTATTTACCAGTACTCACTTCCTCTCAATACTCCAGTAAATAATAAAGAACTCAGAAAAGCACAAAAACAGACATACAGTGGAAACAACACAATTATAATTTTGCATAGGAAAGTAGGTAACAGCCAACTTAACAGAAAAAAGGTTAAAAAACGAATGGCCACACAAGGAAACTCATTGTAAGACAGCCAACCCCACTAGGAATTGCACTACAACCACAGGGAGACACGGGGAACTGTGTCCTGGCCCCAGCCTCAGAGCTGGGCCATGCACCACCTCCCTAGGACAACGGGAGACGGTTCTCTGGAAAGAACATACCAGAGAGGTTTAGGATTTAAGAAAGAAAAGAAAGAAAGCAAATAAAAACAAATCAAGATGGCCCATGGAGGAAGCAGCTAGTTAAAAGTCTGCAGCATACCACCACTAGCCACTCAAATAGAGACATCTGAGGAGCTCCAACCTTCTGGAACAAAGCCAAAAACAAAAAATTGAGACCAAAATAAAAAGAGAAAAGGATTCAAAGGAAATAGGAGGAAACATCAAAAATTGTAATTAAATTAATATCCTTAATGACAGACACTGTATCCTGTGAAAAAGGGCAAAAGTATTTTTCAAAGAAACAGTATTTTCAGAGAATAAGAATATTCTCAGTTAAGAAAAAAAAAGAAGTCAGCACAAAAACTAAGAAACAAAGTGAATCAACAACAAAAATAAGATGACATTTAAGAAACATCCTAACAGAAATGGACTGAAAATAGCAAAGAAAAAAAAAAGGGTTAAGGGAAAAAAAAATGGTACAATACAAAATATTAATTTAAAGAAATTCCTCAGACTGAAACCATGTTCTGGCAAACGCCAATGATTAGTGAAAACCCCAATTACAATGCCAAGGGTGTCCTGAATTTCAAGGACAAAGAGCAAACTCCCAGAAGGCAGCCGAGGACAGGGAACACACCTTTGGAGTTCTAGGCAAAAGGAAGAGGAGAGGAGAGACCGCAGTGGTGGCTTGCTGGTCAGGCGGTGAGGGCTCCCGGCTGCAGCCCGCATGGCTGGTACTGTCTTTTAAACTGTGCATATGGATTCTGTAGATGAAAACTAAGGTGCCACCTAGGAAAGAACTTACTAAACAAGGACCTTACCTGGGCAACAGCTGAAAACGCCTTTGCTTTTATTTTCGCTAAGGACACTGCTCTTTCACATCTCTGGAAGGAAAATGAAGAAGGAAAGCCAAGGTGAAACATGAACCTTAGGGAAACTGAAAATCCAAGGACCTGTCCTCAGGATTAAGACTGTTAGTGTACACAGTGATAAGAAGTCACACGTGACACCCTCGGCTAGCCACATGGCAGGTGACATAATGCCACCCTCGGTGGTGAACCATTTCCTTCAAGGCTCACGGAGGAAGGAGTAACAAAAGCCTTAGGTTAAGCCATTCTCTCATCTGCCTGTGCCTAAAGATGGCTCCATGGGTCAGATGAAACACTGGGCACAAGCCTTACCTGCCCGAGAACTGACAGCACCTCCTGTCACTCTGCCCCACTGGCTCAAATCGCTAACATCTCACTCCCGACCTGCCCTCTGAGTGACCTGCACAGCCCATGTGGAGAACAGACTAGCAACCACAAAACACACAGAATGGACTTTTCCTGTGTCTTCACAATATGGCCCAAGGGGCATGACACTAATGAAGCAGAATTAGTCCCACATAAAGGGAAGAAGCCATTAACAGTCTGCTGACCTCCGGCTCCTCTGAAGTGCCTTCGCCATTCACTTCTCCATCTTTAAGTTTGGGTTTTAAGGAAGGATTCTGAAAGAACAAAAATTTTGTTTACACATGATTATATATACACATTTATAATTCTGTTACTTAAAGATAATTAGTAGATTACAATTTTAACAGAAGAATGTTTACTTTTAGTTACTGTAAAACCAGAAGGTAGTTTCAAATTACTGCAGCACTGTCCTACCGCTGTGCTAAGACCATGGCCAAAAGCACCTCGGAGAGGAAAAGGTTCCTTCACCTCCCAGCTTCCCATCTACCATGCAGTGGCTCAGGGCAGGACCCAGGAGGCCTGGAGACAAGGACAGAAGCAGAAGCCATGGAGGAACTCTGCTTACTGGCTTGGTCCCCGTGACTTGCTCAGACTACTACCTTACACTACCCAGGACCACTGCCAGGGGCAGTACTACCACAGAGGGCTGAGCCCTCCCACACCCATCAGTAACCAAGAAAATGCCCTACAGACTTGTCTACAGATCAATCTAATGGAAGCACTTGACACAGTTGAGGTTTCCTCTTTTCAAATGACTCTAGCTTTCCTCGAGCTAACGGAAAACTAACCAAACACTGTCTAAGATTACAAAGGTTCGTGCTGGGAAGAAAGCTTAGTGGGTTAGGACATCCACTGCCACCCTGATGACCAGAGTTCAAACCCTGGGCCCCACATGCTAGAAGGGGAAAACCAACTCCTGTGTGTTGTCCTCTGACCTCCATAAGCACTCAATTCACAAGCACACAAACAAGTAAGGGTGAAAACATTTTTTAGACCAAAAAGTTTCAATAGTTCTAGAAATCACTGTTAAATCATATAAACTTTCCTAACTAATGAAGAATTCCATATACCTCCTGTGGCATTTAAAAAACTGGCTAGGTATGCACAACTTTAATCCCAGCACTGAGCGGGGAGGGGGGCAGGGCAAAAGGATGTCTGTGGAGTTCAAGGCTAACCTGGACTCCACACTAGACTCACATTAGTGAATTCAAGGACTAAATAAAGAGAACGTGCCTAAAAATAAGAAGAAAAAACAAAACAACCATGGTATGGTGGTTTGAATATGCTTGGCCCACGGGAAGCGGCAATACTAGGAGGTGTGGCCTTGTTGGAGGAAGTGAATCACACTGTATAGGCAGACTTTAAAGTTTCCTACTGCTCAAACTCTGCCGTTGGATCAATATGCAGAACTCTCAGCTTCTCCAGGACCTGATCTGCCAGAGTGCTGCCATGCTTCCACCATGATGATCATGGACTGGCCTGTAAGCCAGCCCCAACTAAATGCTTGCTTGCCTTTATAAGAGTTGCCTTGATCATAGTGTCTCTTCATAGCAATGAAATCCTGAGACACATAACTAAGCCACAGAAGACAGACAATGCTGGAGACAGAGAAGAGCCTCACCTGGGTTCAGTGTCCCCTACCATGCAGAAGTGGAGCTGGTGGGACCAGACCCTCAGATTCATGAGAAAAAGTAGTTTTCCAAAATTTTAGATGTAGTCCACTAATATTTACATGTTGGTAATGAATCCTAAGTTTTACAACAATGTTAGAATTCTGCACCAAACAAAATTAATCTAGATTCTGGGTTTAAACTAAAAATAGTTCAATATTAACTCTCCCCCCAAGCCCATCTGTAAAACTGAATAATGTCATGCCCCAAGCCTAGTAAGGAAAAGGCCCTAACGAGGAAGGTAACGCCCTCCAGTCTCCATCCGCAGCAGCGTGGCCTCTACAGCACTGCAGACGTAAACATCTGCGCATACCACAGGGGGGACAGCGAACAGCACAGCTTACATACCACAGGGGGGACAGCGAACAGCACAGCTTACATACCACAGGGGGGACAGCGAACAGCACAGCTTACCTTCCTTTCCTTGTGCCACTCCTGATGCTCCAAAACTATGTTCTTAATGTTGTCGAAAAACTCCTCCTTTACCAGACTGAGAGCTTTGTCTGGCATGGACTTGTCTGCAGAAATAGCATGCTTCATCTTTTGATAATGATCATGAACATTCAGCATTTCCTAAACGTAAAAAGAGGATTCTTTTACTTCTTATGCAATGTGTGTTTTTTGTTTGTTTGTTTGTTTTCTGATTGTTTGTTTTGTTTTATCCTAAAAGACAGTGTCTTGCCATGTAGCCCAGGATACTGCTGGAAGTATAGGCATGTACCACCAAGCCCGGTCCTTTATTTCTATCTTTGATGAAAATATCTTTCTTTTTTTCCTCTTTTTTTTTTTTTGAGACATGGTTTCTCTGTGTGGCCCTGGCTGTCCTGAAATTCACTCTGTAGACCAGGCTGGCCTAAAACTCAGATTTGTATGCCTCAGACTCCCAAATGCTGGGATTATCAGTGTGCAACACCACAGCCTGGCTTAATGACAATCCTAAAGGCAAACTAACTCAAAATACAATTACTCTCCTAAGTGACTACAAGTTGTAGGATATATGGTACATTACAGGAACTGTCAGTATCTAGTTAATGAAGTCATAACCTCAACATATTAACTGTCAACAAAGCCACTTTCCCCAACTTCAAGAGTATAAGAACAAACTCACCTCCAATACATCAGAAGTGATAAGTTTCATTACACGATCATTTGGGTCCTTAAATTTTTGTGTCACTTCAGTTTGTTGAACTTTTTTCTTCATTCTACATGAAAGCTAAATACAAAGAAATGCCTTTTAAAAATGAACATCTTGGGCTGGAGAGATGGCCCTGTGGACAAAGGCACTCGCTGGGCAAGCCTGGTCATCTGAGTAGATTCCCGGGAATCCCCATCAAGATGACAGGAGACTAAAGACCACAGTGGTCCTACTGTGTACATGTATGCACACGCATGACCACCTACATACATCGCCAAATACACAAATGTGCACAACAGTAACAATTTTTCAAAACTGTTAAATGGACATCTTTAAAGGAGTAAATTTACACAAGAACAGCTCTCCCTGCACACTTGTTAACCAGCCCTTTTCAGAGTCCACTGGGTTTTTCTAACTAGTAGATGCTTCACTGAATGCTATAGAGTCTGCCCAACTTAGAAAGTCACTTGATTTGCCAGGAGACTACCTGCTCTTCTATCTAGTGTCTCAACTGTTACAAAACTGAAGAAATGGTGGGATTTATTAGATGTTCCAATTTTTTATCAACTGAGATTTAAATTCCTTATTCTTCAAGTAAGCCCTCTTGACATTCGAATGGAGGAAGGCACAAGGCTGAGGGAGTTAGCTCAGTGGTTGAGGGCCGGCCTCGAATGCATGCGGCTTGGGGCCTGTCCCTCAGCTCTGGAAAGAGATTTAAAACGCAGATACAGACAGATGTCAGATTACGTCCTGCTCACAGTAATTAGCTTCACATGTGTCGTTCACAAACACCCTGTACTCAAGTGCAGAGGCTCAATTCTGTCTGCAGAGAAAATAAAACAACCAGAAAACATTTTTCTTATTGCAAAAGAGCTGCAGCTTTGAACACCACTAATAGACTTTCCATTTTCAAAAGAACAAAGCTTGGGGGCTGGAGAGATGGCTTAGCGGTTAAGAGCACTGACTGCTCTTCCAGAGGTCCTGAGTTCAAATCCCAGCAACCACATGGTGGCTCACAACCATCCGTAATGAGATTGGATGCCCTCTTCTGGTGTGTCCGAAGACAGCCAGCGACAGTGTACTCATAAATAAAATAAATAAATAAATCTTTAAAAAAAAAAAAAAGAACAAAGCAGGCTCTGGATAACGAATTATAACTGCTTGTTTTGAAAATGACTGTTTTTTTAAGCTCGGCGGTGGTGGTGGTGGTGGCGGCAGCCTTTATTCCCAGCACTCAGGAGGCAGAGGCAGGGGGATCTCTGTTCAAAGCCAGCCTGGTCCACATAGTGAATTCCAGGACAGCCAGGGCTACACAGAGAAACCCTGTCTGGAAAAAACAAAACAGAAAAGAGACGAAATGATATTTTAGGCAACATACCAGCTTAGGCATCGCTGTGAAGTGGAAGGCTCTGTCAAGCCGAAGCTTCCTGAAAACAAAGGCTGCGTCGAAATGCTGTGCATTTATCAAGTCTTGCTGAAATCTGATGACGTCATCCCAATCCTTCAAGGCAACCCTGATCTACAGCCAGGGGGAGAAAAGCCGCTCTAAATACACTGGATCCTTTTCCACAAACGTAAACCTAAACACTGCTATTTCCACTTAACCCCTTTATTATTTAAACAAAACAAAAAAACAAAAGCAGTGCCTGGCACAAGTTTCTACCGAGGGACAGGGACAGTGATCACCAGGCCTTACCTTCTGTTTTGGCTGGCACAGCTGTGTGTTGTACAACCCGTACAGAAGATACAGAGCGCCAACTCTGATCTGGAATGTGTGTGGAGGCAAAAAGTAGCGCCATGCCAAAGCTAAAGCTTCTTTTGCAAACATGTTCTTTTTTAAATTTCTCATTTTGCCACTATAAAACAAAGAGGAAATATTTCCACTGTTAAATAAATATAAACAAAGGCCTTTGTCCATACTTCTGTAGCCAACCACTAGGAACTAGATGGAGAATCCACACCTTACCCTCTTGTAATTCAAGCAGAAAGAGCTTATTTTCTACTGTCCTCAACACCACACACTGTCAGGTAACCATGCCACCAAAACACTAGCCTTGCTGCCAAACTGATGACTATAGAAAAAGCTTGAAATTCATACAGTACTTAAAGCATTTAATATTGAAATAATCGTGTTGTTTGTTACAGACTCAAACACTCTGTGTATTTTAATCTATAGCATACGTTTCCCCAGTAGTCTTCATGATTTTCATCATTTTCTGTCCACAAGAAGCTTAAGTGAAAGTTACAGAGATAACCCAATCTAACCCATCTCCCCATTCATCAGAGCACAAAAGCAAGTCTGAAAAAGGAAACAATGAGAGTGACTTTGAGTGCATCATCAGAGTGTTCTGTGACAGGTCTTAAATTGGCAGATTAAAAATGTTCTCCATTTTTTAAAGCCACACACAATAGCACACTACAGAGACCCCAGCAACTGGAAAATAGAGATAGAAAGATCAAAAGGTTTACGGTTATCCTTGGCTACATACTGAGGTCAAGGCTAGCCTAGGCTACGAGAGACTCAGTCTCAAAACAGGAAGTTGGGGGTAGTGGCCCAGACTATAATCCCAGCAATCTGGAGACAGAGACAGATTGACACAAAGTCAATCTTTAAGTACAACCTTAGCTAAAATGCCTCAAAACACATTTAACTCATGAAAACAACTAACATTCACATAATTATATGTTGCATTTTTCATATTAGTAACAGCAAAATAAAATGGTAAAGACCTAAGCATCTTGGCTAATATAATTTATTACATCTCATTACAAATGGGGGAGGAGACTATTTTGGCTCGTAAACAATAAAAATGATAAGTACAGCAAAAGAATACGAAAGGCCTATGGTAGTGTTGAGACCAAAATGATTCCTAAAGAAAATCCAGCCAGGGTGAGGGGGAGTGAGCGGGGTGCAGTGTCACATGCCTTTAATCCCAGCTCTTAGCAGGCAGAGGCAGGGGGATCTCTGTGAGTTTGAGACCAGCTGGATCTAAACTGTCCTCAGTTCTAGGACAGTTGGGGCTTCACAGAAAAATCCTGTCAGAAAAGAGAGACAGAAACAGAGAAAAACAGAGGGGGGGGAGGGAGAGGAAGTCTACTACCTCTCTCTAGTGGAGTAACCTAGAAAAATTTCTTTGGTGTTGCCCCCACCTCTTTAAGTACAGTGAAAAGTAAGGATTTTAGAAACAAAGAAGACAACAGGTCGTGTAAGGTGGTGCACATCTTTAATCCCATCTACCTGGTACTTTCCAGGCCAACCAGGGCTGTATAATAAAACCCTGCCTCAAATAATAATTAATAATAATAATATTTAATTAAATTTTAAAAGTAAACAGGAAGACATAATAGATTTAGATGTTTTAAAAGATGAGGTCTCATTTTCCAGCCCAGACTGACCTCAAACTTGCAATACCCCTGCCTCAGCTTCTTGATTATAAGCCTATGACACACGGTAAAATTAACTTCCTCTAAGCCTCAATTTTCTAACCTGTAAAACATGGACACTTATACCTGCTTTTCAGAGTTCTTAGTTAAGTACGTTAGACAATGAATGCATTACAGTTAACTACATAAAACATCAGTTGCACAATAGATAATTTATGTTATTTTGTTTTTTGAGACAGTGTCTCCTGCAGAATTCTCTTTGTAGCTAAGATGACCTTGTACTTCTGGCCTTGATTCACCCCACATTCTGGGCTTAAAGGAATGCAGCCCCACAGCTGGTTTATTTCACCTTCTGTAATAATTTACAACTTCATTTGTAACAATTTACAAACTACGTAATAATTTACATCAATAGTATAAGAAGTTCTATTTTATTCAGCAAAAGTTCTAGTATGATTTCATTCAATCATTTACCCTTTTCAAGAATTTATATGGGCCGGGCGGTGGTGGAGCACGCCTTTAATCCCAGCACTTGGGAGGCAGAGACAGGTGGATTTCTGAGTTCGAGGCCAGCGTGGTCTACAGAGTGAGTTCCAGGACAGCCAAGGCTACAACCCTGTCTCAAAAAAACCTTATAAAAAAATTTATATGGTATTTATTCATATGGTATGGCAATTAATACAAATACCATATTCAAACTTGGGCAAGGTGGTGAATGCCTGACCTTAGAAGAACAAAGAGACAGGCAGATCTCAAGCCCAGTCTGGTATAATAGCAAGTTTCAGGCCAGCCATGTCTACACAATGAGGGCATGTCCCAAAACCAATAAAAACAAGGCATACCACATTAACCACATCACTGTTCTCACAAAATTGAGTCAAGAGGGAAATCAAAAGGTAGCAATAACTCTGAACACTAATTTCACATGTAGAACCACAAAATATATTGGTTCATCTCATTCCCACAATATCATGAAGTATTACTATCTATTTTACAGACAAAAAAGTTTGTCCCAGATCTGGGAGAGAAGAGCTGGGACGCTGTATTCAGAACCTGATGCCCAGGACCGCATCACCTCAGCTCTTCACCTTTATCCAAGACTGCCGCTCCAATTACGAAATAAGCTCTGGCAGGCGAGATAAGCACTTCACGCTGGAGAAAGCTAGAACTCCAGCCTCTCAGTCCCAAAGGGCAAAAGAATTCCCTAAAGAACTGTCATTTGAGTTCAAATATGACTGGCGAAGTGAACAAGCAAAAGGAGATAGGAATTTCCCACCCTAGGAAACGCCAGTGGAGTAGCAAAAGCAACTCAAGGCAAGAGAGTGAGTGCAAGGTACCAGCTAGTGAAGCTAGGGACAGAGTCAAAGCCGGCTACTGGGCTCAATTTGGGCTTTCTCCACCTAAAGACGATACACAGAGATTCAAACCCGCACTTCCAACGTGAACTGTTGCATGCTAAATGAATTCTTTCTGCGTCGGTGTGAATACTTTGTTTCTAACCGTAGATTCATTAAGGGAAAACAAGATTCGAGGAGGTCGAAAGGCAAAGGTCTGGGTGAGGATGGAGGTTGTGGAGATGCAGAGGGGCGAGCCCTCAGAGCACAAGGGCAACCCACGGAAACCGCCCAGGCGGAGGTCGCGGACCCAGGCTGCGTCCCCATCACACCCGAGGGTGAGGCACACCCACCAGAAGATGGTCGCGAACTTCATGCTACGCCAGAGCTCCGCAAAGTCCTCGAAGCGCACGCTGTCCATCTCTTGGAAGCGGCTGAGCAGCGTCTCGCAGTCAGTCTGCAGGCCCGGAGGGGTCCCCACGCCTTCAAGGTTTCCAGCGCCCGTGGGACGGGAGGCGGCGCCCACGGGAGTCCCCATGCTCACCCCGGGACCGGGCATCCCGGCCGGCCAGAAGGTCCTGTAGCACCGCCCCAGTCACGTCACGCACGCGCACGCCGTGACGTTTCATCCGGGCCCTTAAGCCCCGCCTTTATCCGGGTCGTTCCTGGCGCTTCTTGCGCATGCGTGAATGCTAGATGCTTTTAGTCTAGGTAGCTAGACCACGCCTTTGCTTTCAGGGCCTGGGAGGCAGAGGCAGGAGGGTTTCTGTGATTTACAAGCCTGCCTGGTGTATGTATCGAGTTTCAGGTCTACATAGAGTGGCCTCAAAATAAATAAGTAAATAAATAAATAAGATCCTCAAGTTAGATAGGTAGGTATATAGGTAGATAAAATAATAGAGCCAGCTAACACAATTGGTAGAACATGAAGACTCGATTTCAACGACAGCACCCAAAAGAATTTGAGGTTTTCATTGCCTCCTGGCTTATGTAAACTACATTCAGCCTGCCAGTCTTTTTTTTTTTTTTTTTAAAGATTTATTTATTTATTTATTTATTATGAATACACTGTAGCTGTCTTCAGACACACCAGAAGAGGGCATCAGATCTCATTACAGATGGTTGTGAGCCACCATGTGGTTGCTGGGATCCTGCCAGTCTTTTTTAAAGGGACCCTACAGTAGCAACCACCCTAACCTCCCTCCGCGTGTGGGAAGATGATCTAAAGAGAACGTCTTAGGAAAGGAACTCCCTTGGTTCTTCCTTATTGCCAAAATCACCTACAGTCTATACTTACTTAATTGAGTGATTAATTTGTGCCTCTCCAAGTAATATGCAACCACTCTTGGCAACAGTTGCTGTTTCTTACCCTTGTTGCCTTTGACAATCTAGCACAGTACTGTGTCAGGAGCACCTAATGGACACATTTATTTGGCTGAAGTAGCTCTCTAGAAATCCCACTTTTTAGCTTCTCCCGGGGGCTTGTTATGGGTTAGCATTCTGTATTTGAACTGTATTTCTGTTTTGAAGGCATACTAATCTTTAGAAAAGTTATTCTGGGGTGTGCTTGTAGAGATGTACTTATTTTATTGTTTTGCAATGGTGTGGTACACGTGCACGCGCGCACATGTGTGTGTGTGTGTGTGTGTGTGTGTGTGTGTGTGTGTGTGTTGGGGTTCAAAAATCGCCTCCCAAACCACACAAACACTGATCTTAAGCAAGAATAGTTTATTGAACATTGAATACTGAACATTCAGGACAGCAAAAAAAAACTTGGAAGCCTAATTGTGGTACTAATTGTTCTCAGGGTAGACATTTTATAGGAAAAATTAGGCTCAGAAGTTTAAAGGGCAAGGAGGGGGGCAGCTGGCATACTAGGCAAAGTAACTGTCAAGGTCATTGACCCTGAGTACAGTAAGGGGAGTGATGAACAGGGGAATTGCAGAGCATTGAGATGACAGAACATGTATGTTATAATCATAATTTTGGGCTTATTAGTAGCATTCTTCAGTGTTAGCCACAAAACCACAGTGAGCTCATACATAGATACAGGAAAGACTGCCCGGTAGTCAGCTCTGACTCAAGCTGTTTTAGGCATAACAGTTCATATTGACCTTTGATTTGATGGGTCCTATGTAAAGTTTTGTGGAATTTCTTAAGATTAGCCAACCTCAGCAGGGCGGTGGTGGCGCACGCCTTTAATCCCAGCACTTGGGAGGCAGAGGCAGGTGGATTTCTGAGTTCGAGGCCAGCCTGGTCTGCCGAGTGAGTTCCAGGACAGCCAGGGCTACACAGAGAAACCCTGTCTCAAAAAAAAAAGAGATTAGCCAACCTCATACAGAACAGTCATACAGAAAAAAACAGGGTGTGTGGTCAGGATGTCCTTGCTGTAAGCCCAGTCACTTCTCTGTGTCAATGACTGGCAGGCATGTAACAGCAACAATATGAAATAGCTGGCAGGCAGGGAACAAAATGGCTACAGCTATTCTAAGGGAGGTGAGGGTGAGTGTTAGACCATAATGTGTTGTTGATGTTTTCTTGTGTGACATTGTGACTAGGGGTGTGTGATAGCCATGACAAAAGCACACTTTGGAGCAGTCACTTCTCTCCTGTACAGGGATCCTGGTATTCTTAACTCAAGTCTCAGGTTTTCTCCCGCAAGAGCTTCACTGAGTCATCTTACTAGCTCAGTTTTTCTTTTTCAAATTAGTATCACTTATTTATTCATTCATACATTCACTCACATATCCATTTCAAGAGAGATCCTTACCTGGAACCTCCTAGATAGCTCAGGCTAGCTTAGAACTTGAGATTTTCCTGCCTCAGCCTCCTTGGTCCTGGGATTGCATGTGTTCACTACCATGCAGGACAAATTTTAGCTTTAATTGGCAATAATTCTACCTATTCTGGGTAATAATATAATATTTTGATATTTTTATATACGGTGAGAAGATCAAATTGGGCTAAGTTACTTACCACCAGTATCTCTTTACTTTAAAAAAATTCTTTCTTAATTTATTTTTGCATTTTCATATATACACCTGGTTTGGGTTGCCCCTCCCCTCCCCCTCCTCTCCTCCTGCCTCCATTCCCGCTTAAATCCTCCCATGCTCCCTGCAGTTTCCTATCACAGAGGCTGTTATCCTTCACGGTTTTGAACTCATTTTGTTTCTCCCTCCCCCCCGCCCCGTGTGTGTGTGTGTGTGTGTGTGTGTGTGTGTGTGTGTGTGTGTTATCATGTAGCTCCAGCTGGCTTGAAACTTGCTATTTGGTCAGGCTGGCCTCAAACTCACAGAGGTTACTTGCCTTGGTCTACCTCCCCAATGCTGATATTAAAAGCATGCCTCTCCTTATATTTCTTTGTTGCTGAAATTACTTCCCTGTAGGAAATATAAACAAAATTTATCTCAACCTAAAATTCCAATGACAAACTGAGGCATGATTCTACCAAGGTTTATACTGGGTGATCAATGGCTTTATTGGGATTCCTTACAGAGAATGGATAAGGAGTCACTTACAGGGGTGTGGGTGCTCCTACACACAAAGGTCTTATCTGAAAAGCCTTTATCGACCAGAAACGAGCCCTCACCATCCCCTAGTCTTCCTCAGCCTATATACTCTAGCCCCTCCAGAGACCTTGTTCAAGTAGAGCACAGCTGTATACCATAGGCAGCATGATAACTTGTAAGTGGACATAACTGAGCTCCCTCGGATGGAGTTTGCATGGTTCAAATGGCCTCAGACCTTAGCATAACTGACACAATGGAAGAATCATTGAGGCCTTGGAACCCAACAGGTAGACAGCAAGTACCACCTTCCAAAAGAAGAACATGGACCTAATCCAGCAGAGTCCATAGCTCTGTCAAAGTCTCTAAATGCACTAACCTAGCTTTTGGCTTCTCTAGCTCTGTTTGCTTCTGTCTAACTGTTCTTGCTAACTGAGCTGTGGTCACCCAGAATGTGGGTTGTTTGTTTGTTTGTTTGTTTGTTAGTTTGTTGGAATTAAAAGCTTACCCTCTGAAAGGCTCAGGACTATGAACACCCAGTGTAGTTGCCAACCTGCTAATACTTTCTATTGGCTTGAGCCTGTGTCTGAGTGTTCTTTTCTGGTGGACACCCCACAACAATGCACAATGTTCTGAATCTCTCATCTCACTTCTGGCCAGCCTTTCATCCTCATGATAAAATACTCGATGTAATTTGTTACCAGTCAGCTGGCTTGAGTCTTTTTCTGTAGTTAGAAAGAAGTCATGAGTAAGATTTGGCATTCCAGGCCCCTGAGTACCAGGATTGGGACAACAGCTTCAGAAAGCTTGTCACTTCAGCTCATAAACACTGTAAGTTTGGGGACTGAGAGTTAGCTCAGTGGTTACTTATGGCTCTGAGCCTCAGAAGCTAAGAGACTTATAGTTCCAGGTGCTCAGGAAGATGTTTACTGCTTTGGGCCTTTGTTACCTGAGTCTGGCTCGCCATTGCTGGCACATTTCCCATCTCTCTACAGCTACTCATATTGGCAGCACTTAGTGTCAGCTAAGCCTCCAGTCTTCGGAGTTGACACTCTTGGCCTCTAACAGTGACTGCTGTTACAATTCTCAGTCCTGGCCATTGGAGCCCTAAATTCCCAATAGTATCTCTTTCTTAGTCAGGGTTTTACTGCTGTGAACAGATACCATGACCAAGGCAACTCTTATAAGGACAACATTTAATTGGGGCTGGCTTACAGGGTCAGAGGTTCAGTTCATTATCACCAAGATGTGAGCATGGCAGCATCCAGGCAGGCATGGTGCAGGAGGAGCTGAGAGTTCTACATCTTCATCTGAAGGCTGCTGGTGGAAGACTAACTTCCAGCCAGCTAGGGTGAGGGTCTTAAGCCCATGTCCACAGTGACACACCTACTCTAACAAGACCACACATCCTAATAGTGTCACTCCCCGGGCCCAGCATATAAAAACCATCACAAGCTCCTTGCAGGTCTTTGGGTTCTGGGTCCCCCACTCTTGCAGCTTGGAAGAAATCTGGAACGCTCTCAGTGACAACAGCCTACCATCTTCCACTTTTGGTCTTCAAAGCATTCCATCTTCTGCAGTCTTGCTGAGCTTCTCTTGCCTTCTCTCCTTCCACTGTCCTTCATCATTTCAGGTACCTCAGCTCATGATTTTCTTCCCCAGGGTTGTTCTCTGGGTCCCTTCAGTCCCCTTCTTGATGCTATTGCTGTTATCACTGGAGCTTGTCACCGCAGTGAGGCTCAAGCTGCAGCTCTTGGGAACAACACATAGGAACAGACCTCCTCATTGAATCAGACAGTAGAGAGGGAGAGAGAAGAGGAGGGAGAGGGAGAGGGCTCTGCAGGAAAGGGTACTTAGCACCAAGACTGAGCACTTCAGGCCAAGCCTGGTGACCTGAATTTAATCCACAGCACCCAGTTGGAAGAAGGAATGAACTGACTCTTGAAAGTTGTTCTCTAGCCTTCACACATTTACTGTGGCATGTGCATATTTGCATATACACAAAATAAATAAATGTCATTTTTTTAAAAAAAGTTAAAGCCTAGAGAGCAGCCTAGCTATAGACCCAGAAGGGCGTGGTGGGCGGAATGTAAAAGAGCAGGGTTCTAATTTGCATCAACAGCACAGTAAAGCTTCCAGTTCCACCAATCAAAACCTTGTTTAAGCATCAATCATGAGGTTTACATAGGAGCCAGTGAGATAGCTCAGTGAGTAAAGGCACCTGCTGCTAAAACTGATGACCCAAGTTCAATTCCTGGGACCCACATGATGGAAGAAAAAAAAACAAATCTTATAAGTTGTCCCCGACTTCTGCATATACAGCCTGGTTCATGGACATGCATGCACATGCATACACACACACACACACACACACACATTCAAGCACGTGCAGAAAGACAGAAGCAGACAGAAAAAGAAATAGAGGCAGATAAATAAATGAATAAAAGGAAATAAAATAATAAAAGCTTTACATAAAATCCATGCATAAGCCTCACACATTACCTATCACGGCTTTCTCTTGGGGTGCAGAGGCAAACTCTTTCCCTTCTAGTCTAAGAAAGAATAACACAAGCTAACCAGGCTTGTAGGGTTCCCCAAGGCTTGCCTTGGCCTGGTGAAGTGTTCCAAAGCAGATGCAAGCTATCTAAAACAGTCAAGGCTGAGGTAGAAGAGGTGGCCCCAGCAGCCAGGGTTGTAGAGATGCCAGGACCAGAGTGTAGATTCGGGAAGATGTCTGTGAAGGTTAAAGGGCTCAAAGCAGCCGGGCAGCAAGGGAAGGTAGTCCGTTGAGTTTCTGCTCAAGACAGACATAAGTAAGGGTTTTGACATTCATCAAAGAGTCACATATATTGCACCCCAAACAGCTTAGCTTATTTGAAGAAAAAGTAAAAATTAAAAGGTACCTAAGCTAATAAACACTTACCATTAACATGTTTTTTTTTTCTTTTTGTTTGTTGTTTTGTTTGTTGGTTGGTTGGTTAGTTGTCTTTTAGACAAGATCATACTCTGAAGCCCAGGCTGGCCCAGCTCTTCTGGCAACCCTCTCCCCTCAACCTTTCTGCTTCAGCTTCCCAAGTGCTAGGACTGTGGGTATAAACTACCATGCCCAGCTAACATTAACATTCTTTTTAATTCATTTATTTTATATTTTTTCATACATTGGTGTTTTGCCTGCGTGTATCTCTGTGTGAGGATGTTGGATCCCTAGAACTGGAGTTACAGACAGTTGTGAGCTGCCATGTGGGTGCTGGGAATTGTACCCTGGTCTTTTGGAAGAGTAGTGGGTGCTTCTAACCTCTGAACCATCTCTCCAGCCCCAGCATGTAAAACATGAATGTGTGTTGGGGGGGTGGCTCAAAACATGACTAATGTTAAATGGAAATGTAGAACCGTGAGCCTGTGTCTGTAGACGGGTTTGTTACAAGTGGGTGCTCAGGGAAGCATCTACTGGCCTCTTCATTTCAGTTATTTTCCTCTTCAGCTCCAGGATTTCTATCAAGCTCCTTAAAATAAGTTTAATTAAAAATAATGTCCACCATTATTATGTTCACTTTTCTGAACACTCGGTCTCCAGATAGAGGTAGAGAACTTTGCTGGGGGAGTATGCCCCTGTGTGCTGGCTTTGAAGTTTTCAAAGGCTGGCCTGACTGCTTCCTGTGTGTGTGTGTGTGTGTGTGTGTGTGTGTGTGTGTGTGTGAAGTCTGGTTCCTGATTATCAGGCTGGCCCCATGCTGCTGCTCTGACTTCTCCTATAAGGCACTATATCATCCTAGAACTAGAAGCTAAATTAAACCCTGTATTCTCTTCCCTCTTTTTTCTTTTTCGTTCTTTTTTGAGAGAAGGTCTCACTACTCAGCCCTTACCAGCCTAGAATTGGCTATGTATACCAGGCTGGCCACGAACTCACAGAGAGAGGCCTCTGCCGCTCAAGTGTTGGGATTTAAGGGATACACTACTCAAGAACTAACTTGCTTATTATCAAGCTAATTTATCACACAAACAGAAGAGAAACTAATACACTATCTGTATTATGTGCTTATGTGACAATATGTTCATACATTCCTTGTTCTCTTAAGTGTGCTCCCCTTTGATTCTCTGAATGTATTTTGAATGGCTGCTTTAAATTCTTTTGTTCAGTAGGCCATATGGGCCCTCTGACCACGTAACTTTTCTTCATTGTTTTTCTTCGGCAATGTGTCAAAATTTTCTGTTTATTTTCATATCTCATAATTATTTTGATTAAAGTTGACTCTTTTAGGGAATTTGTTATAGCAAATTTTAATTTGTATGAGTGACTGGAGTCCTTCACATGTTCCCTATGGCTCATTGCTTTTACTTGTTTATTTAGCAACTTGGTAAGACCGTTTTTAGAAACATTTGTTTCCCTTACATTGTGCCTGTTAGATCAGCCTATGCCCTGTCTTAGATACCCCATGGCAAATATACTCCTTCAGGGGATGCCTTGCCCTGGGTGACCCCGTTTTATAAGCAGCCTTTGACTCCATTTTGAAGATTATATAAACAACACCATCTGTCCAGAAGTATCATGAGGCACAGACTGATCTCTTATTTCTAAGAGAACAAGCCTAAAAAATCATCAGAATTAATTGGGGACACCTGAGCATATCAGGGAATTGAAACCCTGGACCTAGGAAAGGTGGAACCCCGTCATCTGGACCCCCCCCCCAAAGAAGACACCTAACACTGTGGCGCTCTGATAACCAGTCTCCTGGCCACAGTAAGGACTCCTTACTGTCCCAGGAGCCTCAGCTCAGTCTGTCTCCACTGCTGGCACAGCCCACTCACATGGTCCACTCAGTCAGTCAGTCTCCACTGCCGGCACGGCCCACTCACACCGTCCACTCAGTCTCCACTGCCGGCACGGCCCACTCACACCGTCCACTCGTTCTCTATCTGGCTTCTTTGCTTCAACAACTCAACTTGACCCTGAGACTCAGCTCTGACTTGTCACCCTACGATCCTCCTGTACCCACACGTAGACTTTGCCTATCTGCCTTCTGCCTCTGCCTATATGCAGTAGGTCTCTTTGAACTTGGCTGTGATGTCTTTAACCCTTTGGTAGCCCCCCTTCTCCTCCTCCTCCTCCTCCTCCTTCTTCTTTTTCTACTACTACTGTACTACACACACACACACACACACACACACACACACACACACACAGTGGGATGTGGGATGATTTTTACAAATGACAGGCAACAAACCAAATGTAGCTTGTGAACCTACTGTTACTCAATCAGTTCTGATGCTGTGGAAAGTCACAAACGTGTCTGTGTCTCTGACACAGTGTACTCCAGGACCGTCCCGGCGATGCAGGCCTGCAGCTGCTGTGACTCACTCTGGGTAACAGTGGTTTTCTGTGCTCTTCGTCTTCTCTCCTGGTCTGTCCTGCTGTGGTATCACCACCAGATGTTAGCTTCCTCTAACTGGTAGCTAATATACCCTGGGGCATAAAGTGATTCACAGTCTAATCCAGTTAAATTTAGGAAGTCTATGCAGGGACTTTTTTGAGTTCAGTCTTGAAGTATGCTCTGACCCTGAGACCTGGCGTGGCTGACTCTTCCCCGGACCTATGGTAAGTTCTCTCACCTGCTGAGGAGCCTGTTGCCCCTAGAGAGCTCCTCTTACTGACTACCACCCAAGTATGCCCTGTTTGCAAGAACATCCTTAGATTTACCTACAGTCTGTTTCAAATAGTCAGTTCCTACAGAGACAATGTCAGAGTCCAGTTCTTAGCCTCTGCCTGGGCAGAAGCTCTGAGCCAATACTTTACAGCTGGGGATGGAGGCGACAGCCTCCCCTCAGAGACTCTTCGGCTTTATGGGTATGACTCTGGGAGGGGACCATGGTTCTGTTAGCCTAAGGTTGCTTACTGAGACGTTGAACTCCTAGTCTATACATGCCAGCAAGGATAGAGGGAAATGAGAGGTAGCTAATTTCTCCTATCTCTTAGCCAGGCTTAATTTGAATTTATTTTCTCATTGTATAGCCATTTCCTCCAAAGTGGAATATCTACCTTACCCCAGAAATGACTAGAGGAGGGGACGTAAGTCCCAGGAAGATGAAAAGAAAAAAAGTCTACAGTCTCACTAAATGTGTAGAGGCTCCAGAAGTGACATGGTTCCCAGACCGCTCCACCAGGATAAATAAGCAGTAAGAGATTGCTGGCTGAGAGCGAAGGGACTCTTCAGCGGAGCTGACTGCAAGCTGGACAGGGAGCTCTGAGGATGCAGCTTTCTTGAATTACATTCCCGTGCTGTGAAGTTGGGGTTGTGGTGACGTTACTCATGTTTCTGTAAAGCTCTACTCAGGTTTCTGTAAGTAAACCAAATAACCTTAGAGGTTCAGCACGCTAGATTTGGGTGGACTCATTTCTGTGGCCTGGTGATTAGGGCCCTCTCTGCAGTGGAGAAGGCACTTGTCCCTTTGCAGCTTCTCAAGATACATTAGAAGTGAGGGGTTAGACCGAGAGCCTGCCAATCCCACAGAAACACCTAGTCGTTTGCTGGGCTCTGAGGGCGAGGCAGTGTGGGCCTCTTGACCCCACTTACAGGAGCGAGTCTCTGTTGTGCTAGGCTGTGGAGATGGGTAGCACATCATGACCCAAGAAATACTGACGCAGAAGTTCTGAAGCTGCTTTTAGCCAGGGGTCAGCAGCTTTTCTTGAATAACTATTGCAGTATTCACTGTATTCCCTTTGAGCAATTTCAAGAAACTTCAAAGGACTACTTAAAAATTGTTTACTTATTTTTATTTAAAAAATTTCATACAATGTATTTTGATAATGTTTTTTCCTCCCTCAACTACCCCCAGATCCTCCCCACCCCCAACCCACTCAGTTTCATATTCTCTCTCTCTCCCAAAAATTTAAAACAAACGAACAAACAGAAATGAAAATCAAAACAAGTAAATAAAATTGTTTAAACTGGGAGTGAATCCATGAAAGCGTATCTGTTGCTAGCTTGCTGGAGATCCGTTTAAAGGCCTAGTCCTTTTCCTAGACTTGCTAACCATCTAGTGCAGAACAAATCCCTACATGTAGATAGTATAATTTTAGTGTACTATGAACATCTAGGAGAATCTCCGAACTCAGTCCATAGAGGTGAGCTCTGAAAAAGAGACATTATTAAGGTGTCCGAGATGAGATGGGGAGAGTTCTGCAGATAGAGAAAGGCAAGTTCAGGGTATAGAGAAGACAAAGAATGAGACAGGAGAGTGCCCAAGTTGGAAAATTGAAAACAATATAGACCCAAGGCCTGCCCATGCCAGTGAGAGCTGGTAACTTGAGCTGGTACTGGGTGACTCTGGACTACACAGTTCTAACACTGACCATGGAGTCCTGACAAGTTATTAGTTGAACTCTGGTAAAACATCTCACTATCCAGTCCACTGTCACAGTTACAAGTTCAAGATTTTAAGCTTCCTTTGATTGTCTTTTAAGTATAGATTTAAAGGTGCTTCTCATGAAGCTAACTTGCTATACATCCATTCTTCTGGAGAGAGGACAGAAGCTCCTCTTGCCCCTTCTGCTCCGGGTTTTTGTCTTCCCTGAGTTCACCTTAAGGAGGAGTCCTTATGCTCACTGTTTAGCAAGCCTTTACGATGACACAAATACGGTATCTACTACCCTTTTTACAAAATGGATTTGAGTATAGACTACAATTTGACATAACTAAAATTTAATCTCTTTTTGTAAACTTAAAAAGATTCTTGTAAGCTTCAGAAATCCTCTCGTGGGTCAAATGGACTTCAGATAAGTGCCCCTGTCAACTAACAGCCTGATTTTCCCACCTATTGCCTATTCCAGGGTGGTGGGATTCTGCAGTAGAACCCAACTAAGGCTATGCAATTGATGCCAGCAGCCGCGGCGTGCTCCCGCTACCCACTGCAATACTTTATATTCCTGAATGAGAGATACACACATAGCCTTTTTATTTCCATATGCTTAAAACAGCTCAATAGCTGGGCCACTTCCAAACCTCCACATGGTTGAACTATATTTCCATATTCCCAATTCATCACTTACTAAAACCTACATTCCATCTTGGCTGCCCCAGACCTAGACCTGCAGCCTTCTCAGGCTGCACTCCCTAGCACCCACATGAGGCTCTGCTTTCTGTCTTCTGCACCCTCAGGTGCCATGTCTCTCTTCCTTCTCCAGCATGGAGTCCCACCTCTGTCTCCCTGGCCATTGGCCACTGGCAACTTTATTTACCAGTCAAAACCAACTGGGGGCAGGGTCTCTCAGTCTTGCAGTGGGACACTGCAAATGGGTTTGGGGGAGCCTAACTAGCATGAGGATTCAAGCAGCTATGGGATTCCTCCCCATTCCCTACTTTTGGGATTCCTCTTCCCCCCAACTTTCAAGACTATGTACACCTAAGAAAAATATTTTCTCCCTAACTTACTTAACCTTATCTTTGGCCTCCAGTGTGCACATGTGTTTCAGTATTCTGCCAAACCCGGGTACTTCCTTGAGATCTGCATCCAGAATGACAGCTCCAGAATCACTAACGCAGGTGCTCTGGTCTAGCCTCTCAGACTGCTTCAACAGGGCCTGCACTTTCCTAGTTACAGATATTCTTACAAATCCTGGACAGCAATGAAATAGCCAGCTCTTCTAGGACTTGGCCGATTTTCTTAGGGGTCTCCAAAGACAACGTTGCCCCAGTAAGCAGAAAGTAGTTTAAAGAATACTATGACTTCACTTCTGCCCCATGATCATCCTTTCTTGATTTGTAATTAAACAGGAAGGGAGGAATGTTAGCTTACAGGTGATTCTGCTAGGCTCTTCTCAGGGACCTAGCAGTGGTTCATGTCCTCACCTGCTGTCTTTACCTGCCACTGCCAGACACAGGGTGAGGAATAAAAGGACTGCTCACTGAGATACCAAATCTTTTGCATTCAGACTCCATCTTAGAGAACCTGACCTAAGGTTAAACTCAAGTTAACAGGCTAGTACCTAGCACCAGTTTCCAGGCTACCCCTCAACAAGACCTGTGTCTAGCACCAGTTTGCAGGTTATTTCCCAACAATTCTTCACTTCCAGGTTATAAACCTGCCCCTGACACTTCACTTCCTAACAGCCACCCATCAGGAGGAAAACAGAAGTTTATGGTTTGGCTCCCAACACCAGCAGGTTATATTAAAGGCCATAATGGCCCTCCAATCAGATGTGTACCAGGCTAGATACCCTCTTCTTGCCTCTATAAATGCCTGCCTGAAACTGTACTGGGGCCCCCTCCCGTTCTCCTTCAGAGACAGCGGTGTGGCCCAAGCTTGAGCTTGAATAAAGAGACCTTAATCGGATTGCATGGGATTCTCCTCAGCTCCTCAGGTGGTTTTCTGGGATTCCTGGCACACCATTCACTTCCCTCTCTTTCCCTTTCTTTCCTCCCCCATTCTCTGCTCCAGTCTGTCTGGTTCTACCCCTTCGTTTCCTCCCCTCCCCCCAAATCAACCTCCTTTATACCAGGTCTGCCGAATGGCACGGGCCCCACCGGGTTACCCCCCTCCACTGCATTATATTTCATAACAGAAAGATTGTGAAACAATTAAGAACTCAGAGCTGGAGGGGTCGGGGAGGGGAACGTCCATCATCCAAAAATTATCACAGAAGATTTGAGAGGGACGGTGAGGGGGTAGTTAGAGTGATGAGGACGACCACCCAGGTGACAGGTGTTTGCAGCGTAGTGTCCACCAGACCACGCTGTGAGGCTCCTCTCTGTGGCTTACTACGGTCAGGTTCCCTTTAAAGGTCCCAGAGCAGATTAGGATTCAGACCAGTAAACACTGGCCACCTCACAGTTTAGTTTGCTTTCCTGTAAAAGATTTTGTTGTACTGTTGTATACAGTCATTCGAAAATCCATTTTTATAAAAAGCATTTGGAAAGCCTCTCTATATAACAGTTCATATTAAATTTTGATTAATTCAAAGACCTCTAAAGATAAATTTGACTTCACAGAATTGTCACCTTGTCAGGATATATATTAAAATTCATACTTATGATATTTCAGCAGACAATAGCCACTTTATGATTTAAACATCCACAGGGCCAAAGGCAGTCTTTACTCGGTAGCTCTGTAGTCAGACACATACTACAGATTGGTTTTCATTAGCCAAAATTATTTATTACACCTTGATCTCTTATTTTTAAAAATGGATCGTTACCTCCTATGAAGACATAAACATGAGACGCAATGGCTATGCCTAGGGACCTTCCTGGTTTTTAGCAAATTTCTGCTTTGTACTTCACAGCAAGCTGCAACCATAACAAAGTAAGATTACCAGAGATTAAATTCAAGGGCCCACGAGCTACCATATTCTGAAAACCCATCTTGGTCCAACAAGATTAACTTCTCCCAAAGTCAATGGTGAGCATTCACCAAAAGTGGGGCAGGGAGGGCGTGGGTCGGTGGAAGGGACCAACCCAAACCAAATAAAATTCAACCAAACAAAACTCAGCCCCTGGGGCAGCTAAAATTCTGTATACTTAATTAGGCACATCCCCAAACCACGCATCCAAAAATAAGCTTAAAGGGACTGTTTAAGCAACTAAATTATTTGTTTACTTATTCTTTATTTATTGAGATACCACCTCCCTCGGTAGCCCAGGCTGGCCTTGAATTCCAGGAATTCTCCAGCTACAGCTTCTGGAGGGCTGAGATTGGGACAGACACCCTGGAGTCCCGCTGGAATTTCTTTTTTCTTTTCTTTTCTTTTTTTTTAACTACATTAGGTAAAGATTTATTTAAAATAGCAAAGATTCAACATGTTCGGAGACCTGGGGAATTTCTGTCCCACAAAGAACAGCTGACAGCATTTGCTTGGGACATCCCAGGCTCCATCCGAAAGCGTCCTAGGTCTCAACCCCCACTAGCCTCGCACATGCACTCGCACACGTAGGCGGGAGCCGCGGGCGGTCCTGCGCCCCGCACACAGGCTGGCGGCATCTGGGCGCTGAGCCCAGGCACGTACTGGGGCGGGGCCAGCCCGGCCGGCTGCGTTTCCACCCGCAGCAGGTAGCACCGCGCCCAGAGCAGTACTGGGCTCTCCGCCGGCCGGAGAGGGTCAGGCTCTACCGCTCTCAGGCACCTGCCTTTCTCTGCACTCCGGAATGCAGCCAAGACCGAATAAAGGAAATTACATAGTAATCGGAGATCGGGTGTCTGAGCAGCGCCTTGGATAAAATCCACTCATGACAGGTAAGAATAAAAATGATTCCCAAACCGCTGAAGGGTGTGAACACAAAGCTCCAGGAGGCGTTCAGAGGAGCGGGTGTGGTGAAATGTCGTTTTTATCTGGCAGGAGACTATTTAGGATCATATGCTACAGATTGGTCTAACTCGCAAATGACCCTGGACAACAGGTTCTAAGCCTATGTAAAGGAAAGAAGAGTAAGGTGGACTGGGGCAGACTTGAAACACCACAGTAATTTTTTCTTTACTTTTTTTTTTTTTAAATCCCAGCTAGCAACATGCTTGAGGTTTATTGAATTAAACTTTAAAGAAAAACCTCCCTCCCGCCCCTCATTTTTCTTTTCCCCAACTCTTTACTTGATATTCTTGCTTTAGAACTTTGAACTTTTCACACCCCTTAGAGGAGGAAGTAAGATTCGGAATGGTAATGGTAAGGTTTAACCATGTCTGTTATGCCGTTAATTCCAACAGATCTGAGAAAGCTACATGCATCTTTATGTAAGCCTTTTATATGCCAAGTGCTCTGTCATACATACCTACAACCACTTCAACGTCTCTATATTCAGAGAACTGAAGTTTTAGTTCAAACTCAAAGCCCATTAAGCAGCTTTAGAAACACTTTGTAGCGTGACACTCTATTCCCTGTCACCTCACTCTTGTCAAATGACACATGCCCTTCCATTTTCTGCTCTCATTGTGTTGTCCTCTGTGCTCTTTAAACATTCCGCAATGGGGAAAGCAGTATGTACTGTTAACTGATGGTTAGGGCTGTAGGCTCTAAAGTCACTGACAGCCGGAATCTATAAAGTGTAAAGTGAGACACAAACATGACTTTATAGAGGTTATGAACATGCAATACGTCTAGCATGTAGTATTCATCAGACATTTGTGTCATTTAGACTCAGACTTTGCAAAGCATTTCAGCAACAGTCAGCTATGGTAATGGGTCACCATTTTCAGTTCTAGGCCAACGACACCAAGCAAACAAAATATGTTAATTCCTTTTGGCATACTTTTGTCAAGGGAAAGTAATACTCATCATCCATTTATAGCAGCACCAGAACAGGGAGGCAGATATCCTTGCCAGGAGGGTTAGAAAATCACTGTAGAGAAATTCAAGATGGTGGGCAATACTAGGAAGGAGTGGCTGGCTGTATCTGGAGTCCAGTGTACTAGGAAGGAAGGAGCGGCTGGCTGTATCTGGAGTCGAGTATTCCAGGTGACTTCTTTTCTGAGAAACCACATGTAGGTAATTAATTTCCCTGACAGCTCCCTTCTGAACCATTGCTCACATGTCATTTCCCCTAACTTCTACATATAATTAACAGATTTACAAATATTTGGAAACTGGAAACTGTACATAAACTTCCAAGTTTTCAACTAAAGCTAATTTGTTAAACGTATTTT
Source organism: Grammomys surdaster (assembly GCF_004785775.1). Classification (NCBI taxonomy): domain Eukaryota; kingdom Metazoa; phylum Chordata; class Mammalia; order Rodentia; family Muridae; genus Grammomys; species Grammomys surdaster. Next base: position 3,506,544 of record NW_021604585.1, on the reverse strand, counting down.
TAAAATTTTGTGAACTGAGAATATTAAGGAACCACCTTATTCTAAAATGTCACCTCTAGAGCTGTCTATACTTAAATGTGGATGCATGTTGGCTCACGGTGTACTTTGGATTACTATTACTACACTGTTCCAAACTGCTACATATTTGTAACCAATCACTGGTTCATCCTAAGATTAAAAACAGCTCCCTAAGTTAAATTCACTTTGCTTAGGATTTAACCCCAGGCTAGAGGACAAGGCTCCCACTGGTTATGTAACTGGTGAGTGAAGATAGGTTTCTGGGCTGGAGTCTGGCACAGTGGTGGCATGTTTACCTAGTATACATGTGAAGCCTGGGTTTGATCCTCATGTCACAGTTATCTCTAGGTGTGGGGATACAGTGACCTCCTTTGCCATCTCTCTTTTTTTTTAAGACAAGACACTTATGTAGCCTTTTTGTATCCCACAGTGGCCTAGACCCACTTTGTATCAAAAGCTGGGCTGGAATTCCTGATTATCCTGTCTCTGCTTCCAAAGTGCAATCCCAGATTCCACTTCTTATGTTTGCATCTTTTTAGACTTTCTGATTTTTTTTAAACTTAGAATATGAAACAGAGAAAAAGAATCAAGTATTTAAAAATTGTTTTTAAAATACTAAAAGTGATACATTAACTAGAAAGATATGCATATAAGCTGGAAGGTTTGTGGTGTTTATTTGGAAGTTTCTAAAATTCACAATTGCATAGGATACTGGGTTTTTTAAAAAGCTGGCAAAGTAAAGAAACATCAGGTAATATGGCTATCTATAAAATGCATTTGCATATTAATGTCATATACCAATATCAAACCAAACTAATATCAAAACCAAACCAGTTATGTTCTGAAACCTAAGATTCTTTGACATGCCACACCGCTCCTGAGAGTGTGGGAAACTCTTGTTTCAGCCCTAGCTTTCCTTCATCTGCTAACGGGAACAGATTAGATACGCACACAGGAGCCTGAGCCCCCATAACAGTATGATCACGTTTCATAATTTGCTCCACTTATTCCATTCATACTGCAAATACTGAAGGTTTATGGTTTATACTTTAATAGACTCGTACATTTATAATGGCAAATTTCTAAAAAAAATTCTCTTTACAATTCAATATTATGATTTGTCATTATTTAACATGACATTTGGGGACACATCATACATTAAAAAATGGCAATAAAATGAATATAGAAATGTACAATCTAATTCTTATAAAGAACTTAAATTTTTGAGAAATCATTTTATGAGCTGGAAATGTTGAAACAAATGTTATTTAAACATAAAAGCTGACCCAAGGGGGCCTGGTCCACAGAAGATGTTTATTTGATATAACAAAACAAAACAGTACAGTTAGTGTTAGACCCAACCACAAAGAGCAAGGGAATGAAAAATTTATACAATGTACATAGAAAAAACAAGATGTTTACTATGACAACTCTATATTCCTAAAATAATGCTTCTAAAATTACTCAATTATTGAAATCTATATGAAAAAAGGATGTTAATAGCGACAAAGTGCATAAAACCAAACATCATATTTTCAACAAATACATACTAGGCAATTTTACTAACAATGCATGATTTTTTTTGTTGTTGTTTACAGTATGCTCAAAATGTCTTTATACCAACAGAGTGGGCAGAACATTTATGTTTAATATCAATTTTACACAATATTAGCCTAAGCTTGCACAGCTACACAGGGACTGTTTTCTTTTGAGCCAGTAAAGAAACATCAGATAACTTCTCTGAATTGAGAATTTTATCCAAATAAATGCCACATACCTTCCAGATATAAGCATATCTCTCTATATCATGTAAATGGCTTTACCCATATAAAGAAACCATACAGTTTAAGAATCATTATAAGATCAACAGCATCATGATCCAGGCTTAACTATTCCATAGGCCAAAAAAAAATTTCTTCTTAAAAACTAGTTTTATAAATGCAGAATATATTGCATGAGTAACTGCTGGTATTTTTAAGAAAATATATTGTGCAATTGTGGCTACCATGTACTGCTGGCAAAGCATTATTTTCATGTAAAACATGAAAAAAAAATGAGTAAAAAATTTTCAACTGCCTATGCTCATGATGAAGATTTACTGCCTTCTTAAAAAATTATATTGGCATTTCATTAAAAATAATTCAATAAGGGACAAACTCCCTCACCAAAAATAAATAAATAAAAAGGTGCATTTTCAATGACACTCCAGCAGTGCAATGGTGAAACGCTGAGGAGCTGCGAGTGTGCTGTGATCTGGCATTCAAAGAGCCTAGGAAACAGAGCACTAATGAAATGATGTAGAACGGGATCAAACTAAACTGGGTTTGTGCAGTATTGTAGCCAGGCTTCTAAAATTAGATATGAAAATATAAATAGACCGCTGAGCCACCAGTGTCCAAGGATAACCAACAGAAACAAAATCCCAACAAACAACAACAACAACTCAACAACAACAACAAAAAATTAACAATCAAAAGGAATGAGATTAGGAAGAGCTCAGTTAACTTGATCCAAAGCTCTGAGTAACTCCTCCCCCTGCAGGAGGTTCCTGCTGCCTTGTATGGGAGCATTGACTTCACAGTCGTAACTGGTCAGCTGTGGTAGTCCACTCTCATCCATTGACTGCCCCAGCAGTCTACATGCTAAGTCTGAAAAACAAGGAGATGCCCAATATCATTACATTGATTAAACACTTATTATGCAGTAGGTATTGGGTAAAATAAAACAAACTTCTAGAAGGGTTTTTAGTCCCTTGGGCAAGCCCTCAGCTATGTAAACAAGTAAGTGTAGTCAAGTTTATGTCTGCTGTCAGAATGTTTATAGAAAGTGTGCTCTGAAATGCCTAATCCCTGAGCTGCAGGCAGCAGACAAAATGCACTGCACTTCTCCTTTCCTTTCTCTTTGAAACAGGGTTTCACTTTCTATTTGTAGTCCTTGTTGGTCTGGATCTCATTTGCAGACCAGCCTGGCCTCAAACTCAGAGATCCACCTGCCTCTGGCTCCCAAGTGCTGGGACTAAAGGCACGAGCTACCACTGTCTAGTCAGTTTAATCTTTCTAAGGACCCAAAATCATTGTCACTTGGGGAACAACTCTAAATTTTTTTTTTTTTTGTTTTTTGTTTTTCGAGACAGGGTTTCTCTGTGTAGCCCTGGCTGTCCTGGAACTCACTCTGTAGACCAGGCTGGCCTCGAACTCAGAAATCTGCCTGCCTCTGCCTCCTAAGTGCTGGGATTAAAGGCATGCGACACCACCGCCCGGCTAAATTTTTTTTTTTTAAATATTCCAACTTTTCTTGTGTTGGCTAAGAGCAGAAAGAATACACTAACCAGAGGGTATTAAAATAATTGTCTTTTGCTCCATTCCATCCTGCTCACTAGATATGTATCCTTTCACTCGTTTCCAAGAAAGTGACGTAGTAGGTGCAGGGTCACCTGGTTGCTGCAATAATGTTCCCTAAAAAGAATAAAGTTAATATTTAGTATATTACATTTTTTTACAATAAAAAATTTTGCAATCAGCATATATTTAATAGCAACCAAAAAGCTAGTTCTTAAACAATCCTCTAAAATTTTAATTGTTTTCTTCTAAATAATTTTCATTTACTCTTATAATAGCAATGACAAAGGTACTTCTTACCTATTAATATTCCTTTGTTTTTTGTTTTTTGAGTCAGGATTTCTCTGTATAGCCCTGGTTGTCCTGGAACACAGAAATCCACCTGCCTCTGTCTACTAAGTGCTGGGATTAAAGGTGTGTACCACCACTGTCTGGCCCTATTAACATTCCTACCCATAAGACATATTAAGACATTGTCCATGTGTTTTAAAATACTTTCCACTCACTCTGTTCTAGCAATAGGCTAGCTTCAACTATCTCTAAAACACAGTGTTTCTTTTAAAAATATTTTAGATTTATTTTGATGTGTGTGGGTATTTTGCCTGCATGTATGTCTGGACACCACACGTACGCAGTGCCAGTAGAGGCCAGAAGGGCATATTAGATTTGCTGGGTCTGGCGTTACAGAGGGCTGTGATCCACATTTTGGTACTGGGATTTGAACCTAGGTTCCTGAGAAGAGCAATCAGTACTCTTGACTGCTGACCCACGTCTCCAGCCCCAGTGCTTCTGTAAGAAGTAACAATAACTTACAAAGAAGAGAATGAGAGTGGAGGGGATACTGAGGATATTTCCTCTACATTTATCTGTCATGTTTAGTTTTTAACACCGGAATTTATTAAATGTAAGTTAAAAAAAAAAAAAAGCCCAGTGATAGCTTTTGAAAGTACAACCTCAGTATTCATTTGGAACACGACGCACCACTCATACTTACAATTCCTGCTGCTTGAAAAAGGGAGCCATCGTGTTCCATTTTTCGCTTCCTCTGAGCATTCTGCAAAGCTATTGTCTTTGGGTTTAATTCTTCCTCAGGAACAGTATTTCTGGAAAAGAAAAAAAAATTATATAAAACCACTGTTGTTTAGTTGATTTATATTTTGGGGACTACTGGCATACAAGATAATTCATTTTTGCATAGTATTTTCAATTTATTAATGTTTCAGCTGGACACAGAACTACACACCTATAATTCTTGTTTGAATCCAACCTGGCTACATTTTAATTTTAAAGCTAGCCTTGACTACATTGTGAGACCTTGTCTCAAAAACACAACAACAACCAAACCAGATTTATGTTCACTTTAACCTCATTTTAACACTCAAGGATGATATGATAGGTACTTTGTAACCATTTTATAAATGAGAAATTGAGGGCAGTTAGGTAGTTTGTTCTAAGTCCCAGTGCTAATTGATTACAGCTATGAAGTACAAGCCTGGCCTTTACATTCTTGTTTCCTCAGTGACCTTTGTATTCTGCTAGTTTGACCTCAGTACCGATCAATACATATGAGCTGCTATATTTGAAATTAATAGTATGTAACAAGGAACCACTACGAAGTCAATTAAGCTTGTTTGTTTTGTTTTTTCAATAGAATGCTAAGTAAATGGCTAAGGCACATTCATCTACGATTAACTCCTCTATAAATGTGGGCTTTAAATTTTAAAATACTTATAAGCTACTCAATGTCTAGACAAGCTGGTTTAAAATTTTTATGCTAGCATGTGATGTTCATAAAATATGTCAGTTTATAATGTAAATATCATCTCTGGTTGTACATCTATTTATTTGGTGTGTATGCACACCATCACACCAAGTCTTGGTTTTAAGCTTATAATTCTCCTGACTCAGCTGCCTGAGAGACAAGACTAAAGGCATGTATTACTATGCCTAGCTGAAAATATTGACTTCATCTAAAGCCCCATACCTTTTTTTCTGGCTTAAGAAAAAAGCAGGCCTGTCCTACCTAGCACTTCAGGTGATACATACAGGGGAACAGAGCTCCCTGCAGTCCTTCCTTCTGCTCTCAGCCACAGCTTACTCTGTCTAGACATAATACAGGAGGAACCATTTTTCTTCTATTCACTAATTAGTGAAAAGTATTTTCCTTGCCTTATATACAGAAATTCTAAATATTTGTTTAAGCATTACTTCATTCTATAGAAACAATATTGCAAGTCATGCTAGGACTCTTGTTAGATCTAATAAATGCTTATTATAATAATAAGATAAACTATGTAAGTATATATATGTAAAACTATGTAAACTATAGTAATAAGTTTAAGAAATCTTGCAATTATACATAAGATTTCAGAAAGAAGGCCTGCAAATATCCATATTTACCAATGAGAACTAAAGATCACCAGCTGTAGTCTGGGATGAAAAAGAACCATGTAGCTGAAGGGTTTTTCTTCAGGTTAGCTTACAAAAGTCCCAGGTTAGAAGGACCTAAGCAGGGAAGACAGCTATTTCCCATTCTGAACAGCATGTTGGAAGACATCTCACTGACCTACATTTAAACAGTTGATAGGATTGTTGGAGAGAAAGACGTTAGAACATAACTTAGAAACTGGCTTTTGATTGTCTGTTTTAATTCAGACAGTGTATGAAATGAACCTTATGATATTCCTTAAAGCGCATGTCAGAAAGTTGGCTCTACGTTTAGAAACCATTTAACATCACATATATACTAGAACACAGCAAAATTATGTTCCATATAAATACCTTTGATTCAAAGTGACAGACAGGCTAAGACTCCTTGGATTAGCTTTGTCTGTCTGTTCTACGACTCTCTTTCCTGCTCTGTCTGGTGAGGCTGTCCGACTGTGAGCACCACTATATGCTGATGCCTTAGCAGTGGTCATTTCTTGAGGTACTTGGGTAGAAGATGGAGATGCAATCAATATTTTAATGTCTTCTGTATTGTCCTTCGTCACTGTTTTTGATTCATCGGTGGTGGTGGCAGCGGTGGCAGTTGTGGTGGCAGCGGCAGTAATGGTAGGTTTCTGTAACTGGGTCTGCTGGAACCCCGTAACTGTGCTCACACTTGGAGGGCTTGGAGAATTGCTCTCTAATGGTGACAACTGATCGAAGGAACGTAACTGGAAATCATCATCCATTGGGATATAGGGAGCCAGCATTTCCAAGTCTAAATCAGTGTCCTTTCAAACAATAAATAATACAAGAGTTTTTATAATCACCAGTCTTGTAAAAAGGAAAACAAGTTAAACCCAGTTACTTAAAGTACAAACCAAGCAAGGTAACAAACATACCTGAGTTGAAAATGGATTCTTTGCCTCTGTGTCTTCAGCAAACAGTTTTTCCACCAGTTCCAACTTGAATACGTTGACCATATCGCTATCCACATCAAAGCAATATTCACTGGGACTGTTAGGCTGTGAAAAGTTAGGAGTATTTACTTTTTCCTGAAGAAGTCTCTGTTTGTTAAGACGTTTCAAACACACAAATATTATATACAGTTTTATCTATCTAAAAATTACAATAAAAAGGTTTGTTTAGTCGATGTGGTGGTGCGCACCTCTAATCCCAGCACTCACTCAAGAGGCACAGGCAGAAGAATCCCTGTAAGCTTGAGGCTAGCTTGGTCTACAAAGTGAGTGCCAGGCCAAAAAGGGCTATATAGCAAGACCCTGTCTAAGATAAAATAAAATAAAACCAAAATAAGATCAGCCAACAAATGTTGTCTAACTCCACCCCAGATTTGTTTATTCTACAGAATAACACTCACCAAACAATTCAGATATCACAATGGTACACAAGTATCCAATAAATTAGATGATATTTTCACCATAGTCTTAATATGCCTGTTCTACTGGATATTTTAGAGGATACTCTATTATGTTAGGAGTTATAGGCAAGAATTTCAATAATGAATATGGTAGCTGGGAAGACTGAGCACAAAACTTTACTTTTCTTCATTTTTCATTACATTTACTTTATTAGATCAATGACAAAATGAACCCCACACTTCTGTGCTGGGAAAAGCATCACAGCAAAGAATACATTCTCAACCTTGGTTTTGAGATATTATATTAACGTACACCTGGCAGTTTTAATCCCTAACAGTTTATAATGGAGAATCAATACTTATTTGCGTTTCGCTAACCAGCTTACGAAGTTCAGATCTAAGCTGTTCTGCTTGAAAGCATAGCCTTAATAGCAGAAAGCTCTGAAATGGAATTGTTCTGGATTTGGAAACAGCTATCTATGACACTTTCTGCCTGGTCCAACCTAGACATTAAAAACCATTTCTGATGAGTTTTGGGTTCTATCACTATCAGGCATTTATCTCTGACTTTTTCTTAGATCAGGGTACCAACCTCAGGTGAACTCTGTCTAGTGCTTCCATCAGAAGGACTTGCTGGCTGGTCTTGAATCTGGGGCATGGTAAAAGAAAGTTCCAGTGACTCTGGACTTGACTCTAATTTTAATGCAACCTCTTGATTCAGTGCAGGATCAGCACTACTTCGAAGTGGCTTTGGAGTTTCAGAGGCAGGTAATGGAGACATTGCCAGATTTATATTTAATTTTTCATTAGAAGAGGGGAACATTACATCATTATATAATGGAACATCTTCAAGTTGTTGATCTTCAGTTTCTGTGTCTGCAAAGGAAAACGTTCGTCAATCTAGAGAACATCAGGATTTTAACATTCATAGATATTTTCTGCTTTTTAGAAGATTTGTGATTCAATCAGTTTGTTTACTTGGAAAGTTTATAGGTATTACAGTATGACCATTAAGTATAAGTTATCTTACCTTCAACTTTCCTATATGCTTAATTTGAAGTAACAGTTTTCATTTTCATGTTTGCTTTTATGGTACAGCTGCTTTGTTAAACCCTTTAGCATTTACCCAATTACATGGAGTGCAATTTAACTCTACAGAATGGCGCAGTGAGGTGGTTGGGAGGAAATTAAGAGGGCATCGAGTAATACCTTCAGTATACTCTGAGCTTTAATTCCCAAAAAGAACATAAAAATAAAAGCAGGAAAGCTATGATATTTCAGAAACAAATATTAAACAGAATACTTTTGAGAAGCCAAGAGATGAGACACAGTGCGGCTGAGCTGGGAGTGGCAGCAGCAGCAGACACAGCTGAAGAGGTGGACAGAGTAACTAAGTAAGCACTTACCATCGCTGCCAAAATCCAGAGATATGATTGTGTCCCCAGCAGCTGGAGCTAGCAGTGTCAGAGCATCAGGTTCTTTCTTAAGCTTATCAAAAAGGCAGCTTGTATCCTCTGATTCAACTTTGGTGAACAGCTGAGTCATTTTCATATCTGAAGATTCAACTGGTTTGAGGACAGATTCTGTTTGTTGAAGGGAGAAAATCAAGTCGTGCTGAATAATACCACTGTCAAAAAAGGAGAGATTAGTATTTATAAACGAGCACTTGAAACAGTGACAGTAGGGGGACTAACAAATGACCTTGTCTTTTAAAATATGATTTATGTAGTAAAAGTATTTTAACATTCCTTGAGATGAATAATCTTTCATGCATACTTGCAACATTTCTGGTTTTTTCCCCAGTGCTGAGGATTGAGCCCAAGACTTTGCTCATGCTGCAAGTGTTCTACTAGTGAGAACTATTTATTGTTTTAAAACACCACTATGAAGATAAAAACATAAACAAAATATTCAACTTATTTAAATTGAAACAGCATTGAGACTAGAGGCAGTGACAAGAACATGTACAGTTAAACTACATAAAGGACGTAAGCAGAGAGGACTTCTGTGCTGATGCTACAATGGAAGCACAGAACAAACAGGCAAAATAACTGTTCAGCATTAATACACATGGTCTACAGATAATCTTAGAATACAATAATGGCCACAGTCTTTATGAGGGTTACATATTTTCTTGGTGGAAATAATATAGCGATGTCATTCACAGGATAGGAAAGTGGAAAGAGAAATGATGGAAAGCCACTCAGCTTCATGTCTGGCACCAAGGTACTCCAGATAACATATTACACGTTCCTATATGAAATGAGCTAAGAGTACAAAGACGTAAGTATAAAACACTTGTCTTCAAGTAGTTTATAATTCAATGTGAAATAGATAAGCAAGCAATTTCCATAAATCATGATCATTGCTAAAATGAAGAAAGGCTGTTTCCCAGAAAGGCTAATAAGTAAACCTGGGGATCGAGTAACAATCATGAGGGAGACAGACAGGAAAAACAGTTTTACATAAAGGCAAATATCACAGAAAAACTCCTGACATTAAGATGAGTCTTTGTGATTAGAAGTGCTAAGGCATTAACTTTGATCTTAGCACAAAAATATCCCCCTGAAAGAAACAACCACAAAAACTAAAAGTTCTAAGACCAAAAAATGGCCACAGTGGGGTGACCTGGATTTGGTGGCACCTGTGCAAGTTGTGCTGGAAACTCTGGTACAGCCCTGCAATCCCACACAGTAGGTAAGCTGTGAATTCAAGGCTGGACTGGGCTATAGAGAGTTCCAGGCCAGTCAAGCCTACTCAGTGAGACAGGGTAAAGAGTATGGAACATAAGAAAATGAAGTAACCACACTACGCTCTGCCTGGAGAGCAGATTAGAATGTTTTGGGAATGAAGAGGAATTGGACTAAAATAACTTACAGAGTTCATAAGCATAAAATAAAGCCCCAGGTCACATTACACAGCCTGTCACAAAGACAGTCATTTAACCTTCATTAGAATCTTCTTGGCTTCATGAAACTGAACTAGAAAAATTGATCCACAGACTGATGAATAAATGATTATTATTTTGTAGGATTACTAGCACAGCTGGCTTGAGAAGGTGGGTCGGAGTATAAATCATAATCCAGTAGAAAAAGGTAAAAACAAAACTGTTTTTATTCATTTTTCTTTTCAAGACAGGGTTTCTCTGTGTAGCCCTGGCTGTCCTGAAACTCATTCTGTTGGCCAGGTTAGTCTTGAACTCATGGAGATCCACCTGCCTCTGCCTCCCAAGTGCTGCAATTAAAGGTGTGCGCTACCACTGCCTGGCAATTTTATCTCTTCTTAATAAAGGCACAGTAAATCCAAAGAGTTACCACTTTTTCTCACAAAAGTGTCTCTTCCAGACTTACCTTACAACATAATTCACGCACACGATGCACTGTGGCTGAGAGTTCTTCGTATTATATATGACAGTTGCTTGAGTTTCAACCCAGACATATCCACCTCTTTTGGCAAGCATCCTGTACTGTCCAGTGGTAACTTGTCCTTTAGTAAACACTAGGGATAAGAAAGCACCACAAAGAAAATGTAACTGAATTTTCAATCAAATAAGTGTCAAATGTAGATTGTTACATTTTGTTTTGTTTAAAGACGCTCTGTGTAGCCCTGGCTGTCCTGAACTCCCTATGTACACCAGGCTGGCCTCAAACTCACAGAGATCCACCTGCCTCTGTCTCTGGAGCGCTGGGAGGGGGGGGGGGGCAGGGGGGTGGGTAGGGGTAACAGTATGTGCTACCATGCCTGGCTGGATCACTGGTTTATTTTTAAAAGGAGAGATATTTAAATAGTATATTTTATTACTTAAAATAGTTTTGACTGTTTAAGCTGATAGAGAAGCCCAAACACACTTGAAAATAAACTCCAAAGTAAAACTACTATCTTATTGCAAAAGACCGAAATCCAGAAGTGAGGGACAGGGTAGCTGCAGTTCCTTTAATGGTCACATTGTTGGACTAGAGACTAAGCACACAGCACATTCAAGAAAATAGTACAACTGTTTCCTTAAGTAGCAGAGAAGCAAACCACTCTACAGAAATTTGAATGTGTAAGCTGATATCGCACTGTAGCCTTCCAGCAGCTCCTGCGGTCTAAGTCAGTTACTGACTGAGGAGGGTGCAGTCAGTCAGTTGTGACGATGCTATCATTGAGTGCTGATGCTCTGACTACAATTTGGGCAAGTCACACTAATTCGGTGATATTCAATACACTCAATCATATTTGGAAGTCATTTTTCAGTCCAGATTAAACAGGCAAGTGAGAAATTATGAACTTTAACTTACTTTGGGACCTTAGACTTCATCTGAGGAAAAAAAAAATCAGAAACTTAGCCTATGTCAAGAGTGTCAGATATTACATGTGTATAATCCTCATCTCATTCACTGAGTCATGGAACAAATGCTGACTATCTTCTATTGGCCAACCATTGATTTCATGACATGTGTATGCAGAAAGTCTGTAACATTTGACTTTTATTTATTTCTATATTTAAGATTCTAGGGATGGTTTTTGTATTATTAAGTGAATAGCTGTAACAAAACAGTAATTTCATGATCAAAATGTCTTATGAAGAATCTGGTGACTGGGTGGCAATTTTAACTAAAAAGTTAGAGATACAAACAGTAGAGACTGCAGGACTTAAGCACTCTGACTCTTTCCTGGAGTTCTTCTAGTGTACTTACTATCATGGTGAGTTTTGGTCAGATGATCAGAGTCCAAAGCATGATAATACTCATAAATTGAGCGGCCCAAAAGTTCTTCTGGCTCATAACCCATCAACTCAGTAATTCTGTTACAAAACAAAACAAAATTATTCTTCACTTAAGTTTAAAACTCACCCTTAACAATTCTATACTTAGTATAATAGCCAGTCTTTCTATGTCATTTAGATCCATCCTTGATATCTGACTCTTATCCCTTTCACTCAAAATAATGACCTATCTTAAAAAACATATCATTCATATATATATATATATATATATATACACACACACACACACACACACACACACACATATAAATAAAATCGGTATCAAAGCAAGATATGAATAAATACTGATAATGCTAAGTTAAATGACAAAAGTTCCAAAGTCAGTCACAATTAGCTTAAAATACAGTTTAAATCTCTAGTAGTATTTTTCATAGAGCTAAATTGTTTATCTTACAATTTTTAGGCCCACTGGCAAGGCCTCACTTTAAAAGCTCCACTGTCATTAAGCCAAGGCTTAATTAAGACATTCATACTAAATGGAAAGTAAAGGAATAACCATGGTCATGTTTTTGAGGATAAGTCTTTTATTAATTTTATGAGAATTAATTTCAGATGGCAAAATGGCATCTAATTGAGTATGGGCTGGAGACCAGTCCCAGCAGCCTGTCTGGCCCTGGCAGTCCCTGGCCATTTCTTTAGGGAGGGAAATTCAAGCTGCCCCACAGAAGCCTGTGGGAGCCATGAGGACACACTTAATGAGGAGGGCGAGGCTGGACCCCATCTACTACGCCAACTCCAAACAGCCTCCTCTAACGTCTCTCTAGGAGCAGACACGAAGCAAGGGTGAGACTGACTGCTAGGCTTAGATTTCAAGGGAGTTGTTTTTAAACTGAGATGCTGATAAAAGATACTCATATCTTTTACCCAAAACACAAGCAAAAAGAAAACATCTAATCACAGAACGGGCATAAGCAAAGTATGCGCAGAACAGTATGTTAAATAATATAGCTTGTGCTGTCCCAGTTTAAGATCTACTCTAAAACCAACAACAGATTTAAGACATACACTTGCACTTCTTCACAAAGGGACGCACCAAAACACATCAACACTAGGTGGCAGCACTACACATGAAAATAAACTGCTTTAAAAATATTTGTTTTCCCCTCTATTCAAGAATGGTAGTAGGGACAGAATCTAGGGACTCACAAATGCCACCCCTCCCCTCCTCTCCCTTCCCCGTCATGCTGGTAGTGAGTGTTGTAGTGGTCTTGTGCACGCTAGCCTTTTTGGTTAAATTTTTTTTCTAGGAACTTCTTGTATCTATAACCCCTCAGAATGGAGATATGAAAAAAAAATGCTCAATTATGAAAATCTTACGTGACATTTCTAATATAGAGGCACCTGCTGCCAAATCTGACTAGTATAGGCAAGTGGAGGGAAAGAATTCAGGAGATGCAGGCAAGAGGATCAGATAAATGAAGATCATGTATACTGAGGAGGATGTTTTGATTCAACCACACATCAACCAGTATTTCTCAATCTGAGGAATGTTGCCTATTAAAGGACATTGAGAAATCAAAATAGAAATAGCAGAAAGACTGAGCAATTTTCCCCCCATGTTGAAAATGACTCTGCTGGTTTATATAGATGCAAGAAGTTCCTAGAAAAAAAAATTTAACCAGAAAACAAGAGTCTCCTGGTATGAGTTATCTTTAAGCTCTTAACTGATGTCATGATCGTTGTGTGAATTTTCTGATAGAACCAGAGGGGAATGCCACTGCCTTTCTCACTGTGACTCCTTTGCTTTCCTTTCTCTCCAGCCTGCCCTAGTCTCTGCTATAGAAATTTAAGATAGGCCCTTCATTTCCACCACCACACCTTTACATACTGGCAATAAACACCGTAATACAATTCTTAGTTTTTCTCCCTTCCTTGTATTAAGGTTGACACCAGCGATAAGTACACTGGACCTAAAACTACCTCCTAAAGGCCTCACAACAGATTTTTGAGGTCTGACTCTTCTAGTAAAGATTGCCAGTTTTACATCACCTTTCTCACTTTGAACTCAAGCCAGAAAGAAATCCAATATTGTGTGATTTTAGTCAGTGCTCTGTCAATGCTTCTTTGTCTAAAGCACGAAGAATTATCTAAATGTTAAGAATTTAAAATTGGTGTTTCCATAAAATCATTACCTCAAGTAGTAGGTAAAAAAGTTATGTGCTTGCTGGTTGCAGTGGCACATGCCTATAATCCCAGCACTTGGGATAGAGGCAGGTGGATCTCTGTGAGCTGGAGGCCAGCTTGATGTACAGGGTAAGTACGTTTCAGAACACCCAGGCTGTGTAGATTCTGTCTCAAAAAACCAAAAACTAACCAACCAATCAGATAAACAGACAGGAAAGTGGTCCAGTGAAAGGACAAGGTGCTCTTCATTATCCAGGTGCCAGTGTCAGAGTTTCAGTTGCTACACAATCGCTGCCTCTAATAACAGGCTACACAGCTTGCAGCAAAAAAGGATCCACAAGACAGCAGCAGAACAAGCACTGACAGAAGCATGTGCAAGGGATGCTGCCTAAGAAGATGCTCTTAGGCATCCTCTTAGAGTGTGTGCAAAGGCACAAAACATTCCAAACATGGAACTCTTGGTTATGAATGGGTGGGACTCTATCCATATGGTTGATTCTCCCAAATCCTGATAATCTGGTGAACTGAGAAAGGACTAGGCTGTAAATACCTTTCCTTGACATTTTAATACATTTAGATTTAACTGCACAAGTCTGTTTTACTTTCAGTTTTTAAAATATATGCCTACTTTAAATTTTATTTATCTGAGACAGACAGGTATCCGTATGTAGTATAGATCAGCTTTTTTTTTTGGTTTTTCAAGACAGGGTTTCTCTGTGTAGCCCTGGCTGTCCTGGAACTCACTCTGTAGACCAGGCTGGCCTCGAACTCAGAAATCTGCCTGCCTCTGCCTCCCAAGTGCTGGGATTAAAGGTCTGCGCCACCACCACCCAGCTAACAGGTCAGCTTTCTTGTCTCATCCTCCCAAGTGTTAAGATCACAGACATACAACACCACATCCAGAATGTACAGCTATCTTTTGATAAATAAAAATCTTCCCACCTACAATATTACAAGAAGCAACTGATGCATTTCTAACAAGAGAACAGCACAATCTGATCCTCACCTTGGGAAGCCCCCTTTGGATACAGCAGATATACAAGTAAAAAGGCACAAATCTGTTGGTAGAAATGCAGCTCAGGAGGTTATGGTAAGAACTGAATGACAGGTGTACAAGGTAGACAGAACAATGGGAGAGTCGAATGGTGCACTTATAATATTTACCACAAACTACTACTAAGTGTATTTGTGGTAAAAGTTACAGTCAGGTTTCAAGAGTCAACACCATTAGGGATCACAAAAGGAGCAGAAGGGTAGTTTAGTATCAGGAGGATTTATTTCGTCACTCAGAAAACGATGTAGGCAGAAACTTAACGATGTTGGCAGTTACACACAAGTAGCAACAGATTCAGGAACTGGTGACAGGAACATGGAGGTTAAAGACAGGTTACCTACTTTACATAAACTGTGTATCTTTAAAAGTTACTTTCTCAAAAGAACTTCATGATTTTTGTGTTCACTGCTTGCAGTACCAAGGCAAGAAGTCAGTGCCTTTTGAACACTGGACAAGTGAGCCACCTCTGACTGACATCCCTAGCCTTTAAAATGTTCTTGTGAGACTTGGAAATCACCTTCCTCCTGTCACAGTCTCCCCGTAGCTAAGATTACAGGAGTGTGCTGCTAGATATGGTCACAAGCTTCATCTTAGTAGACTTTGTAGAATATCTAAGTGCAGTATTTACAGTATAAATGTTAATCCTACATTTTTGTGTTCCAGGATACATCTTCATAGTCACCTTCATGAACACATCGATTAAGTTTTTACTATAGTGATATAAAAAGGCTACAGAAAAATCTAAATTTTAAAAATATAAAGTAGTTCATTTACCTTTCATCACAGTAAGAAAATTTCATATCAAGGCTGTGTCGACTGAGAAATGTCTTGCTGTCTAAAGGAATTTCAATATTTGATGGATGAGGAATGGGTTCACAAATCAGCACCAAGCATGTCATGGGTGGTTTCTTGTACCCACACTGAGGTTGGTTACTGTTGGTATCATAGACATGAATATGGCCTGTGCAGTGAAGCACCTGTATATGAGTAAGAAAATAAGCAGTTACCTTTTTAAAATAAAAAGAGGTGAGGGAGCTGGAGAGATGGCATAGCAGTTAGGACATTACAAGATAATGAGGCATTCTTACAAAAGGCATTGTGAGTGAGAGTAGGATGCTGGAGACGAGTCAGTGGTTGAGAATACTGACTGCTTTTCCAGAGGGCTCAGATTTGATTCCTACACTCACATGGCAGCTTGCAACCTGACACCTTCTTCTCATCTCTTCAGGCACCAGACATGCATGTACTGATATATATGCAGGCAAAACATCCATACACATAAAATAGAAACTAGGGATCACATATAATCCAGAGTATGGATTGAATGCCCTCTTTTGGCTTCTGCAAACACATGGTACACTTACATACATCCAACTAAAACATGCACGCACACACACACAAAATGAAAAACTAAGTCTTTTGCTGTTGTTTTAAAAAAAGAGGTTTCCTTGTATTAAGTCTAGGCTATCTTCTTCACTAATCTTGTCATTATAGTTGATTTTGCTCTGGTAACTATGGTTCAACAATGAACAAGAAAATGAAACTGAGATAAAAAATTATATTTGGATTTAAATGATAGTTGGCAAGGCCAACTGATAAGTTAGCTTGGTATAGAAATACCACATTTCCAATAATTTATGTTTATATCTCAAGCTGGCAAATTATTATACTGTTCTGAATGGAGTTTACATATACTAGAATAAATGCAAATATGCAAAAGGGAACAATTATACTTTTCCCTCATAACTCTTCTTTGAAATTTATTTTTATTCTATGTGTATAAGTGTTCTATCTGCATGTATATATACCTGGTGCCTGAGGAAGTCAGAAGGGAATACTGAATTTCCTGGAACTGGAGTTACAGATGACTGCGAGCTGAAGTGCTCTTAATTACTAAGCCCTTTCTCCATCCCCCTCAGAACTCTAAGCAAACCTCTTTTGGAGGAGGTTTGTTTGTTTGTTTTGTTTTGTTTTCCGAGGTGGGACCTGCTGTGTTCCCCTGGCTGGCTATGTAGACAAGGCTGCCTTCAGATTTCTATTAGCTGTTCTGCTTCCTTTCAGCACTCCTGGTGAAAGCTCTTGACACCAATATGTAAGTGTGTAGGTTTATCTACCTATAAATCAAGTGCACACTGAGAGTGCTTACCTTCCACGTTGCTGACTTGATGTTCATCGTCCTCCCCCGGCTCGTTAGGGTACATTTCATTCTTAGAAAAAAGCTCCGCTGTGTGTTTTGTTCTTTCCCCTTTCTCACTGGGCCTAATGAAAGCAAGAAACAAAGTTTTAAGTCATAGCTAAACATAGAAATTTGTTACAGTGAGAGCATCAGAGTGAGGATCTCAGCATTAACACCACGATGACCTGCTCCCTCTTCAGCTACTCGAGCACATCAGTAAGGTCTGACAGCTCCATCCAGTGAGAGCTGGACTGTGAGGGTAGGATGCTGGAGATGATGTGTGTACAACTGCAGTGATTCTCTGAACTGTGGGAGGAGAGGCCACACTTTACATGATTATTTATCTGGGCTGGTTTGTTCCAACTAAAGAAAATGGTATAAGTTTACCCTGTAAGTGTGCTTGCTGTCAATATATAAGGATGCCTCCTTCAAAAGAACTTGAGTAAATACTTCATGTCTTTTACCAATTGTGATAACTCAATTTTGAATAAGCAGCAATGTGTTTACAGAACTTTAAAAATGCCAACTTACCTTTTGTAAGTAAATAACATCTGTGTTTATGAAAGACAGATAGAATATTCTATCAGAAGTTACAGAAATCAGCCATGGTGGTACATGTCCATACTCAGCACTAGGGAGGCTGAAGAAGGAGGATGGAGAATTCTAGGCCAACCTGAGCTACATTTGAGACCTTGTTACAATTTAAGGGTACAGAAATAGGGGCTGGGAATGTAGCTCAATGGACAAGTACTTCCTTAGCACATACATGTAGACCTGGCTTTGATCCCCAGAACCACAAAAAGAAAAAGCCACAGAAATAAAGCAGAGAAAAATCAATTCAACTCTAATTTAATCTTAATGCCAAACCTCATAATTAAAAAAATTAGATTCCGTTTAGATGATTCTGAAACAGCATCTTGATTTCCTATTTTTATTGCTGAGTCTGGTTCAAAACAAATGTTTCATTTATTTGAAATGCCCAGAGGCCGGGCGGTGGTGGCGCATGCCTTTAATCCCAGCACTTGGGAGGCAGAGACAGGTGGATTTCTGAGTTCGAGGCCAGCCTGGTCTACAGAGTGAGTTCCAGGACAGCCAGGACTACATAGAGAAACCCTGTCTCGAAAAAAACAAAAACAAACAAACAAACAAAACCAAAAACAATAAAAAAGAAATGCCCAGAGAAGGTGATTTAGAGGTTGCTCATCAGATGATAGATGGATGATAGCTAAAGATATAAAATTTCTTTTTTGAGGTAATGACATTTTCTAAAATGACTGAGTGCGATGGTAGATGCTTTTAATCCCAGCATTTGGGAGGCAATTGGCTCACTATGAGTTCAAGAACAGCTTGGTCTACTTGGAGTCCTAGGCCAGCCAGGGCAACATAGTGAAACCCTGTCTCAAATACACAATAAAACAAGACAACTTTAAAAAATAAAATTAGAGATATGATGGTGGTTGGGCGATGTCTATGAATATACTAAAAAAAAAGTCATTGAAATTTATCAAATGGGTACATTTTAGGATATATAAAATGGAAGTATTAGGGGGGAAAACCCACAAAAATATTCATTATTTAGGACTGAGTGTGTATACTGTGACTGATGCAGAGATCAATAATTAGATGCAATGCCTTTAAGCATGTAATAAATACATACAGTAGGGTCAATAGCAATACAATACAAAGTAGTCAAGGCTTAATAAGAATGCTTTCAAAGAGCAGAGACTAGATCCTGACAGAGAAAAAGCAGCCAGTATACTCTGTTTAAGAATTAATGTTAAAAAAAAAATCAACTGTTAAAAAACTTTTGTAATTCAACAATTACTTCACAAAACTCTCAAGAGTTATGGAACTCTCTTACAACTCTTTTTAAAAAATTTACTTATTGAAACAAGGTCTCACTCTGTAGCCTTGGCTGGCTTGAAACTAGTTACATAAACTATGCTGGCCTGGAATCAAGAGATCTGCCTATAGCTGCCTCCTAAGTGCTAGGAATAACACAACATACTTCCAACTACAGTCTCAAGTGACTGAAAACATCCTTAGAAGTTAAAGCACCTTTGTGCTCTTAAAATCCTGGCCATCCCCCAACCCTGTCTTTTTGGGGCATTAAAAGAGCCGAACCCAAACTGTCACTGTGTATTCAATAATCATCTAAACTCTTATCACCTGTCATTTGTATTATAACTTCTTGCCTTAGTACTGCATTCTTATTTATAATTGTCTTGGTCTTTTAATGATCTTTCCATTTTGTCTACTCATGTATGTAATTATTAATTCATGTAATTACGTATTAATTCAATGATTTTTTAAAACTTTTGTGAATTTTCTAAAATGTAGAATAACAGTTTTAACAAAGAATAGTATTAACATTAATTGTGAAATAACATTCTCTCTTAAATCAATACATTACCAAAAAAATAAAATTAGTAACAATATCTGACTGAAAAATCACCTGTCATATTAAATCAAACAATAGACTTTTCTTCTCACCATTTCTGTGTGTAAGCATTTCTCTCATTTCCTCATGGTCACATGGATGAGTAAAATCAAACACACTGTGTCCAGTTAGTTCAAACTGCAAACACATTAAAAAAATTAGATCTATATCATATAATCATAAAGTACCTAGAAGTGCTCTTCATATATGGGGACTTTACCTGAGTTAACCCCATGTATTTGTTCACGTTATCAGAAATGTAAATCATGTCACCATCATCTGTTAGCACCATAACAAAGCCATCCAGAGCTTTCAGGTAAAAGCAGTTCATCTGTGCTTTCATTTCATCTTCAATGTCCAGATCACCTGTAAGGGTACATGTGGAAAGAAACAAAATGAGGCTTTATCTCACATACTTTTAAATATCTACAGTACAGTACATTAAAAGTACATACTTTTTAATATCTACAGTACAGTATATATATTTATTTCTGTATATTTTCCAGTTGTTTTACATAATTGTTTAAAATAACAAATTTGCAAACAAGCAAATCACCAAGAAGATAAAAACAGATGATATTTTTAAAAGATAGGTTATGCTTTTATACCCAGTCCTAAGGAGGAAGAGCCAGATGGGTCTATATGAGTTCAAGGCAGCCTAGTTTACACAGCAAGATACAGATCAGCCAGGGTTACATGGTGAGACTCTGTTGGGGGTAGGGGGGAGAAGAGGAGGAGGAGAAGGAGAAGGAAAAGGAGACACAGAGCATGGGGGTGGGGGGGGGAGGAGAGAGGGGAGAGGGGAGAGAAGAGACGGGGGAGGGAAGAAATGAATGAATGGAATGTAGCTTTAAAAGCTAGTAAGAGAATGTTGTCATGTGGAAGAATCGAGAATATATTCTACAGAATCAAACAATGACAACTTTACTGGGTTATAATATCTATTCACTGATCATGCTAAAGTACCAGGGGCTATAGAGTTACTGAATTTTTTTTATGTGTTTAAAAAATAAAAGGTAAACCAAAACAATTTACAGTACAAAAAGGATTATTCCCACAACTAAGAAAAGCAAAGCTTGATAAAAGGAATAAAGAATACTGAAAGATGTAATTAGGTCCTTAAAAAGGCATTGTGTTGGGGCAATGCTGGAGAGATGACTCAGCAGTTAAGAGCACTGGTTGATCTTTCAGAAGATCTGGGTTCAATTCCCATCACTCACAACTGTCTGTAACTTCAGTTCCAAAAAATCCTCTTCTGGCTTCTGCAGCATTAGGCACGCAAGTGTTGAAGGCATGCACCATACACATGCAATAATAACTTAATTTGGGTTTTTTTAAAAGAGCAGCATCATGGGGCTAGAGAGAGAACTCCACATTTAAGAATGCTTGCTGCTCAACCAACAGGACTACATTTTGGACACCAGCACCCACCTCAGGTGGCTCATAAATCCCTGTAACTCTAGCTTCAAGGGATTGGATACTCTCTTCTGGCCTCCACAGGCCCCTTCATAAGAGCATATTAATATGTGCACACAGGTGCACAGCCATGGACACACACACACAATCTCTTAGAAGAAAGTATTGTAGCCTCCTGCTTAAAGGAACTTCTAGATCTTCCTAACTTCTAATTTTCAGGTCTACTATGTTTTTGTAGAACTCACCGGCATCCAGAAGTTTCCTCACACGTAAGTAACTGATGGTGAGCCTCATAACAGAAGCTTTATCAAGATGTGAGCTCACATTGTGGGGAAGTGGCAACTGATGAGCGAGTTCATAGAAAACTTCAGATTCTTTGCTTCGCCGAGATCTTGCTGCATCTCTAGACTTTTCTTTTCGACGTTCAGAACTCATCCTACTTAACAAAAAAAAAAAGGAGAGAAGGGGGGAGAGAGAGAGAGAGAGAGAGAGAGAGAGAGAGAGAGAGAAAGAGAGAGAGGAGAATCTATATGTTAGTTTATCTTAACTCGAATAAAACTTTTTACATTTTTTGTTTACTGTATAAGGATTAGAAGAAGTCATGTAAAATTATTATATAAGTACTTGTATGGAACATGAACAAAGTTTTATATGATAGCTTTTATATACAAATTTTAGATTACTGAAAACATAATAAATTCTTTTAAAATGTCCAAGATTAACATTTCCAAAGCAGATGTTTTCACCTCCAAATTTACAGTAGCTTATATATCTAATGCCTCACAAATCATTCCCAAGTATCTCAGTATAGAAAAACCCTAAACAAATTTGAACCCTAAATAAGAAACTAAAGTATATTATAACCTGAGAATAGGTAATAAATTTATGGGCAGGTTAAGATACTAATAGCCATATATAATTTGATTAGTTTCTTTTGACATTAATACCTTCCCCACCCACTCTCTTACCATGGGCTTTTACATTAGCAGCTGTAACAAGCTACTACTTTCAGTTGCTTTCTTCCTTAGACACTGCTTATCTGGTACTGGCATAATGGATACCAAATAAATGCAGGAATGTGTTAAAATAAAAGTAGTCATAGTACTGACCCATAGGTGGGCTAGTAAAGGTAAGAAAAGCATCAATATAATGATACATATTGAGAATTCTTTCCAAAACAGATTTGTTTAAGTTATATCAAGTAAAGCTGTCTTCCTTTGCTTATTCTCCTGAATATAGGGCTAAACCTGGCTGTTCTTAGCTGCTTCTCTAAGCCTGCCATTATCAAATATTACTCTGCACTAGGTGCTTAGTTCTCTCATAACAACTCCTACATATATTAAACAGTGTCTTCATCTTATGAAAAGAAGCTGGGGTTCCATAGATTAAAAACAGCCATTGTGTGACAAATAAGAAAGGAACACCAGTGTTTAAGTCTTTTCCATAGTCTTCTCTATTAACGGAGAATGCTGCCTCTATTTTACTCGTCCACTCCAATCTTACCAGGTTAGATAGTTACTTCATGTTCAAAACAGCTCTTAGTATTAAACATTTAACAATATAACAGGGACTTATTTCACTCAGTTCTTCTTGTATTTCATGAACAAAGCACATACATAGTCATCTCTTCTTTAAACCTCCTTCCTTTCAATGTAAGGCTGAAAGCTACAAGCAGAAAAACAACTTTAAATAACTGTCAGAGTTCTCAGCAACTCTCTTGTTATAAAGTTTTCAAAGTTTAATAAAGAGGGTGTACATTTGTTAGATTCTAAACTGTAATACAAAAATTTCAACTCAAACGTTTAGTGGGTATATCCAACTAAATGTTTTGGCACTGGGATACAGCACTGTCATCAACTGTGCAGTTGAGTTACAAAAATGTTTCAACAAAACATGTTTTATGTAAGCTTACAATTATTTGTGTTAGTCACATTTGTACACAGTATGTGGCACATGTGATCTGTAGGTCACTGGTTGGATACACCTGATTGTAGAGCAATTTGACTCAAGAATCTTAAGATTTTAAGTAGGGCTATAAAGAAACTTGTCACAAACAGGGGGTTAGGTATGATACACTATATACAGGTACAAAATTCTGAAATTAAAAAAAAATCATTTGGAGCTACTTATATAAATGAATCAGTATATTCTTAATATTCTACAATAAAAATAGAGGCCATACGAGAGTGCCATAATGTCAATAGTTTGAAAATTTTTAAGTACTTAAAACTGCTTTGTTTCCTCACTATTTTCAATTTGAACTTTGTCATGAAACTCATACTCTGGAAGGGAGGTAAGAGAGATAGCAGAGATCTACTGGGTTACAATGGACACTAACAAATGCTGTTTACACACACAGACACACACACCCACTGACAGGGTCTCACTGTACATCTCTGGCTGGCTTGGAACTTACTATGTAGTCCAGGCTTACCTTGAACTCAGAGATCCATCTGCCTGTTCCCAAAGTCTGGGATTAAAAACATGAACTGTCACACCAGGGACATTTTTCTTCTTTTAAATGTGTGTGTAGTGGTGGCTGTGGGAAG
The DNA here is from genome assembly GCF_004785775.1 of Grammomys surdaster. Lineage (NCBI taxonomy): Eukaryota > Metazoa > Chordata > Mammalia > Rodentia > Muridae > Grammomys > Grammomys surdaster. Next base: position 3,482,856 of record NW_021604585.1, on the reverse strand, counting down.
CAGCAACTATTTGAATGATCGGCTTTCAGCCTGAATTTTAAATCAGGCTAGGTGTAGAGAATCTGTCTTATATGCAAGCTGAAACACTTAGCTATCCTCCCTTACAACTTAACAAATCTAAACTACTGAAAAACAGCCACTCAAATGAAACACCTGAGGGAAAATTTTTGAAAAAAGTTTCAAGGGTTTTAGAGCCTGAACTGCCTACTTATCTACTCTCTGGAAGGCTCTGTATCAGTCATCTACCACAAAACTGCAGGATTCACAAAGATTTATTTTTGTCAGACCCAGAAGTCTAGGTCCCAGAGATGGATCCTGTACTACCTCTTACCTTAGCTTGTACCATGAGCTGTACAGACTTGCAGCATGCAAAGTACTGTATCTCTGTAAATTACCAATTCCATCTATGTTGTTTTTTGATACAGATCAAGTGAAATTCTGCTTCTATGCCTATTTGAGGTGGTATTTCAGCCAAGTATATAAAGTTCTGTCTTTGAATAATTTGCTTACCAATTTCTACAACTATTCTAGATAAAACAGAAACTAGTAAAATAACTAAATCTTTTTAGCATTGTGGTTTCTGTTTAAAAAATTATCAGGCACTAGACATAAAACTAAAACTCTTTAAATTATTTTTATAGAACTCCAGAAAGTATTTTAAGCCATTGCTTTATTTAGTGTACATAAAAAGTTTGTGAATATATTTGTTTTATAAAGAAAGCCCGTTTTTCTTTAGGTTAAGAAGACAAAAATAAGTACACCAAAAGGCCTGTTAGTTTCCTAACTATAAAAAGATGTGGCTTTTGTTTCTGTTGTTTTTTTTTTTTCCAAGACAGGGTTTCTCTGTGTAGCCCAGGCTATCCTGGAACTCACTTTGTAGACCAGGCTGGCCTTGAACTCAGAAATCTGCCTGCCTCTGCCTCCCAAGTGCTGGGATTAAAGGTGTGCACCACTACTGCCTGGCAAAAAGATGTGGCTTTATGAGCTGAGATTAGGGGCTCGCCATGTTAGCATGCTTACTGTTCTTGCAAGGAACCAGAGTTCTGTTACTAGCACCAGCGGCAGACAAGTCACAGCTGCCTGTAACTCTAGCTGCACAGGAATCCAACACTGTCTTCTAGCTGCCACAGGTGCCTGCACACATGAACACACATGTATACACACATATACATAAATAAAATCTTTTTAAAAAGAAACTAAAATTATGAAAACTGAGGCAGGAAAGAGCAAGTTTGCTGTTAGCCTGAGCTACAGAGCAAGAAAATATCTCAAAACAAACAAATAATACCAAAACCCCCTAAAGTTAAATCATAACATTAAAAATATTGGCAGATCAGACTTATTCCTAAAATACTTCATATATAAATTTTTTAAGTTATCCCTGAACTCTATTATTTGACAAACAAAACACTGTAGCTTTGAGAAATAAGTTGTTCTTTCAGGTTTTGTTTTAAAATTGTGTTTGTATTTCTACAGGACAGACATTCTGAAACAAATGGTCAAGACAATGGCTACTTAACTTTTTGAATCAGAAGCAGCTTTCCTGAAAGGTCTGCACCCATTTTTGTCTCTGGCAATCAATGAATGTGTACATACACTTTCCTATGTACTCTGCAGTATTATATATTATGAATTAAAGAAAAATCTTAATAGTTTTAAACCAAACTGATAAATGAGAACTATACCTCCTTGCTTCAATTCTCATACACCTTGTATTTATTTGTGTGTACACATGTCTGTCTTGAGTGTATGGACCTGTATGTTGGGTATGCATCCATGAAGGAAGGCCTGAAAAGGGCATGGAACCCCTTGGAGCTACAGCTATGGGTCTTGTGGAATGCCTGGCTTGATATGTGGGTGTTGGGAACTGAACCCCAGCCCTCAGGATTGGAGAAATTTTCTACCGCTAAGCCATCTCTTCAGCCCCATGCCTATACTTTTTAAAGTCTCAGTCTGAAGAAAATTTTAAGGAATTTTCATGTTTCCTCCTTTGGCATGTATGCTGCTTTTTACTTAGGTAATAAGTATTCTTATTCTAATATTCTAAATATTTTTCGACTATTAACTTATTTAATCTTTACTATGTTATACTTACACTGCATTTACACAGACACACAGACACACACTCTTTATAGAGTTAATAAACGGTCAGACCTGTATTCCAGCCTAAACAGTCTGACTGAGAATCCACACTATTAACAATCATCAAGACAAAAATTCTAGGCTATTATTACAAAGTTTAAACACTGTTAACTGCAAACATCCAATGCTTAAAGAAGTTATACAGGTTAACTTCTTTGAATACAGGACTGAAAGCTAAGCTACTCAGGAGGGATTCATTACCAGACTCTGATAAATCCAAAAACCTAATTGAAAAGCACCTACTCTGAAGGCAATGAACTGCTCACCACTGATCAATAACTCTTCAAACCAAGACAACTTTTAAAATGGGCTAACCTTTATGAAGAGAGAATCAGGCTGATAATTCAGTCTACCCTATGTCCTCCCAAATACTGATCTCTGCAGAGCAGCTAAATGAACATCTAATTTCACTATGATTTGTTTATTTGCTCAGCATCAGTCTGCTACAGCATCTTCCTTATTTTGTTTATATTCATTTCTCTTTACTTTATAAAGCAAAACTAAAGAATAAAGGCTGAGGCTTTCTTTTTAAACACAAAGCAGTCAGACCTCCTTAAGATAATGGACACAATATAATTAAAAACATATTCTCAAAAGAAGCATATCCTGAGACTGGTTTTTAAGTAAGGGGCCTGCTGTTTTAACACTGAAAGCTATCCCTCCTAAGATTTTTAACTTTCATAAGAAAATAAAAAGAGAGTTTACCAAATTTTTGGTTTATATTTCACAGTACATTTGAGGAGACTTAAAAAATACCATTGGGCCTAGAAAGATAGCTCAGTGGTTAAGAGAGAGTATTGTTCTTCCAGAGGACCTGTGTTTGGTTGTCAGCACCCATGTCAGGCAGCTCATAATGCTTTAACTAATACAGAAGGTCTGATGTTCTCTTCTGTCCTATGAAAGTACCTGAACACCCATATACATACTTTCCCATATTTAAAAATTAAAAGGAAATTTAAAAAATTTACGTGTATGGGTGCATGTCTGTGTACCATTTGTGTGCTGTGTGCCCAACTCCTACCTCCACCCTCACCCAGTGGCCAGAACAGGATGTATGAACTCTCTGGCTCTGGTTTGGTTAGGAACCAAACCTGCCTCTACAAAAGAAGCAAGCGCTCCTAACCCTCCAAGCCATCTTGCCAAAAAGGAGGTTTACAGACAACAGGAAAGAGCAGAGATACTGAAACAGTTTGTGAAAGAGGGCCAATGTTTAAGAAGTTTCCTGGCTTAATCATTTCTACATTCTATGTTTTTTGATTTGTTTTCTTAAAGACAAGGTCCTGCTGTGTTGACCAGGCTGGCTTCAAACTCTAGGACCTTCTGCCTCAGCTCTCCAATGCTGGATGACACATACAACACTTAAGTCTTTTACGATTTTGTTTTAAGATAATGTGGTCAGGAAAATGTACAAACTACAACATTAAAGTATTCAATCAACTGTGTGTGTGTGTGTGTTGAATGCACATGAGAAGGTCACAGGATAATGTTGGTGTTCTCATCTATCAGATGACACAGGGTCTCTTACTGACCTGGGAGATCTCCCTCAGAGTGTTGTGATTACAGGCACATGCAGCCATACCAGGCTTTTAAAGTGGATGCTAGAATTTGAACTGAGGCCCTCATGCCTCCACAGGAGTGTTATTCACTAAGCCATTTCCTTAGTCTATTAATTTAAAATTTTTATTATAAACTCCTAAACCCAGCCAAAAATGATTAATTTTGTTTTCTACAATCTTTTCCCAGAAAGTGTTGTTTTCAGTAAATTGATTCCATTATTAATTTTCTACTTTAAAAGAGGGGTAGAGATTACTCTTAAACAAATATTTTATATTTGTTATTAAGAATATTTTTATTGGGGCTGGAGAGATTGCTCAGTGGTTAAGAGCACTGACTGTTTTTCCAGAGTTCAATTCCCAGCAACCATCTGGTGGCTCACAACCATCTGTAATGGCATCCGATGTTCTCTTCTTGTGTGACTGAAGAGAGTGACAGTGTATTCACATATGTAAGATAAATAAATAAATCTTTGAAAAAAAAAGAGTACTTTTATTAATAGGCTCTTTCTTTCTGTTAATAAAACTAGAATATCTCATCCTAATAACATTTAATAAGAGAAAAACTGTAAACTGGAAAACCCAGAAAAAATGATATTTTAATATACGTACAAATTATAGTTTTGGTTCTATAATCTAAAGTGCTTCCTAAAGTCTAACTGATAAACTTAATTACACACTCTCAAGGCAGGCAGGTGGATCTCTGGGAGTTTGAGGCATAGCAAGTGCTAGGTCAGCCAAAGGTACACAGTGAGACCCCGTCTCAAATACAAAGAGAACTCCTGACTGAGTTTATCTTCCTCCTCTGCTACCACCCCCCCCCACCCCTCCCACCACCACCGCCCCCCTTCCCCCCAACTGGCCCCCCCCACTACCAAGAAAAAGAAATAAACAGAGCTAGAGAGAGAGCTCAGCAGTTAAGAGCTGTACTTCCAGAGGACACAAGACCTGATCCTATACTCAAATCTAGCTCCAGGGAGCAGAAGCCTCTGGTTTCCATGAGCACTTGCACTTACAACTTACACACATGCACACACACACACACACACACACACACACACACTTAAAAAATAAAATCTTTTTCCCCCCTTCCCTTCTTCCTCTTGCTCTGGCCCCTGTTCCTGCTCACTCCGGCCCAAAGGTTTTTTATTTATTTATTATATGTCAGTACACAGTAGCTCTCTTCAGACACCCCATAAGAGGGCATCAGATCTCATTACAGATGATTGTGAGTCACCATGTGGTTGCTGAGATTTGAACTCATGACCTCTGGAAAAGCAGTCAATGCTCTTAACCACTAAACCATCTCTCCAGCCCAATAAAAATAAATCTTAAATCTTAAGAAGGATGAACAAGACAAAATAGAATACTTCTCTAGTTGCATCAAGGCTAAGGCAGAAGAATCACTTTGAGTCCAAGAGTTGGACAGCCAGCCAGGTGACATAGTGAGACCCTTTCTGAAAATACTTAACCTTTTACATCTTTCTAGAAAGACTAGAAGCGTAATAATCTAAGTTTAAGATCTTGAAAATACCTTATTATTTTAAATTAATCTCAGCAGAACTATTTAAATGAGAAAAAAATAAGTGGTTATATATACCTAAGGTCAATCACTGACTAGACTTCCTGTACTGGAAACTGAGGGGTAAGCTCTAGGTATCTTTTTAAAGAATTTCTTCAGGGGATTGTAGAATATATTAAAATTTGGTGTCTTGGGCTAGTGAGATGACTCAGTGGTTAAGAGCACTAGCTGTTCCTTGCAGAAGGCCTAGAGTTCAAGTCTCAGTACTCTAGTTCCGAGGAATCCAATATTCTTCTGGCCTCCATGAGCAATGCATGCATGGAGTACACAGACATATACAAGGCAGAATACCCAATACATAGAATAAAAATAAATCTTACAAAAACTGATGTCTTTCACAGTCAAAGAATATTTTTTTGCTTCCTCCCACCCCCCAATTCTCTGTAACTTATGTGTGTTTATTTGTGTGTTGCTGGGGATGAAACCGAGGGCTTTACACATAAAGAATTTAAAAATAAATTAAATCACCTTTATACAACTGTCAGAATGAAGAATCACTGGTCCATCAGTACCAGCTGTGTTAATGGCGTCTCCCGAAATCATACTAACTGCTTCCACTGAACAGTGGTAGCTCAGTAGATGCTACTCTCCCCCATTCCCAATGCTTCAATTCCTGGTTAGCTGAATCTATAGATATGTGTTCACAGCTACAAAGGGTAAACAGTACTCCCCCAACCCTCAGCATTAATCCAACCATCCTTCTGTATTCTAAGGAATGCTTCCAAAAGCCCCTCCTACCTCCACATTCTAGATGCCAATATCTGCAGAGAAGTTCCTGTCTCGTATAAAATGGTAACATCTAGATGATTTGTTCTTGTGCAATAGAAATGCTACTCATCTCCCCAACAAAATGTTTCAATCCCTAGTTGGCTGATCGATATAGCACCCAAGAACATAGAAGGCAAACAGTATCTCCTTTCAGTTTGATTATATACTATGACAAAGTAATGGATTCACATTTAGAGCAGGGAAACTAAACTTTGTGTATATATTCAAAACAGTGTGTCCTTTAAAACGATTTCTTTGAACGTGATGGGAGATGATTAAGTTTGTACAAGTTCAGAATCAAAGTATACACAATCATACCTTGAAATTTTTTCCCTCTTTAGTTCTAAAAGTTAACCATGATGAAGATACTATAAATGATGACAAAGAAGTTCTTGTAATACAAGAGTCTCTACTCACCATCTATATTAGTTGCTCCTAACCAATGTTAACTAATTTTGAGTAATAACCCTCTGATCTTACTTCCTTGTCTGTGAAAAAGATAATGTTCTCATATGTGGTAGGTCTCAGACTCCATGTAAGAAGATGTCTCCATTTTTAAAGTAGTCTATGTCTTTCTACATTTCAGATACTTAATATAAAATTTAAGTTAAAAGATTAAGAAATTATAGGACTTCTCTTAACAACAATAAGAAACATGAGAGTCACCTTCAGACATTTAAAAGGATGTCATCTAGAAGGCAGATTTGTTCATTTAAGCAATTTCAGAGAACTGTGAGCCGAAATTACATGGAAATTACATTCCATTCAAAGCAGTCAAAGCAGTGTTAAAGGTACAGTTTATGAGAATTGTAAAACTTTGGTTTTGGTGTCAATTGAGTATATTCTAGATTATAAATGATTTCTATTTTTTTTTATTTTATGTGCATAGATGTTTTGCCTGCATGCATATATGCATGCCTGATGCCTGAAGAGATGAGAAGGTGTCAAGAGTCCCTGGAATAAGAGTTACAGGTGGCTGTGAGGCACCATGTGGATACTGGAAATCAAACTCAGGTCCTCTGGAAGAGCAGCTATTGGTCTTCACTGCAGAACCATCTCTACAGCCTGATTCTTGCATAGTTTTATATTCCTGCTACAAGTCTGTATTTGAGGTGATCCGACTGGTATCAAATAACCATTAAAAAGGTTACTCTGTAGCCCAAGGTAATCTTGAACTGGTGGCATCATTAGCCTTCCAAATCCTGGGATTACAGACATGACCACCAACATCTAGAGTTTTTAAAGATAGTACCATGCCATAGCCCAGGTTAATCTGGATCCTTAACCTCACACTTCTGAAATAGTGTCCAGGCTGAGCTTGAACTTGACAGCCTCCCAGCTCAGCTTTCTGAGTGCTTGGACTACAGTCATGTACCACTACACTCAGCTCAAGATTACATGGTTTTTCAAAGTACACTTACACTGAAGCCTCTGGGCATGTATCAAAAAGTCACAAGGATTATTTTTCTTCCAGAGGACACTTGAACAAGAGTCAGAATTGATAAAAAATGGGAATAAACTTCCTAATAACAGCTTCCAAATATGAGACTGTGTATTAGGACGCTTTTAATATCTTTAAGAAAATAAATTCTAATGAAAGATTCAACAAAATTTTCTCCAATCGACAATTTTTCTCCAAGTCTGTTTTTTTTTTCTTTTTTAACTTTTTATGGATTCTTTGCGAATTTCACATCAGGAACATCTCATTCATCTTCCCATCCCTTCATATATGCCCTCTGCCCTTGCAATCTCCCTCTCAGAAGAAAACAAACATTTAGATTTGTAGGAACGGCCCCTTCAGGCACTGTAGCAGTTCACAGATGGGGTGGACGTTGGCAGGCCATCTCATAGCCCTGGATCAGGACCTGACAGCCCACCAGCTCCCCTGTGCTTACATCACCAGGCAGCTCTCTGGCTTTACCCAGTTGAGGGGCAGGGCCATCTCTCTGGAGGGCCATTACATTCCAAGAACTTTAAGCTTCAAAATCACACTATACTAAAAAAAAAAAAAAGAACATAGTAAAAACAATTATGTCAAAACTCTTCAGTTGTGGCCCAAGCCATCAAAATTTATTAGCTTCATTAGTAGTTCAATGCTAGCTTTGTGTTCAACAGCTATAGAAAATATTTGTTTAAAGATTTATTTGTATGTGTGTGTGACATATATATGCAAATGTGTGTTTGGGTGCACGTGGATACACGAAGATGTCAGATTCCTTGGAACTGGAGTTATAGTTAGATCTGAGTGTCTGTAATGTGAATGCTAGGAATTGAACTCAGGTCTTCTGAAAGAGAAACAAAGCACTTGCTAAAAACATCTCTCCAGTCCCTAAAAAAAATAAAAAACTAATAAAAAATAAAAAGACCAATCAACTTATTTACATTTGTTAACAAGGCTTTATACCTTACTCTATTCATAGTGAAGGCTCTGACTTGAGAATCCATTTAAATACTATTTAATTATATTATCTACAAAGACAGGCAATTTCCAACTTTCTTTTACTAATAATTTAAAAGCTATTTGAGAAAATTTGTGATACCAAAAAAACTGAAAATACTTTCCTTAAGTTCCTGCCCTCTAACACCTGACACGCCATACACATTTCCCCCTTTATTATCACTATAGAACATATTTGAGATGTTACATAAAACAAAAATGTAATATACAAAAGCTAGCTATTCATGGAAAAAAGTAAAGGGGAGCATTAACTAATCACTGTTTGTTTTAACTTGGCCCAAGGGACCCCATCCTTTCTTGGATTAGCCCCCCAAAATTTAATAAAAACAGAATCTTCAAAGTTCTAAAGAATGAAACTCTTCTGAAAACAAATTAACAAATATTATATGAATGTTGCATACCAAGAACTGTTTTGATGTTGCACATAGGCTAGTGATTCTTTTTATCCTAACAACCCTCTAAAGCAATGATTCCTATTATCTTAATTCATACGCAAAGAAAGTTGAGACCCAGAGAGACAAAGCATTGTGTCCTATTTCCACATTTCTTTTTTTTTTTAAATTATTTTATTTATTTACATTTCAAATGTTGTCATCCTTCCTGGTCTCCCCTCTGCAACCTCCCTCCTATCCCCACTCCTGGTTGCCTCTAAGAGGGTGGGTACTCCTCCACCCACTCACCCACTCCCACCTCACCCCTCTAGCATCCCCCTTCACTGAGCAACAAGCCTCCACAGGACCAAGCACCTCCCCTCCACTGATGCCAGATAAGGCTGTCCTCTGCTACGGATGCAGCTGGAGCCATGGGTCCCTCCGTATGTACTCTTTGGTTGGTGGCTTAGTCCCTGGGAGCTCTGAGGGGTCTGGTTGGTTGATATTGTTGTTCTTTCTATAGGGTTGTAATCCCCTTTGGCTCCTTCTGTCCTTCCCTATCTCTTCCATTGGGTCCCCAGGCTCAGTCCAATGGTTTGTCTGTGAGTATCAATCAGGTGCTGGCAGAGCCTCTCAGAGGAGAGCCCTACTGGACTCCTATCTGCAAACAGTTTTTGAAATCAGCATATGCCAAACCTTAACACTATTGCTGATTCCATTTTATTTCTTAAGATGAAATCGCAGAAAACGTTTGATAAATTTGCCAAAAATAAAAAATTTAAAAATGGCTGCAGAATACTATGCTTGACAGAAATTTCTGTAGACTATAAATAGGCTGATTTGCAACAAAAACCCACAGGCTGTTATGGCAGTGCCAGTACTGGTCACAGTCTTACCCTATGTGTGAGGTGACGATAATGTCAGAGACAACCAAAAACTTTGGAGTGAGAACTTAACTCATATAATCAGAAAATCCCATTTACATGGTCAATAGTGAAGAACTCACTGAGAGCAAACTGGCTGTTAGTCTAGGAAACTAGTGCCCAAATATTAGGAAAGGGAGCTTCTTTTCTTTTCTTTTTAAATAAAAAACTATATGCATGCAGGTATGAGAATGCTGCACTCTCTAATTCTACATAGGTAGTCTGTGAAGGGCAGAGTGACTGTAGCATTTAAATACAGAAGTATACATGCCAAGTAACAATTAGATAAAGCCAGGGATTACATTATTTGACACAATTTGAGATTCTGTATTTAGCTGTTTCTTAAACCAAAGCTAAGCTGTATGAGCTTCAGCTGCATTTTTCCCTTACACTAGTCTGAGTTGTATTTCATTTATTTTTTATTTTTTGGTTTTTCGAAACAGGGTTTCTCCGTGTAGCCCTGGCTGTCCTGGAACTCACTCTGTAGACCAGGCTGGCCTCGAACTCAGAAATCTACCTGCCTCTGCCTCCCAAGTGCTGGGATTAAAGGCGTGCACCACCACTGCCCGGCTCTGAGTTGTATTTCATAACATGGAATAAAAATAATACCACCAGGGTTTCAATTAAATATTAAAGACGATAAAGTTCAAGAAAATGGCACTCTTGGAGGTAGAGAGATGGCTCCACAGTTAAGAGCAGTTATTTCTCTTAGAGAGGGCCTGGGATGGATTCCTAACATCTACAGGGCAGCTCATAATCAGTTGTTAACTCTGGTTCTAGGGGATACAATGCCCTCTTCTGACCTCTGTGGGCACGGTTCAGACATGGTACATTTAGCATATACACAGACAAAACACACATAAAATGAAAAGAAAGAAAATGTCACTCTGAAATACTGGGCAAAGTATAAACTAGTTGGTCTCAGGCAGCATCTTTTCTTCTGATGGTTTTTTGAGAATTAGCTTTGCTAAAAGGTGAAACTGATAAGCAGAAAGTGCACTTGGCTACACACTCATCACTATTGTCTTGTTTAACCTCCACTGACCATAATACACAATTCTAAAGTCGTCTCCTTTTTAAACACTGGACAAAACACAGATTTTTTTTTAAGTAGGTTGAAAACAATAGATTCACTCCTATCTTACATTTTAAGCACATACATGAACAAGGGTCTCTAGGTAGTAAAATAATAGGTGCTCTTAGTTTCTGTGTATTTGTATACTTCTCAAATCTTTTCCATTCACCAAAACTTTTAAGTTTCATTAAATATTTTTAAAATGGGTCAAGTGATTTTGAATATATCCAGAGAACTTCTACTTAAATGTGAATGATCTTCCATTATAACTTTTTAAAAATAATATGCCTGTCCCCAATGTTCAGAGTTTTCTATGTTTCATACAGGTGCACATGTGTGGGAGTATATATGTGTGTAGAGACCAGATAATAAAATCGTATGGTTCCCTAAATACCATCCAACTTTTTTTTTTTTTTTTTTTTTTTGGTCTTTGGGACATGGTCTCTCACTGGCCTGGAACTTATAAGTAGGCTAGACTGGCTGGACCCAGCAAACATCAAGGATCTTCCTGTCTCTGTCTCCCCACTGCTACTATTACAAGTATGTGCTGTACTGTAGCCAGCTTTTACAACAGAGGTTTAGTTAGGAACTGAATTCAATCTTTCTATAAACACTTAGTACTAACTAAATTACCTGCCTAACTGCCTATTTAAGTTAGCTTTAATTTTAAAATCATAGTATAACTAGGATGACAAATAAGTATGGCTACCTCCATAACTAGTTTAAATGCCTGGAATAGTTTATTGAACAAAATCCTGAAGCTAGCCATGAGACCACTGGGCAAAAGTGATGTGATGCCTGCTATGAATATGGGAGGTAGGTGTGCCAGCCTTGCTAACATTTGTTACTGTTGCCCTTACCAAGGTGTAAGTAAGCTTTGTGAAGAAGATAGGAGGGGAATTTAGATATCTATGAAGAAAAGTCAAAGAGTATTACCTTTTAATTTTCTTCTTTTTAGTCAATGAAAGGGAAAAAGACAGAAGGAGAAAATACAGGTGAAGTGAAACGAAGAGTTAAAGGGAACCAGAAAAGGCGCAGACCAAGGAGTCAGATCTCTGAAGAACAGATCCACAGACTAGGCGAGATGACTCAAAGGAGACACTGAGCTGTTCTGATCTTAAAGATCCTGCAGAATGTAAGAGCTCCAGATGGGGAAGAGCTTGTGGACTTTGCATGGTTTCGAAACAACAAACGTTACACTTCCACAGTTGCTGAGGTCATGTGCCTTCATTTTTGCCTTTAGAGACCTACATTACAGGTCTGAAACAACCAATGTTCCCAAGTAGAAATATGGCACTCTAATGGCATTCAAAAGATTTATGTTACTATATACATTTAATAGATTTTAAACAGACTCCATAGATTTTAGAGCTTTTTTTCCACCATAGGTTATGTTTACCATCTTTAATTTATATTCATTGATAAAAATGAATTGATCTCCAACTAAAGGTCACCAATTATGCTTCAAATTAAAACTTCAACATTAAATTTATTGTAGGACTTGAAAGCTCAAAATTAGAAGTATAATTCCTATTAGACATTAAATAATATTTATTTGCACTACTTAAAGCACTATGTGCTTTTAAAAAGATATTCTCAAAATTACATCATATTAATTCAAGAAGAGGAGAAATTCAGTGGATCAAATACTGAATGTTAATATTTCTTGGGGGTAAAAACTGTTCAATAATGTATATACTTCAGAATAATGCCAATGATACATTAATCTCCACTAAACAATTTTTGTTTTATTTCATGTTTTGATTTTCTAAGACAGGACCACTATACAGCCCAGGCTAGCTTCAGACTTGGTAATCTTCTTGCCTCAGCTTCCAGAATGCTGAACCATAGGCTTGTACCACCACTTCCAGCTTCTAAATATTTTTTTTTGTAATAATTTTCAACTTTCTCATATCTATAAGCCAAAGTCTCTCTATCACATAAATAAATTCACAACCATCTCAAAGGTCTTCTAAAATTAAAGGAAGAAATGGTTACGGAATTATCTCAAAACAACTAGTCTTTGTATTTGTGGTTATGAATTGCAATTGTTAATCAGTTAATAGTAACAAACGCTAAAAAACAATGCCTAACACAAGGCAACTGCTAGTAATACCAAATAAGAACAGCAAATATTATAATGCAAATATTAGGTCACACTAGCTGATCAGTAATAAAGCTGAGTTTTAAACATAGGCACTCTTTTTGTTTTTCTTTGAGACAGGGTCTCTCTATACAGCTCTGTCTATCCTGGAACTCACTACGTAGATCAGGCTGGCCTCAAATTCCCAGAGGTTTGCATGCCTCTGCCTCCTTAGTGCTAGGATTAAGAGCTGTGTATACTACCTGTATAAACACAGGCACTCTAATTGAAGTGCTTTCACTCATAAGAAAGACCATCTCTGCAGTGCCCCTACACTATAAAATCACGTGATTAAAATAATTCTGTGTTCAGGATATGAACACAGAATGTGAAAAAGGATATGAAAGTATACCAAAGAATATAACTTTAGCTATAGCTAATGAAATCCTATCTGTGTACTTATATTAAAAACCAGATTTTGGGATGAGAGGGAGATGGTTCAGTCATTAAAGTGCTTGACACATAAGCATAAAGACCCAAATTCAATCTCCAGAAAAGCCAGGCTTGGCATTGCACACTTGCAATCCCAGCGCTGGGGAGGCAGTGACAGGCAGATCCTTGGAGCTCACTGAACATCTAGTGAGCCCTAGGTCCCAAGTAAGAGACTGTGCCTCAAAAACACAGTGCATAGTTTCTGAGTGTTGTAACACTGAAGGGTAGCCTCTAACTTTCACACAAATACATATGTAACAGCACACATTCATTTGTGTACACACACATAAACACACACGAGGCAAATATTAAGTGTTAATAGTAATCTTTAAGTGACAAAATTACAATCATACTTTTTACATACTTTTTGGTATTTCACTAATGTTTGGTATGCTTTTGAACAATCATTTTTAAGATTACTTAAATTCATGGCTATTTAGTGTCTTGTTCATAATAGTACATATTATGGTAGTTAAAAGGAATGAAGTAGCTCATAACCAGCAATGAAAGACAGTCAAGATAGTATTAAAGGGAAAACTGAATGAAGAAATACATATAAAACAAAGGAGGCAGAACACATAACATAGTCTACTTATGTAAATAGGAAGTTATGTGAATTAAAACTCTCTCAGAGACATACTAAACTGTAGGAGTAATTGCTTTTTAAAGCTGGTATTAGGGAAGTGAACTTTCAGTTTTTCTTTTACTCTTAATTTATAATTGTGTAGTAACTGTGTACTTTTTTTTTTTTTTAAAGAAGAAAAGTTTAAATGCTCTCTGAGAAGGGTTGGATTGTAGTTTGGTCATAGAAACCTAAATGCCACATCTGAAGTTTTATCCAAATTCTTCAAGAATGGATAAATGGTCTTTGTTTACTATAGCAGAATTGAATTGGTTACCTTCTTCAAGGGAGTAAACAGAACCCAATAGTAGCTTGTTAATTCTAAGCTTGCAACACTAGGTCCTAAGAATCATCTTTCCAGTAGATGAACTTTTTAAAGTAGAATTTCTATTTTAATCACTGTTATTCCATCAGCAAAATGCCTTCACAGTTAACTGCTATCATCGATATTTTATTTGATATGCATCATATTTGCATAAGGATACATATATTTAATGCATGTAACACAAGAAACAGGTGTGGGAAGTTAAGTATTTTACCCATTGTTACACAATGGAGTCGGCAGTCAGGCTTCAGAGCACATGCACTTAGCCACTTGAGATAGACAGGTGAAGCATACATATTCAATAACAGTTTGTTAAAGATGAACCAAGAATGAATAGTTTCCACTTGTTTACCTAGTAGACTTTCCGCAACAATACACAGATGCCTCACGTTTACTCAGGGTTCTGAATATGGAAAACTGAGAGACATTTTTTTTTTAAAGATTTATTTATTTTATGTATATGAGTATACTGTAGCTGTCTTCAGACACACCAGAAGAGAGCATCAGACCCCATTACAGATGGTTGTGAGCCACCATGTGGTTGCTGGGAATTGAACTCAAGACCTCTGAAAGAGCAGTCAGTGCTCTTAACCACTGAGCCATCTCTCCAGCCCCTGAGAGACATTTTTAACATACCTTAAAGGATACTAACTTACTTCCCAGGCCTTGGACATAGTACATAGCCATGTTTATCAATAAAATATGTCCTCTAGTCTGGTTCTAATAAATAGAAAAAGTATCAAAAAGGTGACAGAAAATTAAAATTCAAGATTAACAACATAGCATGAGAATTCCAAAGCATAAGAACAGTTTTTATGAAAAAAATAACCACGGGATACAGGAAAAGACTTTTAAAAGAAAAAAAAATCAGCCTTTAAAATCCTCTGTATTCTTTTTGCTCATCCAATTGTTCATCAGTTGTTTGATTTGTTCATTAGAATACTTAGCGCTCATGTGCACCCGTATTCCCTATTAGATGTTCTTCAAATTCAGTCTATTTGGGACGTTGTCTATAGAAACATGTACCCAAGTTTAGAATGGAAAACAGGAGGTATCTCCTTACAGAAACTTGCTTAGTATCTAAATTTATAAGAAAAGGCCCATAAGAACAAAACATATCACACTACTTTAAGACTCCAAGTTTCCACTCTTAAACTCTGCTTATATTTACCAGTGTTTTTAGTTGGGCAAACTTATCTTTACAGACTATCAGGAAAAGGGCAAATACATAACATTTGTAATTCATCAGTTTAAACAGTACCATTAAAGAATACTTAATTTGTCTAATTATGATGGTTCTAAACAACCAAGGACTACAAACATAGGCTATGTTCCACTACTAGCTTTTCTATTTACAAGGAAAATAAAATTTCAAAATGATACCTTAAAATAATCTTTTTATTTAGTATTCCAACCAAGTAGGATTTAATAAGAAAACACTAGTAAGTGATAATGAAGAGGGGCAGAACAACTAAATGGGAACATTTTATTTTATAAAAATGATACCATTTTAATTACTATCTTAATTGGGACTTTATCTTCAGTAGAACAGGCATATATTAGTTGAAACTATTTCTTTCTGAGAAAAATTTAAGAGACCAACTCTTTCTAGATTACTAGAAAAATTTCATTCCTATTTTAAAGGTACTTAACATTCTTTTTAAAAGCTTTTACTCACAAACTGTTCTTTGACATTTTGTTCTGTTTGTTTGAAAGTAGCTTCATGTGTACCAATCATCCACAAGCCACTAAAGATACAATCTCTTCAATATATTAGGATGGCCACCACAAAGAACAAATATTCTGCCCAAAAAAACCCTAGAAAGTGCTAGGAAGGCTACAGAGAAATAGTGCACAATTAGTAGGAATAGTATTACAAAGGTAGAAACTACTATGGAAAAAAGTATGGAGGTTCCTCAAAAAACTTATTTGTTGCCTTATAATTTAAAAGGACTGACAGGGAGCAGGGCCTTGGTGAGATATTTACACATACACACTCAGCAGCACAACAGAAGCAAAGGAGAAGCAACCCAAGTGTCAGCGAACAAAGAATATGGCATAGTGATACAACAGAAGTCTTAAAAAGGAGAGAAATTCTAACACACTTCAACATGAATGAATCATCTGAGGTGAATTCCACAAAAAGGCAAAACCTACCATGATTCTAGTTACATGAGTAGTCTAGAGTAGTCAGGTTTATGATTCAGAGAGAATGGTGGCACCAGAGGCTAAGGCTAGTGGGAAGCTGGGAGCTGTAAAATGGCCATAGATTCTATTTCACAAGAAGAAAAAGTTGGTTACATGACAAAATTTGCCGTTGCTAAAATATACACTTAGAAATGGCTAGAATAGTTGATGTTAGTTTTTAAAACAACTAAATAAAACATATACAATCACTTAAAACACTATAGGGAGAAAGTTATGAAGTACTCTTTTTTGATTTTTGTTTTACAATTTTGAATTCTTTATATTACATTTGTCTACAAGACTATGCCTGGCAAACAGATGAGTCTGTTTATTTTTATTGGAGAAAGCATGAACTTTAATATCAAATTCAATACCAAGTAGTTCATTCTTGATACTTCAAGAGATGGAGACAAAATTGCTATAATTAAATTTTTATAATTAAACATTCTCATTATATTTTTACCAAAAACGCTGAGCAATGACAACATTGGTTTGTTAAATTCTTTTTCAAACCCTTCAGAGTCAAGTAGAAAATATACAATAAATACTTATACCACAAGCAGGAGATGGCTAAGTAAAACCTACCTATTGCTGTCTAGTCCCAAAAGGAGGGGAACTGAAACAAAGTAACTTTTTTCTTGTAAGTTAAAATCAGTTTCTTGGTAGGAAGGTAGTTCAACCCCACAGCTATATTTAGGTTACTTTCTCCTGATGAGGAGATGGACCTTTGTTAACAATCTTAGATTAAAAAAAAAAAATCTGACCAACACAAGTTCAAAGCCTTGCCTTGAGACGAGGGCCAATAGTCTTAACTATAGAGGAAGACATAAGCAAAGCACCACATTGCTATTAAATTCCTGAAGAAACTAGTATTTATACTTGTCTACTCAAAAGGTGAGCATCAGGACAAGAAAAAGAAGTAAATGACAACCAGTTCTAAACCTACATCCCCTTAGGTCTCTCTTGCTGGGTGAACAGGCATGACTAGTATGTTTATGACTAGAGCCCTGGGTAGATTCAAAATGACCTACTTAGGGAGGAAACACTGGGATGGGGAACTGGGATAAGGTGCCTAGGGTCTATCATATGCTCAGTCAAACAACTGATGCTAGATGTCATGGGCCAAGAACAGGGCTTCAGCAGGAAAGAAACGTTCTCAGCCTTTGATTTCAGAGCCGGGCGTCTCATTTTTTGAATATAAGAAAAAAATGTATGAAGGTACAGAAGAAAAGTTTGAAGGTCATGAAAAGTCTTAACTATAACTTTAACAGTTAACACCTATTTTCAAATATATTAAATGTTACAAAGTCTCCCATTCTATGTGCTGGACTAAGGGCTTTAAATGCATTATCTTATTTTCAGAAGGGTAGTATTATCCTCTTAGGGGGCATACAATACACAAGGATTCAGTAACTTGCCAACAATCACAAGTGGAAAGGCTTGGGACTCTAACTTGTGGGTATCTATCTGTCCCCAAATTCCTACTCTCTAAATCAGTAGACTACTGAGTCCTCAAATAAGGGGGAAAGCTAAATTTTAATAAAATTTTTATTAATAAATGAATTTCTTGATTCTTAATGATCAAAGCTAAAAGGGGAAATTAAGAAATGTCTTTAATAAGAGTTTTTAAAAAAAAAAAAAAAAAAAAAAATAAAAGATTTTACATTAGTGGTCCAATAACTATTTTTTTAAAAAAAAAAACTTTGAAAAGTTCAGCTAGAAACAGAATGAGCTTGACATTCATTTGAAATCTAAGAATTCATATACATACTAGGTCAATCAAGTTCAGCCCCAACAGCTAAGGAGTCAAGAGCACATACCTACTGTTAAATCTATTAGGCATTTTCTGTTCTGTTTTCTTCCAAATCTTCAAGGTTTTAGTTTTCTATACTCTCTATTAAAAAAGCAAAATCCTTTCCCCCATGTTCACTTTGGAGGTTCACTTAAGATGGAATAATTGGAGAAAGAAAATTTTTACCTCTTCATCTTTCAACTACGATTACAAAAAGACATGTTTAATAAATGGCACCTAAGGGTTGTTAAGTGACCCATCACTCATGTTTATTATCTTTTAGTGATATTAAGAACCTCTATATTAAGAAATATAATCCCATCTGATCTAAAGCTGCTAACATCTCAAATGAGAAAAATTAAATTAACAGATGGCTCTGAGGAAAACCTAAAAGCCATTTAGAACTGGGCCCAATGAACAACGAACTTACTTATCCACTATAAAACTACTTTTGATTTAAAATTTTAAAAAAATCAGCGTATATGAAAGAGAAGTGATTGGTGTATAACTTGGTGTACTGTATCTATATAATTCAGCATTTAATAAGGACAGTAAGTACACAATGGCAATCTGCCTAGAGTTTAGAGAATAGCAGCCCATCATTTCATCAAAAGCATTGTAGTCACTTCTGCAAAATTAATTGCAACTAATTCTGGTAACTCGTGGAGTTAAGTCTAGACTTGCACGTTCACTTTAAAACATTTTCAAAGTGCTTCCTTTGGTGCATACAAACTAAGACCTGGACCATCTATGGAATAAAGACCAAGACAAGGAAGGGCTGTACAAAACATCAAGAAAATGAGTAAATGTATCTCTTCTGTTGATATGGATAAGGGGAATTAATCTCTTCCAGAAGACTGGAAGGACTTACCAGTATATTAAGCCAGTCTTGTAACCCCAGCTCTTACTACAAACCTTAAACTGATTTTTCTCAAGGTTAAAATATTGAAGTAGACAAAATTGTGTGCTGGCGGCAGGGGTCGATCTTATCACTACTAGCTGCACTCATAATTCTATAATGTTCTTCTTAGACTCAAACCACAGGATGTTTCATAAACTTACATTGAATTCTCACAGAAGATTTCTCACTTCGGGTGTATGTTTTTTGGATACATTTCTTTTCAGGTGTTCCAATAAATTTGCAACATTTTAACTGATGGTTTTCATTTGCTTTCATTATATACACACACCCCCCCACACACACACACTTCATTAAATTATCCGCCTAAGTTTAACCAGAAGTATCAGTAAGTTATTTTCAGGAGTGAACGAGGCATATACATATTCATACATAGCGTCTGAGATCTCCTGACAGGTGATGCAAACACAAGTTTGTAGAAATTAGAAGTTGTTTAAGATGATGCCATTTTCCTAAATTCCCGTTACTCTGATGCAGGCAAGTTTTTCCAGATTGCAACAAAACCTGCACGTGCAAACTAAAAAGTTAGCATCTTCAGGCCCCCGAAGAAACTCCCTAACGTACAAAGGCAGCGGCGGCCGCGGCGCAGCGAGGTGGCTCGGGAGAGCCCCGGGTCGGTCTCGGAGGGCCTCGACCCCAGGAAGCTGGCAGCGCGCACAGGGTCCGCCCGGGGCCGGGTGCTCGCGGCTAACGCGGAGGATCGGGGCGGGAAGGCGCGGGAGCGACGGGCGTACTGGGCCCTGGCCGGCTCGGCCGGATGGGCGCGCGGGGCAGGCTGGGCTGCGAAGGCGCGGGGCGGGTGTCCGGGGCGGAGACCCCAGCCCCGCCGAGCGCTGGGCCCGCGACTCCCACCCCCCGCGCCAAGATGGCGACGTGGACCGCGGGGGAGCCCGGCGCGTGAGGCTGGGGGGGACGGAAGGGGAGCGGAGACAAAAAAAGGCCAGCCCGCGGAACGCGGCGGCCCGGCTTACTTTTTCTTCTCGTTCTCGCCGCCGGCGCCCTCCATGGCGAAGCGGTGCCCGCGGTGTCTTCCCGGCCGGCGGCCCCCGGGCTCCCTCCGGCCTAAGCGCCCGCTCTGTCCGCACGCGCAGAGAAAGGAGCAAGTCCAGAGGCGGGGTGCGAGGCGGGACGCCCCCCGGGACGGCGAGGCGGGTGCTGCAGGCTGCGCTCGCCGGGCTCCGGCTCGGGTTCCTACTTGCTCCTCGGGCTGGCTTGTCAAGGCCTGGCCAGACACTGCCCGCGACGGCAGCGAGGACACTCCTCGCGTCCCCTCAGACGAGGAGGCTCTGTGCACTGAGGCGCTGAGGCAGCGGCAGGGGGCGGGCAAGGGCGGAGGCGCGCTCGGGCGCGCGGCGAGGGGAGGGGACCCGTGGAGGGCGCGCGCCCGCTAAGCCCGACGCGCGCGCCCGCGGGCCCGCCTCACCTGAGCGGAGGCGGGTTCCCCGAGAGCCAATGGTGAAGGACGCAGGCGGCCAGGCCCCACCCCAGCCCACGTTGCTCTCAGCCAATCAGGAGGAGGTCAGCTGAGCCCCAGCTGGGAAGAGCTGCCCCGCTCACGTGCTTGTCTGTGTGCAGCAAGGGAGGGAAGAGAAAGGGGAGACCGGCGGCTCAGGCTGACTCTGCGCCTTCAATGGAAAACTGCGTCTGGCTTTGGGAGGCGCTGCTGGAGCGAGTGGGCTGCCAAGCCTGGGTCCGAGGCTGCCTTACACCGCCCCGCTCTCTGTGGAGTTAGCTGAGAGTACTCGCTTACTTCTTAGCTGCGTGGCTGGCCCAGCCCGCCTGAGTTTCCAGTTGCAAAAAAGCCAACTTTGCGTTCTGACAGGCAGCCCCCTGGTATTAGAGTGGGGGGTCCCTCCTTCTCAGGTGACCGGACGCAGATCAGTCTCTGCTGTCTGCCACAGACCAAGGAAAGTCCCCAAGTCATTAAGATTTTTCTGGGCAAATGCAGATAAAAATATAAATCAAATCCCTCTTGCAAAACCTCTCAAGGGGAGTGAAGTTGCAGGGCCATTTTAAAATGAACTATCTTAACCATTTACAAATAAAAAACGGCTTCAACAAGTGAGAACACGAGCCTGAATTTGAGTGACAAGACAGGAAAAGGCGTTGAGTAGATTTATTTTGCTTTCATGTTGCTTTTTTAAAAGACAAAGATAATCTGAAATGAATGCAGAAACGTCCAAGAATTGTTTGAGACTTGAGTTTGGTTCACTGTTTAGACTGAAAGAAGAAGGACGAGCCCTCTAACCTACAGACCTTGACAGAGGACTGCCTGCTATGCTGGGAGCTGTGGATTAAAAGAATTACTTTTGGTCAGTCTTTGGAAGCATAAATGTTAGGTCTGTGGATATGGTGTTTGTTTGTTTGTTTGTTTGTTTTTAGCGTATCCCAAGCCCAACAAAGGAACACTGCATATACTCGCAGACACACACACACACACACACACACACACACACACACTGGAGAAACAGCTGAGTTTGAATCTGGGGTCTCTGAAACTGACTTGATACTACACTGTTTAACATCTCTTCTTTGTCTTGTTAGTACATTGTTACAATCTAACTTTGGGTTGTATAATAATGTCGATATCTGTGATACATTTAAATTGCATTCAAATCCAAAAACAAAGCCCTCTATAAATACACAGAATGTCCAGGTCTAATAAGACAATAAACAATGTATAAAGCATCTCAATAGACCCATAAAGATATGATTACTGCTGGAGATTTAGCTCAGAAGTAGATCAGTGGTCTAGCATGCACAAGGCCCTGCCTTCAAAAAAAGAAGCTAAGACTATATAAATTGATTTGAACACTATTTTTTTTTAAATCGAGAACATACCTCTGAAAGAGCTATAGACTACATATAAAAAAAGTAAAAGACCAAAAATAATTACTCGTCTTTTGTTTTGTCTTGTCTTTAATCATGGACATTTTTTTTTTAGTGTAACACTGAAAATCCAGTGTTAAGAACAATGGCTGCAGAATTCAGAGTGAGCTTAGGTATGAGCGGCAGTGCTCACAATCGTTTACCCTCTGCCTCAGCTTCCTCACTTGTAAAATGGAGAAGATGGCACGAACGCTCCAGAACTAGGGATGATTATAACATACAGAAAGCACTTGAGACCACAGAGAGCAATAGGAAGCCATCATTAAATGCTGGGGGGCTTGTTCTTATTATCCCTAAATTCAGGCAAGTGGCAATTCGTCGGGCTTCTGCAGATTGACGAGTTTCAGCTGTTCAAAAATGCCAGTTGGTTAGTATAAATGCTTATAGACTCCCCCTTTTCTGGACATTGTGACTTCCCAGAATGTTTGCATCCCCGTAAATGAGGGCTGTTGCTGAAAACACCAATCATTTCTTTTCTTATAACTTAAGTTCTCTCTGGCCAGGGATCACAGCTGTAGAATACAATGTTCTTGAAATAAAAATATGAGCATTGTGTAATAGCAGGTCTAACTCACTTAAAAGGTTTTTTAAAAAAAATCATTCGAAAAGTTTAAACAGAATAATAATTCAGCAAACAAGATATTTTTAATATGTATACAATTTCTTCAAGCTTCCATTTCCCTTTGTAAAAATTTACAAAATATGATATTTTGTGCATGGCTATTAAGTAGATACAACCATGGAGAACAGTAATATTTAACCAAGTAGTTAAGTTACAAAAGTGCCAGATACTATCTCCTAATTCAGATAATTCTGCTAATAGAACCCTAAAAGGCAAATTATCTCATTGAATAAAATTAAAATCACTCTTTTTATGCGCTACCTATTAACACATGCATTTCTGTTGCTACCAAATAAGTACATCTGTGTGAGCAGTCTTCTTTCCTCATTTCATAATCTGCACAACTGTCCAAGGTCCACTCCAACTCACTTTGCAGACCTTACTAAGGAGTTTAAAAGAGCATTGCAAAATGACTTCATTGACCTTTGACCCAATTGCAGTGACTCACCAAGGAGTCAGGGTAAAACTTGAATTTAAATTACTTCAAAAAATATGGAGCAATGAGCCTCCTGAAAGTGAAGCATTCCAAGTGCACACAGTTTAAAAGACATCAAACTGTGCTGGGAAGATGAGTGTAGAAAAGTGACTCCTGACTTAGTATTTGCATCTGGCATTGCTGTTCCCTTTCCTCCACCTCTTCCTCTTCCCCACCCCTTCTCCTCCTCCCCCTCCTCAGCTTCTCCTTTTTCTTTGTATATTTGTAGCAATAACAATGATGAAAGCATATAATTTGGGAGGAATGTGTTTAGCAAGTGGAGGTACTAAACATATTTTTTCCTAACAGGAATCAAAACAAAGTAAAGATGTATGTCTGAGTTTATG
Organism: Grammomys surdaster; assembly: GCF_004785775.1. NCBI lineage: Eukaryota > Metazoa > Chordata > Mammalia > Rodentia > Muridae > Grammomys > Grammomys surdaster. Next base: position 3,459,231 of record NW_021604585.1, on the reverse strand, counting down.
CAAAATACAAATAGAAAATTTGGAAGTAGCACTTTCTCATTCAGAAAGTGACACACCCACGGAGGTCAGAGGACAACTTTCAAGAGTCAGTTTTGCTTTCCATCCAGAGATGGAGCTCAGGCCATTGGGTTGGCACTACCAATGATCTTACCCCTCTCTGTGTGACCAGCCTGAGCTGGCTTCTTGAAAAAGAATTAGAAAAGAAATGCTAAGGGCTTTCCTTTTGTCTGTCACATATGCAAAGAGCTTAGGACCTGTTGCTGGGGGGTATAACTGATTGGTAAAACTGTTGCCTAGCATGTCCTGGGTTTAATATTCAGTACCACCAAAACCAAACTACAACACACACACACACATACACACACACAAATTGTCATTTCCATCTCCATGACAAGGAAAAAGCTAATAAAACTGAAATCTATAGTTATCCAATCAGAATTGATGTCACAGGAGGAAAAAAAAGTTAGAGACAGGTGGATACAGACAATCACAGTTTGTCAGCTGTCCTAGTTAGGGTTATTGTTGTGATAAACACCAGGGCCAAAGCAGTTTGCTTGGGGAAAGGGTTTATTGGGCTTATGCTTTCAAATCAGTGCTCATCCCTGAAGGAAGTCAGGACAGGAACTCAAAACAGGGAGGAACCTGATGCAGAGGCCATGGAGGAGTGCTGCTTAGTGGCTTGCTCCTCATTCCTTGCTCAACCTGCTTTCTTATAGAACCCATGACCACCAGCCCAGGGATGGCGCCACTCACAATGGACTGGGTCCTCCACCATCAATCACTGATTTAGAAAACTCCTACAGACTTGCCTAGAGCCCATTTGTGCAGAGGCATTTTCTTCATTGAGGTTCCCTCCTCACAGATGACTTGGGTCAAGTTGGCAAAACTATCCAGCTCACCAGATCACAGTTTACTGGGAGTAGAGCCAGTACCACAGCCAAAGATATATCAGCAGGAGCGCTTGAGACTGCAGTCCAGGAATCTTTGGTCATAGCGTAGAGCAACTTTCAAACTTAAAACTCCAGATGCTGTGTCCCCTATGTACTTTCCTTGAGGTTTGCTATTTTAAGATGTCTGAATTTCCCTCTAGGAACACAACCAGCTCCAGCTATGGCAGTTTGAGACCAATGTCCTTTTGCTTTTGTCACAGGGATATGCACGTGCATATGGGGATGGTGTATGGTACTTTTAAAATGCTCTTAGACTAAGAGAAAGAAGAAAGAGATTTAAAGGGTGTCTATAAGGAGCACCAAGGGGTAACAAAAGGCAATGGAATCTACAACACAATTTGAAGGCAGGAAGAGGGGCTACTGGAAAAGAGGACAGCAGTGAGGGCAGGAATGGAGTGTGATGGCATGTATGCATGGAAGAGTCACAGTAGAACCCACTACTCTGTATGATAACCTTTAAAACACAATAGAAAATACAAAGGTAAAATAAAAATAAGAATTGAATACTTCTAGATCTCCCCTTCTCCACTAGGCTCAACAGCCCTCCAGGAAAATGAATTTATTGGTACCTTATCAATTGGAGTCTACTAAAGTCAACTAAATCTAAGCAAAAGGAAACAGCAATTCCAGCCAGTTCTACCCTCAAAGCTAGGAAAAGGAAGATATTCAGAGCAACAACACAACTGAGACCTAATCACAGGACTACAAAATGCTACCCTACCCCCTCACCTCACCAGAGTACCTGCCTGTATAATAGCAGAACATTACACCTAAAAGAACTTAAGCCTCTTGCCCTATTGTAGGAGCGTTTAGGGACACCCAAAGACAACATGGCAAACAGAACCATAGACAATTGAGGAAATTTTAGTCTCCAATTTGCTTCAGCAAACAATACTAGCCTAACTGTTAGTCATAGTGAAACCGTGTGTTCTATGGGCCTGTCTACCTCATTCCTCATGCAGCTCATCTGTTTTCAAATAAGAGGCGCAGAGGCAAAATAAAGGGGGAGGGAGGAGGGGAGGAGGCTGGGCAGACAGCTCAGTTGGTCAGGTGCTTATAGCTGAAGCATGAGGACTTGTGTTCAATTCCACAGTCCATGCAGAAAGTAACATGTTTCTGTAATCCCAATGCAGGGAAGGTGGGGACAGGAGGAGTCTTGGTGTTCACTGGCTAGTAAGTCTAGCCAAATTGGTGAGAGACCCTGTCTCAAAAAAAAAAAAAAAAAAGATGGAAAGTGCCTGAGGAAGACACCTGATGCCAACCTCATGGTTTCCACAAGCATGTGCATACTCATGCATGTACATCCTTTTATATATGTGCTCTCTCTCTCTCTCTCTCTCTCTCTCTCACACACACACACACACACACACACACACACACACACACACAGAGCCATGGTTTGAAATGATAAGCCAACCACCACCAGAATCAGGCTTAAATGCAGACGAGACCAGGCATTTAAAATAGCCAGTTAACACATTAAGAGGTGTACTGGGAAGTATGGACAGCAGGTAGCATCAGGTAAGTAATGCAGGTACAGTACTTAAGAGGAACTGCAAGTACTGGACATGAAAATAGAACGCTTGTGTTGGACTCATCAAAGGACTGGTCCCAGCAGAGAAGAAAAGCATGAGATGGAAGATATGGTAATACAAGCTTCAAGAGTTGAAATGCCATGCCAAAAAAGGGGTGGTAGGGTGGTGGTGTGATAATCCCTAACAACTGGGTATAGGATAATGACAAAAGATGAAACCAAGGTGTAACAGGAGAAGGGGAATACTGGAAAATCAATAGCCCAGGATTTTCAAAAATTACTGATAAAAATCAAGGCATAGATAGATGCTGGGATTTCAGAGAAATTAACCACAAAAACAACAACAAAAAAACTTGGCACCCAGGAAGAGTGTATTTAAACTGGAGAATCAAAAAAGACAAGCTGGAAAAAAAAAGTCGGAATAAACAGATGCGAGAGGACACATCTTACTTATACAGAAACAAAGATGAGCGTTGCATCCACCTTTTTGTCAAAGCCACTCTAGCAAGAAGACAGAAGGATGGAATATTTAAAACATCTGAAGAAGAAAAGACCCTCCCTTCCACCAATCTAAAATCTTATAGTTGGCGAAATCATCCATCAGAAGAGTAGAAAAGTCAAAGCACCCTCCTTCCTTCAAAGCAAAGTCAGATCGACTCTCTCTCTCGGGCAGTAGAACTAAAGCAAGTCGCCGCCAGCAGACCTGCCTGTAAGAAACGCCGGAAGATCTTGAAAATAGCATAGAACCGAAAACTGAAACCTTGTAAAAAGGAAAAACACAGAAGGAGCCGAGTAAAGGAAACAAAACCACCTTATTCTTGCTTACCTTTAATTGCTCTAGCACGTTAACAGTTTGCCCAGAAAACTGGCAGAGCAAATGTGTTCTGACTTCTTGCTTACGGGCGAGAGGAATGAGCGACACCGCTGTGGAAATGGATGGACGGGAGGAACGAGAAACTGGTGTAAGTCACTTGCATTACCAGTGAGGCAAGATAACATTTGGAAGTAGACTTGGATTAGTCATAAATGTATGTTGCAAACCCCAAGGCAATCATGAAAGTTTTTAAAGTAGAATACCGGCCTGAGGATATTCTCAGTGTGGTGATTCTCAACCTGTGGGTCGAGACCCCACCCCAAACCTCTATTTTTAAAAACTATTTACATTATGTTTTATAACAGTAGCAAACTTAAAGTTATGAAATAGCAATGAGAGTAATTTTGTGGTTGTGAGGTGAGGGTCACCACGACATGTGGAACTGTATTAAAGGCTTGAAGCATTAGGAAGGTTGAGAACCTTGAGCTTAGTGGATCAAGCAAGAGTTTGGCTCCCTAGAACCCATGTAACAGCCAGGCCGGGCAAGGTGAGAAACACCTGTAACGTCAGTGCTAGGGATGCCAGGATACAGGAATCCTGGAGTCTCTCTGGCCAATGAGCCAGATGGAGAGTTCTAGATTCAGTGAGCTCCCTGTCTCGAATTATAAATAAATAAATAAATAAATAAATAAATAAATAAATAGGTGGAGAGTAGTAGAAAAAGACTCTTTGTGTCAACCTCTGGCCTCCATACATGGATGCATTCATGAGTATACACACACACACACACACAAAGGCACACACACATACACACAAACACATATGCTCACACACACATACACACAAACATACATACACAAACACACTAACACACACATACATACATACACAAACACACACACACATACACAAACACACTAACACACATATACATACATGCATACATACATACACAAACACACACACATACACACACATACACCGCACTCTCGAACAGGCATACACATAAGGACTCCTGAAACAAATTAGCCACTATAATAAGGTTGCAGGATAGTTTAATGTATGAATCGATCTCTTCCATACATAGAAAAATAAGCAACTAGATGTGAATTTGAAACCGTATCATTTATACTAGCACGAAAAAGGAGCTATCCTTGAAAATAAACATTATGAAATCTGTATATGGCTTACAGGAGGCAAACTGCAAAAGTTTAATGTTGAGCAAGCACAAAGGAAAACTAAAGAAATGGGCCAGTGCTTCGCATCGGTGGGTAGGCGACTGCACCATTAGTAACACGTCCCATTCGACCCAACTGGTCTGGAGACTCGATGCAGTTTAATAAAACCTTCAACAACTTACTTTGTGGTTATCACTAAACTAGTCCTAAAATCAATACAGTAAGGTAGAGACCAGAACAGAGACTCCAGGAGAAAAACAAATTCAAAAGAGTGACCTGCCCCCCCACCTGACCACAACTTCCTATAAAACTAGAGTAATCAAGACCGTGTGGTGTTGGCAAAGAATAAACAAATCAACCTTCAAGATTTGACAGCCCAGAAACAGACTCACAGGAAGTGGCCACCCATCTTTGACAAGGGAACCAAGATAACTCAGAAGGGTTTGGGGTGTGGGGGAAGGGAGTCTGTAGGGTCTCTGCACTTTCTGTTCAATTTGTGGGTAAACTTACATTTTCCCTAGGAAATAAAGTACAATGGCTAAAAGGAAAGAAAGAGATTATTTCAAGGCCAGGTGCTCAAATCTTGAATAAAGCAGAAGGTTTAAATTTGTGGAGATGAGACCTGATAAAGGGTTTCTTTGGCTAGGGATGAAAGTGATACTCAGATATTCTTCTGACATCACAGTCAGCTGGGTCATTCTCAAAAGCCACAACTCAAGAAGATTCTAGAAAGAGAAGACATGACAGAAAGGGACGCGAGTCTCATTTTTGAAAATCAGTGGTCACTTCTCCCCTGACCTAGACTCTTGCAAGGTTTCACCATATTTCTTCACCCATGAATTAAATTTTGAATTGTTAAATTCACCCACCTCAAAAGTAAATGACGTCACTGTCTCTAAGAAGCACGGGAATGACCAGCAGGAATGCTTGTGAATCTGCCTTCCTTACCTCCAGTCCTCTGACACACACCACACCAACATGTAAACTTAGATCACAGCCTTCTGTCTTTCCAGTAAGGATCTATTCTATTATAGCCAAACAGAAATTTAGTTCAATCAGCATGCTTGTGTGTCGTTTGAGAAATTCTAAGAAGTCAGAACACTTTTTCATCTTGGCAGTTCTATAATTTAGGATTGGTACCAGATACATAAATGCATTTTTCTTTGCATTCTAAATCCAGGCTATGCATTTTACCCATGCTTTCTCAGAAAAGCTCCCAGCGAGGTAGGGATTCTGATGATCATATTATGTATCAGGAGTTAAGGATTAGACAGGTAAGAGAACTAGGCTGAAAGCTAAGGAGCAGGAGAAACGGGGTTCTGGATCAGGCCACACCCTTTGCTACTCAAGCTCAAGGCGCTGGTATACGGGGGTGTGCTCTATGCTCTAAAATAGTTTATCAACTGTTTATCAACACCGTAACAGCAGTAGGTACTCCTGAGTGTGGTGTGCATGTGGCTGAAGGCACTTCAAATACAGAAAATGAGCAAATACTTTCAGAAAAGTTTTCCTGACCTCTCTAGCTGGTGTGCCTAACTCATGACACCAAAGTTGCCCAACATAAACTCTCTTAAAAAAAAAAGATTTATTTTATTTTTATGTGTGTTTTCATCTCTCTCTGTGTCTGTTTCTGTCTGTCTTTGTCTCTTTGTGTGTGTGTGTGTGTGTGTGTGTGTGTGTGACAGTGTATATGTTGAAATCAGATGATATGGTATTGGTCTTCGTCACCCACCTTGTTTGAGACGAGGTCTCTTCTTGGTTGGTTGCTACTATCTATGCCAGTCTAGCTGACCTGCATGTTTCCACCAATTCTTCTGTTCCTGCGTCTCACCTGGCTGTAAGCACTCGAAGATTATGGACATACAGTACCGTATCAGGCTTTACATGAGTTCTAAGGACTTGAACCCACATCTTTACGCTTGTCTAGGAGCCACTTTACCCACTGAGCCGTCTCCCCAGCACATGAAAGATTATTTTCCATTGCAAGCCACCATTTACTGCACACATGGAGATTATTTATCTCCACATAACATTCTTTTAATCAGACACCTTTAATCAGATACCTGAGCATACGTTGGTAGCAGCAGGAGGCAGCACAAGGTCATGCCAGGACCACACGTGTGTCTGTACATTGTACATTGACTGCTTTTCTCACGTCTCCCTCCCAAAAATTAGAAACACATCGTACACCACCACACCTAGCCTGAGATGAAGCAGAATGTGAAATCACAAGATTTTTACAGTTAACATCAAGCCTTGATATTTATAAATAATGATAATTCGAATTTGATCTCAAATCAAACTACATTCCTCTAGCTAAACTGAACAAAAAATATTTTTACAGAGAGGCAGAGACGATATGGTTTTCTCTGGGCAAGTCATATTAATTTCCTTGTATAGTTGTATGCGCTTTCACCCTGAAATGGATTAAAAATAGAGAGAATTGCTTCCCTAGTTTAAAAATTAGCTTTTACTTTCCTTAGTCTTTGCTTTAGAGATAAGACTCCGAGTTTACATCATATACAATTTCTCAGCTGCAAGAATGCTGTCTGTCCATGGCAGATGATTAACAATTTCATAATCCTGTATGAATCAGCTTAAAGTTTATCTGATTTTTTATCGCAGTGAATTGTAAAAGATATATTACACTCTTTGAATATTTTTTAATTTATTTTTATTTTATATATCTAGGTGTTGTCTGCATGTATGTCTGTGCACCTTGCGCATGCCTGGTGCCTATGGAGGGAGGAAGACAGTGTTGGAGCCCTGGGACTGGAGTTACAGGTTGTAATTCACCTCATGGGTTCTAGGAATCGAACCCAGGTCCTTCTAGAGAGCAACCAGCGCTTTTAACCACTGAGCCATCTTTCCAGCACTCCACTTTAAGGCTTCTAGAATGTAGGAGGAGTTTTAAGACTGCATCTGCTGGAATTTGAGGATGTTATGGATGTTACTTGAAGCAAAAGTTTAAATTTGTTTCTGTCTCTAAAGAAGCATCTTCAAGCTTTGTACATGGTCTGCTGAACATCTGGCCAGATATTTCTAAACCAGAGGCTCTTGTTGGATGTTGAATGCTCCAGGAGTTTTGTGCTTTTTCATCCAACTCTGTCTCCACAGCACAAGGAAAGCCTCAGTCTCATCTGTCTGTCCATCTGTCCGTCTGTCTCCCTCTTTCTGTGTGTGTATCTGTCTGTCTCTCTCTGTCTCTCTGCTTTTCTCCCCTCCCCTCCCTTCCTCTCTTCTTCGTGTCATAAGTCAGTAAGTCCATTTAATGAAAGGTGAGTGAGAAAAGTCTCAGAATGAGTCTTAGGATGGAAATGCTCCCTTTAACAAGCTATTTGGGTGACATCGTCACTTTCTCCAAAACAGCTGTGGTTTCCACAGGGGAAAAATACTATTCAAACATTAAAAATGCCACTGAATAAAATACTCAGAAATAGCTTTCCTCTAGATGTTAATTTCCACTGGAAGTTGCATCTTTTTATTTTTTCAGTCATCTGGGATTTTAAAAATAAGCGTTTAAAATAAAGCTTGTAACAATAATTAAAGTAGACGTGAAACAGGGATCTTATATTGCTTCATATTTATCTTAGCTTGGTTTTCTTTCCATGTGCCCTGAGCCACTGGCAATTCATATTTTCCAAATGTTGTGTGGATAATGTTTCTCTTTGATTTTCTTTTTTTTTTTTCTGGTGGGTAATGCTGAACCATTAGCTGTTTGGCTCTTTCATTGGAAACTTATAAAGTTTCCTATGGTTAAGTGTGTCAGAACTTGCCTGTGAAGAACAAGAGTCAGTCACAAGAACCTGATTAATTTTATACCAGGACTTGCTAGGACAGGTTGTTTCCTCCAGTGTAGCTGTCCTGAGAAAGCCACATCTCTGCAGAGTTATCTTATGATCAGAGATAATAATATTAAGCGTATGCCATGTACCAAACTTGGGGGTGGATCTTGAGAATTATAGATACTTCCTGCAGCTCCCTTTCCCAGTGCTTTCTAAATTCTGACTTCAGCTCCACACCCACCTTTGCTCTACTCTTCCGAGACTGTGGGTGACTAATGGAAGACTGTCCTGTGATTATCAAAATTTCTTGGCTTTGTTCTGCATTTGGAAGGTCAAGTCTGCTCCGTTGAACTGAGTCATCCTTCCATCCACTTCATGTCACCGGACAGCAGGACCTCTCTGGTCATGTCTATGCCACATTTCTCTAGGTCCTGTCCTGTATCCTATTAACAGGGTCTGTCATAACTAGGTTCAGGGTCAAGCGTCTGCCTCAAGGTCTGGCTGAAGCACTTCCTTGAGACGTGCTGCTGAAACAAAGACAATTTCAGAGTGTAGTTAACCTAGGGCCTGCAGGGAAAGGGAGCTGACAAGAATATGTAGCTAGAAAATAGGAAAACATCGAAAAACACTATCACATTGGTGCTGTGGTGGATCAGTATGTACCCATCTCAAAACACACCTAAACAAATGTCAAACTCACATAAAGTAACAGCTATTTTATTGTATATCAATAATGCCTCTATTAAGTTAATTAGCAGTGATTGGGTCATGAAGAGTCATGGCTATTCCTGAGCATTTTTCTAATCTCTGTTCTTTTCTTGGATGTGCCCCCATCTGGCTACATTTCATCTGTCAGTTGGTGACGCAGACCATGTCTAACCCATAGCCTTTACTTGGAAATGTGAAGCCTGAATATTACTTCAGGATGGAGGGGAAAAAAACAGACATTTCTAACTAAAGGTATACACTGTTCAGACCAGTGTTGGTTGTGGGCTCTATAAGCAAGCTTCAGAGAACAGATTACATTTACTACCTATATTCTTGCAATTTTATGTCTACTATTGCATTGGGCCATAAGCTCTGTTATGCAGTGATGTGTCAGTATGGTTGTCTCTATCTCCAGTTTCCCAGAGTGCCTTACGGAGAAAGAGGTCAATTGTGCCGCTGTTGTAAAAATTGGGCTCTGTGAACATTGTAGACGCTCACAAAATGAGGGATGGTATACAAGTGTCATAGTTTCCTTGCCAACCGAGTGAATGAGCATGTTGGATGACTATTGGTGTAGATAATCCCAGAACTCAAGAGAGAATGTCTTGGAGAACACCTCTGTGATGTAGGGAAGTGAGCACTTGTGTGGACCAGAAACTTGTGTCCTTCCGACCCCAATCTAAATGACCCTTCCTCCTTTGGGGTTCATTTTCTTCAGTTGAAAAAAAATCAGGGAGTTGAGCTAAGTCATTACAGAACCCCTTAAAATGAATCACTTTTAAAATTGTTTGTTGGGGGTTAAAGGTGTGACTCGGTGGCGGGACACTCGGCAGCGAGGATGAGCAATACATAGATAATACATAGATAAATTAATCCCACATAGTTCTTAGAGACATAGATTCAGAAACACACAGCAAAGGTTAGAACTGAACAGGCAGACAAGATTAATTTGGTTAACATTACAAAATTCCAAACCTTTCATATGGGATCAAAATGTTGGATATTTTCATTATTCTTTCCCACGCATCACCCTGTTTGGTTTTCAAAGCAGCCTCGAGACGATGTTTAATAGCGCGCACTGAGAAGTCGGACCACGGAGTGAGAACACTCGGGAGAAGAGGGGTTGTAGAAGACTGGGTCTTCAGACTGTTAGCTACAGTTTGTCTTTTCTTCCAGACACACACCATCTTTTCCAAGGATCACAGGAACGTAACGATGCGATCAAAATAGGCAAACACTGAGATTCTAATACAGCTATAGACAGATACAGGCAACTTCTTTGTGGCCTGAATTCATTTGCACCTAGTCCATTTAATTTGACTTATGCGGACACTGATATGCTTTCAGGGAAAAATAATTGGAATAATGCTGATGATCAGATTTCAGGCATATATAGGTCCCTATAGGCTGAGAAGAGCCCAGTAGGAGCTGACTCTCCAGGCAGTTTATCCTAGAGGGAAAAGTCTTGGTATAATAGGATGCAGCTACAGAAACTAAGTTGTTGAGCAGAGTAATTATGTTTTGTTTTTAAAGGCATTAGGGCTTAAACAGTCCTGCTGCGGGTCTCTGCAGTACAATATGATGCAGAGTGGACATGACTGTTTCCTTTCTCACTTTGCAGTCAGTACTGCTGAATACTTGCAATGCGGCAAGCATTAAGACCACAAGTAGTACATGACAGTGCATGGCAAGAACTGCACTTAAGGTAGAATATTTTAAATGTGACAGCATTTTAAAATTTACTATTTTATCTTTTGAGACGTTGTCTAATTAATTATGGAGATCAGACTGACCTGGAATTTGCCATGTAAGTCAGGTTAGCATAGCCCTCATGCTTTGGCTGGGATTACGGGAGTGAGCCACCTTGCCTGGGTCAAGCAACAGTGGAACCTCTCTCCAGCTGATATTTAATTTAGCAGAGCCCCTGCGTGGCAGCAGCCAGGCATCGTTAGGAAAGTGAATGTCCTAGACTAGCAAACTAATGCAGATGGGACACTCCTGGGGATCTCAAGAACACTTTAGAGAGTTGAAATTCCAGACTAAGTGGAAAGGGGGTAATTCTACTACTATAATATGGCCCTGGGTTATAAGACAGCGAGTGTTGTTTTCTGGATTTGGGCATTATTTTTTATTATTTGAGCCTTACTGCTCCAGCATGCTTTCTGACTGGAAATTCCTAACTGATATATATGGGCCATCAGCTTTCTCTAGTTTCTGTATAGCATGAAATATTTTTTCATCCAAATACTTGAACAGTTTTCCAGTGAAAGTTGTTAAGATGCACCTTGTCAAAATTAGTTTTGCTCAAATACTCCACTAAGTGGATCAAAATGCAATCATAACCATAAATGATATTTTGTGCTTGCTTGTTCCCTCTGCTAAATCTGCATCTTTCTTCATTGCCTAAACAATGAATTACCATATCAAAATTTGTACAAATCTTGGTGCCAGAAGGTTTCATGAAATTATCTAATTTCTGTATGTAAGGAAAGGATTGATAGGAAAAGAGTTCCCATCAACACTGCATTTTCTATAAAAGCAGTCACATTTTCTATCTACAGTGTAAAAATTACAAAGATGTGAATTAATATTTTCTTCAGCGTGTTGATGTACATAAAGTTTAGTGAAAGAGCTTTCTTTTTTTCTTTTTTTTTTTTTTTTTTGGTTTTTCGAGACAGGGTTTCTGTGTGTAGTCCTGGCTGTCCTGGAACTCACTCTGTAGACCAGGATGGCCTCGAACTCAGAAATCCACCTGTTTCTGCCTCCCAAGTGCTGGTATCAAAGGCGTGCTTCACCACTGCCTGGCTGTGCAAGAGCTTTCAAGCACAGCTCCCACAATTTGTTCTTGAACCATCTAGTTCCCTAGTGGTACTTAGGTTTCAGCAGACTTTCCCTTTGTCTGAGATGGGGCCTCACTCTCCACCTCAAGCCTGTCTTCAGCTCCCAATCTTCCCACCTTAGTCTCGCCAGTGTTTGGATCACAGCCCTGTACCACCAAGCCTGGCTCAACCAAACGGATGCTATAGTATTGCTAGTTCCTAAAGAATTGGCGGGCAGCCTTCCTTGCGATCCCAGACATCACTGAAAGAGCAAACAGTTGTCATTAGAAGACTTTTGTTGTCAGAGCTGCTTGATCAATCTGAGTGGGAAATTTTTGTTTGTTGTATGCCAGTTAATTGCTTTTCAATGTTATCTGACAACTCACAGACACTTCTCCAAAGGTAGCCACAGACCAATGGCTCCTCTTTTACGACACCGGATTTGCTTCATGATTGCAGACGCTATATTCATATGTCAGTCTCAACAATTTTGTGAGTGTGGCCAAGGTTTATACTGATTTCTAAAAAAATGTTAAGGCCCAATTATTCCATCATTGTGTGTGCCTTTCAAACTGAGCAACAACAGTGTTACATTCTTTAAAACTATATCTGAAATTTTTGGAACTGCTTTTTAGAATTTCCCATATCACCAGGATATTTTCATTTCAAAAGATCAAAGAGTTTTAAAGACAGGATAAAGTCAGTTCCAAAAGAATCGTCACAATATAAAACATACAACAGTGACTAGAGCTGAATGGGCTTTCAATCATTTGTTTCAATCATGAAGTCATTTGTTGATAGTAAGGTATCTTTAATATTTCTTTTTGTACTTGACATAATTAATGATGGGTTAAAGGATTTGAAGGGTTAAATAATAAGGCATAAACTATTATTTTTTTGATACAGGATTGGTCTTGAACTCTGTCTCCTTTAGGTCTCGATGACTTTGAACACGTAATCCACCTGCCTCTGCCTCAAAACGCTGGGACATAGACATGCACCACCTGGCTAAAAACTAGTCCTATTTCATTCTCAAAATCTAACCCATGGAAAAAAAGCACAAAGAATTGTAGTTAGCATTCAGTAAGCATGAAACAGCCATTTGATAGTAGTTGTCAGGCACATGGAAGCTACATCTTGCCTTCAAGGTCAAAAAAGCAACAAGCAGGAGGAAGTGTGCCAGTCATAGCCATCCTCTGTTGGCTCTGCAGGCCTGACTTCGTGTATCTTTCAACATTTTCCATGAAGTCAGTGTCAATGTTGCTACTTTGATGCCCAAGGAAACCCAGTAAGATATATGAAACATGAAGAAAAAAGATTATCAGACAGGGTTGAACTTTAGAGAATCACATCACTATAATATTCAAGAGGCATTTTTTCCCCACTCACAAATACCCTTTTTGCCCCATTGTGGCCAATAGCATTATTACTTAAAATGCATATGTCGGAAATATTTGGGGTGGAAAAATGTTATTTGAAGTTGATGGCAAGTTCTGAAATGGAAGTCACAGCATAGCTTCTACAGCCTCTGGCACCAGGCCGTACTTTTGACTATAAACACTACAGAGCATCCAAACAGTTGCTTGGTAGGCCTGTGGCTACATAAAAGTGACAACTGGCCACAAGGCCTCAAGTGATACTGTAGCTGGAACTGCCCAGCATGAGACGGACTCATTCAGACTCACCTAGGAATGACTCTACATGGTGGTCCACTCAGTCTTCTCATCATGGGCACATTCAACCATAGCTGCTGAGAATATCGGCTAGAAGCTTGTAGCCCTCTCTCTAGCCACAGAGAAGGGCCTTGCTAAAATCTGTCTCACCTCCTATGGGGTACTCTGCAACCAGTAGTTGGTTGATTGCCAGTGCGCTGGCAAGGCACAGCTTTCCCAGTCTGAGACAACTTGGAAAGGTCAACCTGGCTCTTGAGCTCCCTGTTACTTCTCTGAAGTCTCAGTGATAAACAGGTTGCACCATGGTTTCTCCCACACCACAACTCTGTCTTCTTCTCTTTACAAGTACATCTCCTTACAGCTCTGCTCAAGAAATGTTTTGACTGCAACTTTTGGGTTCCAAGAACATTTCCAGGAAAGCCAATCTCAGGAGCTATGCTAGAACATAACCCAAATTTCCAGACTAACTGAGCTTAGCAACCTGGTGGTCACAGTTGCAAATGTTGTTCATATCATTTTTGGTGTCAATCTTAGGTAAATACATGTCTATTCACTCATTCATGTTTCAGGAAGTTTCTTTTGTTGTACAAACACATGTAGCAGAAAGCTGCAAAGTACAAGTATTTATATCTCTAAGTGCAAAGTGGATTGATCTCCACTCCCCACCCCCAGGGGGAAACAGGAGGAGGAAGCAGAAGAGGACATGAAAGGTCAGACAGGTCAGCAGCGAAAAGGTTTCTTAGCCTCACACAAAGTGAGATCTCTCTGAAGTTATGCTGGTCTTAATCTCTCCAACAAATACTTGAGTAGATTCTTAAAACATTTTAATACATTGCTGCTACTCATTTTTATAAAGTGAGACTTTTACCTTTTAACCTATCCATCCTAAAGAACTTAACTTATAGACGAGATTGACCTGAATTTAATCCTTTGTTGTTCAGGACTGCTAATGATGCGTGTCTGTGTGTATGTGTGTGTGTGTGTGTGTGTGTGTGTGTGTACGTGTACTGCAATGAATTCTTAGCCCTGGGGGATTTTATGGCTTTGTGAGTAGCAGCTCTGTAAATTAAAAAAAAAAATTTCTTTGAATACCTCTCACAAAAACATCCTCAAACACACTACCTTGAGGTCAGAATTTCTGGCACACCACTTAGGCCCACTAAAAGTCTCTTACATGCTAATCATAAAAACTAAGATCCACTTGATTATTGTTAAAACCGTTCTTTACAGGTTGGGCTGTGGAGTCATCGTCATAAGAACTCCAGATTCACATCTATAAACAAAGAGCAGGGTTAAATAAAAATATATACTCGGTCTCTGACCTGGTTCCTGACACAGAGCTCCTGAAACTCTTTTAATTTCCTGAGTGATTAGGGTACTTGGTGGATCTTTGGTTCTAATATCCTGTCCTTGAGACTGGTTTCTGACACAGACCCACCCATTTCCTGGGATCTCCTGGATGATAGGAGTGTGAGTTCCTACAAAGTGACTCTTGTCGCTGGTCCAAAGAAATGCTAGCAGGATTAGAAGTTGAGGGTTTTCTGCCAACTTCTGCCTCATCCTCCAGGAAGGCAAGAAGAGTTACAGGTAATAGTTGATCCTGCTGATGCCAAGCCTTTATTTAGTTGCCTAAAGTATGAAGTTCCCTATTGGTGAACATGTCCATGTGCCAGGAGGGCACCACACACCAGATCAAAGGAACAGAAGCCCCTGCCTTGGGACCCTTCTGAACCTTGCTTTATCGAACCTCTTCATCTGGCTGGTCATATGTAGCACTTAAAGTATCTGTTGTATTAAGTGAACAATAGTAAATAAACCATTTCCTGGGTCCTGTTGGCTACTCTAACAAATTATTGAATGTAAGGAGGGAGTTGTGGGAGCCTCTGTGAGGATTGCTTGTGGATGAAACAGGGAGCAAGCAGTCTTGTGAGGTTGAACCCTTCACCTCTGGTGCCTGGTGCTGTCATATGGTACCAGCACCGAGTGTGAGGTGCCTGGTGCTGTCATATGGTACCAGCACTGAGTGTG
>NW_021604585.1:3437093-3443732 GCF_004785775.1 Grammomys surdaster | reverse complement strand
TGAGTGTGAGGTGCCTGGTGCTGTCATATGGTACCAGCACTGAGTGTAGAACTCCCAACTAGTAGCCAAAATCTGGCTGGCATGGGTAAATTCTCATGCATTTTGGTCACAGACGTGTTTCATGTTGATTGTGAATATAGAGAAGAAGAACAGCGGTTTGTTCTTCCTACATAGCTGATGCCAGAAGTAGATCACTGAAAGCAATGCAGGAGAAAAGGGCTTTTGTTTTTCCTGTCATACAGGATGTGATTTGCTTACAGCGGAGCGGTATGACTCTGTCACCCAGAAGCTTCCACACCTAGAACTTTCTGTCCTCCCCTTGTGCTCTCAGGGTGGTGACATTGTCATCTTGCTGATATTGTAAGAATAGAAAAGACTTATGATGACTTGACCGAGCAGCCTTTTGCTTTTAATTTTGCTTTTACAAAGTAAAAATGTATAAAAGCGATATATATATAGTTCCAGGGACTAAAAAAATGGCTCAGCGGTTAAGAGAACTGTCTGCTCTTACTGAGGACCCAGGTTCAATTCATAGCGCTGATGTGGTATCTCACATCCATATGTAATTCCAGTTCTGAGAGCTCCAAATCTCTCTTATGACCCTAGTGGGCATCAGACATGCATGTAGTGCACACACAAAGATACAGGCCAAATAGTCATACACATAAAGTTAATAAATCTTTTTTAAAAAGTAGCATATATTCAATGGAAACCACATTGAGGATTTCAATCTTTCCCAGGTTGGTGGTTTGCCATACACTACTCTTTTGTAAGACTGAGCAGCAGAAGCAAATCACAACTGCCAAATAGCCTCCTGCTCATGAGAAGAAGAACCAACACTCTCCAGTGTACCATGCTGCTAGGTAGGATGCATGGTTGGTTGTATATATTCAATGTATTAATAGTGTGTGGTATTTCCAATTACAGTGGATTTATCAGGTTAGAATCTCATCATAATTTGACAAGCCCCTCCTCATAAAATTGGAAATTTTAAAAAGATAAACTTAGGTTCAGTATAGCATTAATTGTTTTTCTACCTTCTGGTTTTCTAATTCCAAGAAACTGGGTAAACACGATCAGCATGCATAGACATTATATAGTGTGGGTGGTCCCAGCCATAGTAGCAGTTTAGGCTTTCCTCTTTCCCTGTCCCTTTCAGTAGCTATGAATGCCAACCCTTCACATGAAAACTTGAGGTGTTTGGAGAACTTGCTGGACTCCTCTGCAACACCCTGGACAAAGCCAGCGGCATCTGCTTTTCCTTATCTCTCTCTGCCTGGCAATAGATGCCTTTCCTGCCCCCAGCACTAATCTCAGCTCCCCTAACCCCATGGGGGTTCAGTAACCATCATGCCTCCTCCCCTACCTCCTAAACTCCAACATCTTTTTCACTGTAGCCTTCCCAATACAGTTTAGATCTTATCTTTTCAAAGAAGCCTTCTCCAACCTTCTCCGACCACTTTAGCGCCTCTTGGGTCTGGGTGAGGCATCCCATAAGACGTCTTTCCACAGAATTGTGCTCTTACAAGTTAATTAAATTAAGAAAGGCTTGGAGGGTATGATATGCTCAGAATGTACTAGGTAATTACCGTACACTGAATAAAATAGAGCTCTTGTTCTAAGGAAATTTATATGCCACTTTGGGAATGAGACAGTAAATGCACAGTTATAATAAGGCACAGTTAGCTCACAGAAGAACTGTCTATGAGGCACTATGGGGACACAGAGAAAGGACTCAGGTCCAGACTTGAAGAGTGAGAGATGATTATTTGGAAAAAGATTCATCTTAGATGTGAAGAAAAAAAATAAGACTAAGTTAGGAGTAGTAGGGACGGAGAAGGAGTGACTGGGAACAGAAAAGAGGGAGGGGATGAGGTTTGGGCTTCTGGGTAATGACAGCTTGGCCTACTCAGGGTAGCGAATATCCCCGTGCCTTCCCCAATCACTATCTGACAGAGTAGACACTAATGAACACTTCTTGAATGAAGGAGCGAGTGAACAAAACCGAAAGAAGAAGGGGCCAGTATATGAAAGACTTGAAGCAAGAGGCTGACGTCACTCAACTTATTTTTTACAAAGATTGCGCTGGGTAGAATCAACTGACCCGGACTCATGGGGACTTGCAGAGATCGGGGAGCCTGTAGGGATCTGACCTATATGTTATGATTGAGTAGCTTGGTGTCTTTGCGAGAATCCCAACGGTGGGAACAGAGGACTGTCCCTGACTCTTTTGACTACTTGAGGGACCCTTTTCCTCCTCCTGGGTTGTCTTGTCCAGCCTTGATGTGATGGAACATGCCTGGTCTTGTTGTAGCTTGTTATGTTGTGTTTGGTTCATGTCCTTGGAAGGCCTGCTTGTTTCTGAGGGGAGCTGGAGGGGACTGAATCTGGGAGAGAAGGGATGTGGGAAGGAGAGGCTGAGGGGAGAGGAGAGGGGGGAAACCGAGGTTGGGACGTAACATATGAGAGAATTTTTAAAAAAATCCCATGGGTAAATGAACTATAAGGAGACTAATATATAGTCATAGTGGGAGATGGGTGAGGAGGCTGCTCTTAGGGATGACGGTGAGCTGAGAGACCGCTGTGTGGTTGGGAAGGAAGACAACAGACTGTGTCAGATTAAGGACACGGGGGTCAAAGAGCTCCGCAGCCCTCCGTCAGAGTAAGGAGATGGAGTCAAGGATGAAGTCCATGCTTCTGACTTGAGTATTGTTGGCAGTAATCATTGAGCTGGGGCTGATAAAGAGTTTTCTGGGAAGAGGGCAGAGCTGTGAGGGCGATAAGAAGCACAGGGTGTGGCTTTTCTGGTTGCTGTGACTGGCTACTTGAAAGAAGCCATTTAAAACGGGAAGGGTTTCTTTTGGCTCACATCTTGGGGGAGTATAGTCATTTACAGCAGGAGAGACATGGCAGCAGGTGGCTCCATGTGGGCAGGACCCCACAGCAATGATTTATGACATGGTACTCGTGACCCACTTCCTCCCACGAAATTCCACAGTCTAAAGACTCACAGCTTTCTAAAGTAGTACCACTAGGGTACCAATAGGAACATACGTTCAAAAATATGAGTGTGGGTGGGGTGCATCTCACACTCAAAACGTTAACACTCCGTTTTGAATGTGTGCGGTAAGACCAAGGCTGATAATGACCCCGGCCAACTTGGACACAGACAATCTTCCCTGTTCTTTCTCTGCTTCGTTTGTGTCCCTGGGAATTACTTCCTAACTCCAATTCTCAGGTTCTCGTGTCAGCGGGCCATGAGCTGTCCTGGCAAGGGATCAGAGGACAGAAGGATGGGAAAGCCTACACAGCTCCTCCCTTTCTACCTCAGGCATCGTCTGGAGCTCTGGCTGGCTCGTCGTCGTCACTCACCCCGACTCTCTCCCAGAAGCCTTACTTTAGGCTCCTCCAGGAACTCCTGGTCTTGCGTTCTAGGGACTCCGACTTTGCACTGTAGCTCCTTTTCTTCGTTCCTCCACTCTTGAGGTGGTGCTGACTTCCTTCCTGCTGGGCTGGAGTGAGGGCTCCTCGGTGATTCCTGTTTAGACTTTCAGCTCTTCCCTCCCTTGTGCATCATTTAACTCTTTCGTTTCACCATATCATTTTATACTATGTTTGCAGTAAGTGTGTGTGTGTGTGGTTGCGTGTACATGTGTGTACATGCCCATGCATGCGGAGGCCAGAGGTCCCAGTTGGAGATCTTCCTTGATCGTTCTACTTTATTTATTTATTTATTTATTTATTTGTTTATTTATTTTGAGATAGGGTCTCTCACTGAATATGATTGAGCAGTTCAGCTAGCCTGGATGTCAAAGGAACCCCAGGCTCTCCACTTCCCCACTGCTGAACAGGCACGCACCACTATGCCTAGATTTTTAATATGGTCCTGGGAACCTAAACTTGGGACTTCATGTTTTCCTAGCAGGCTCTTTACCAGGCAAGGCATTTCTCCAGGCTCTAAACTCTGTTTTAAATACTCAGAGTTTCTTCTGTTTTACGGGGGAACATGGAAAATGGAAATATCCTGAAACCAGCTGAGTATGTGGAAGAAGGTTAGGGGCTGAGAGTTATCAATCCTAGAGCAGGAGTTGCTGTCACAGTGCTTACTTCCTCCCAGGACAACTGGTTCTTCTATTGTCTGTAGCCTGCAACAGCTGGAGAGGCCTTGCAGTATGTAAACAGTCTTCTCTACCCCTTTTACCTGCGCTCACTTAGCACTTGGCACACGGTAGGTGATCAATACTGTTTATCTAGAAGTCAATGTATAAACCCTATGCGCTGTTTTTAGGCATCATTAATTGGTGGATACATTTTTGTTGTAAAACTGAGCTTAATCAATGCAAGGAGTGCCTTGTCTGAATCATTGAATACTCATTAACATGTGCACTTTTATTACCTCCGAGATTGTTATAAGGCAAACAAACGAACAGCAATAAGTCTCCTTGGTTGTTAAGTCATTTGCTGAGCAGATAAGAATAATGAGAAGTCACCACACTTGTTTATACAACTTCACACTGGAGGACCTTACTAAACGAACTGTAGCTGGTAGGTTTGTTTAAATGGGTTAACCATCACCCTGAATACCCTCTTCTTGGGTACACAATTAATTCCCCTGGCCATGGTCTTCTATGATAGCCTAAACTAGGACCTATATTGCCATCTGGGCTGTGCTTAAATAAATCAGGCAGTGGGAACAGGACACTGTAAAGTGTAGACGTCGGCCTTAGCCCAGAGCAGAGTCAGGTGTGTGACCCCGGGAGATATAGATGATGTGTTTTGATTTGTCACTGGAGAAGGAGTCACAAGGGCTGTATATGTGTTGGACACAGACTCTACAGTGGAGAAGGAATATAAGAAGCCAATGAAGCTTCTGTGTATCTTCCGTCTTCTCATGACTGATATGTTCTCCTGTTTCCTACTTCAGAAAGCGGTAGCTCTCATGAAAGAGTAGGCAAAGTAAATCCCCGAGACCTTACTTTGAGTAGCAGGGATGAATATTGCTATATTTTAGAAATGCTCTTCTTCCAATGTGAGCCTACATGCTCTGTTAAAAAAGCTAAAAAGAGACATGAAAGGAAAAAGCAATAAAATTATAGAATTATTAGCTTCACTCTTTGGAGGCCACCCTTTCTGGTGATTTGGAATAAATCCTTCTTAAACTACTTCTGTGAAAATATATATACTTAAAAGGGTCTTTGTATTAAACATACTATATATAACCCATTTTTAAAAAATATTATTTATTTTTATTTTATGTACATTGTTGTCTTGACTGTATGCATGTCTGTGTGAGGGTGTCAGATTCCCTGGAACCGGAGTTACAGACTGCCATGGAGGTGCTGGGTATTGAACCTGTATCCTCTGGAGGAGCAGCCAGTGCTCTCAACTGCTGAGCCATCTCTCCAGCCTCCTGTAATCTACTTTTTAAAAGTAAAAAAGGAAGTCACAAATAGTCTTTCATGACAAGAAGCTGATGTGTGTTGCATGGTTGTATTAAGGTATTCCATTTCATAAAGTCACCATAATTTACTTAGCTAATCTTCCACTGAAAACCATTTGGACCAGCTCCAGATTTTCACTCCTGCATGCATACAATGGCATCAGCAAATGACTTTTAAAGCAAATATTCAAACACTTGTAATGAGATATTTTGGCACAAAATGTAGGAAAAGTGGATATGAAAGGAGTCCAAGGGAGAGGAATATTTCATAAACTGAGATTGTTCTTGATAGAAAAGACAGGATAACCAGGGTGGGATGACAGAGAGACGGTGTACAGAAGAAAAGTACAAGAGTATTCAATGACAGCTATGGACAGAGGGGCAACAGCCTGAGAGACAGGTCAATGACAGCATGGGAGTGGAATGGTGGGAGGGAGAGATGGAGGGAGGGAGAGAGAGGGAAAGAGAGAGAGAAAGAGAGAGGGCAAAACCAATACAATTAAATTATTATCTAGGCTGCTTTAAGACACACACACACACACACATACACACACACACACACACACACACACACACACAGCTTATCAGCTCTGTGATAACTGCCAAAGTAGACAGTATTATTTACACAATGTACATGATAGCATGTTATGAATAATTCTTCTGTGAGACATGTTTCAATCCTAAGAGAGTTTTTTTTATTGTTGTTGTTTTTGTTTTTTGTTTGTGTGTTTTGGTGAATGGGTTAAAATAGGAATAACCTTAAACTCTCAGACAAAGGAAAATAATCCGAAGAAACCCCCATGTATTGGCTGCTTTTGTGTGTCAACTTGACACAAGCCGTAGTCATCAGTGAGGAAGGAGCCTCAACTGAGGAAATGCCTCCATGAGATCCAGCCATAAGGCATTTTCTCAATTAGTGATCAATGAGAAAGGGCCCAGCTCATGGTGGGTAGTGCCATCTCTGGACTGGTGGTCCTGGGGTCTATAAGAAAGCAGGCTGAGCAAACCATGAGGAGCAAGTCAGGAAGCAGCACTCTTCCATGGTTTCTGCATCAGCTCCTGCCTCCAGGATCCTGCCCTGTTTGAGCCTGTCCTGGCTTGTTCATTACTGAAGAATAATGAACAGTAATATGGACGTGTAAGCCAAATAAACCCTTTCCTTCCCATCCCTTTCCTCCCCATCCCTTTCCTCCCCATCC
>NW_021604585.1:3410473-3437083 GCF_004785775.1 Grammomys surdaster | reverse complement strand
CTCCCCATCCCTTTCCTCCCCATCCCTTACCTTCCCATCCCTTTCCTTCCCATCCCTTTCCTTCCCATCCCTTTCCTTCCCATATCTTTCCTTCCCATCCCTTTCCTTCCCATCCCTTTCCTTCCCATCCCTTTGGGTCATAGGATTTCATTGCAGCAATAGAAACCTTAGCAAAGACACCTCATTCTATATCACTTAGCACATGTAAGTGTACATTCCGTGTACTGAGTAGTGTCTCTTAAAAAGTTTAGAAAATCCTTTTCTATAATTCTGGCCTTTGATGTCTTTAATTGTGCATTCTATGGGCAGGGTTGGGGTTTAAACACTCTGCATCATAGCTTCAGAGAAAATGAAAGGGAAGGCATTAGCTTCCCCTTTCTGCTGCTCTTCAGCCCACTTCCTGTTTCAGAAAAGTTATGGTAAGGCGTGAGTGTCCACTTTCTCTGGACCATTACTCTTCTCTACATTTTCGAGTAGGGTGGAGTGGAGATTTGTGGAGACTTAGTGGGTGGCTTCATTTCTCATGAAGAGTTCCTATCTACACCAGTGAGGAACAAGGAAAATTGTTTGTACAATGAACATCGTATTCATATTATAATGATTTTGAGCTCCTGAAACACCAACAATCCTGACTCATCTGGTATGGAATGAGGAGTGTGTGTGTGTGTGTGTGTGTGTGTGTGTGTGTGTGTGTCTGGGCCTGACTATTCAAGTCTTTAATCCCAGCACTCCAGAGGCCAAGACAGATAGATCTCTTTGATTTCAAGGCCAGCCACGAAGTGAAACCCAGTCCAAAACCAAACCAAACCAAACCAAACCAAACCAAACCAAACCAAACCAACCCAACCCAACCCAACAACAAGAAAAGCCAAGTTACTGATGTTAAGGTGTTTGGTTAACTCTAAAGACTTAGTAAGTTCAAGGCTTCTGTTTTGTTCTGTTGTGTTTTGCTTTATGACAGAATTTTGCTATGTAGCCTACGCTGGTCTAGAACTCGTGGTCTTCCTTGTCTCTATCTCTAGAATATGGGGATTATATGTGCAGACCATCATTGCCTCCAAATTCAAGGCTTTAATTGCTAGAACTTTTTAATACTCTGGTATCTGTAGGGCCAATCCAAAGACAGAAACAGTCAAGACTTTTCCCCATACCTAGAAGATGAGGTGGAGGATATGACTCATGGCTTCCCCCTGGTTCTGTTCCAGTATTCTCTGTCATATAGATAGAAAACTTGAGAAGTTGCCTTTGCCTCTGTCAAACTTAGAAAAGTGGTCAGGTTCCCCTTCTTTGAGCTAATAATAAACAAACAAAAAACTACTCAAGTCCGTTTCTTATTAATCACATCCAGTGTACAGCCCTGTCCCATGTCACTTACACTCAGAGCAAAGGAGGGAGAGGGTGGGGCCTGCTTTTAAACTCTCCTAAGGGCACTTTAATTACGTCATGAACTCAATACGCCCAGCCCAGCAAGTTTGAGATGATTCAGCAAGGCGAGTCACTTGGAGCCATCCCACTTCAACAGTATATAAGCATGTCCAACCACTGTGTGCTCTAGAAGTACACAGAATTCCTAAACGAACACTCCAGTCAGTCCCTGAGCTGAGCTAACTGAGAGAATCCTACAATGCTGGGCGTCCTCCGCAGGACCAGAGTCTCTGGACACGATTGTTACCTTGTATCTAACTCTGTTTGCTAACTACCTCTGCAGAGGGTGTTGAATCAAATCCTTCCAATGGTTCTGACTCGAGTCTTCCATTTGGAGAGGATTTTTGATGTTCTTATATACACAACTCTTCTTTGTTGTATTAGGAGTTTTGGTAACACACACACACACACACACACACCCCCACCCCCATAGTATTTAACATAAAAAACCCCTTCTGCCCAGCGCATCACCAACTATGTCCTATTTCTTCCCTTTTTTCTTCCTTTTTTCATTCTTGTATCTACATGTGATTTAGAACTCTACTCCCTGAGCTTCTGATCGGAAAGCATTGGCGTCTGTATAATTTGTTTGCCTTGTCATTCTGAGAACTATTATGGGCACAGCCCAGACATCCTGTTTGTTTAATATGAGCAATGGCAACTTATTTACCGTAACAAATGTACTTTTTTACTCTTCTGAGAAAAAAGTCAAACGAAATCCCAAGGACATATTTAAGCATTTCAGTATCTAATGTAGAGAATGCTGTAAAATCTCTGACACCACCTAAGGAGATTCCTCAGTCTTACTCTCCGCTGTGTGCGAACAGTTTCTATATGACTATAGATATATCACTGTAGCAGAGGGCAGAAGTCTGTTTTGGGCTCTGATTGATCAGTCTCCTCACTTTAAAATGTTTAAAATTGTTCAATTCTGGTGAGAAGAGCTTTAAAAGTATATATTTGTGGCAAATTGCACAATGCTCCGTCTCATGTTCCAGAGATTTTTTATAGAGTCAAATTTAAAATATGTGCAACTGCCCTAGCTGTTCTAATATGTGACGTTTTTGTTGCTTTTTGTAGTAGGCTTTAGAGCCGGCATGATATTAGCTACGTGTTTGTGGATTCTGCTTTGGGTGTGAAAAGCATGCTGCTTGGCTCAAAATAGATGCTTTAGTTTTGCTGCTCAGCATTTTTGAAATAATAGATAAGAATTCTGTAACCCACCTAGTTCAGGATTGGTTTGAATTTAATAAGTAGCTGAGGGTGACCTGGAACTTCTGTTCCTTCTGCCTCCACCTCTCAGGAGCTGAGATTAATTCATGGGTGCATGAATACACCATCCTGTGCCACAGACACTTTTTCTTTTCTTGTTGTTGTTCTTTGGACTGCTTGATTTTTTTCCTAGACAAAGAGCACACTCTCTCCCACTGGGAATGATTAGGCCTCTCAGCAGGGTCACAGCCGCAGAGCCTGAAACTCTGTCTGTTCATTGATTTCTGATCCCTTTACAAAGCAAGCCTCGAGGAGCCCACACAGATTGTCAAGTGTCCACACAGTCTTAGGTCTGAGATTCAACATGGTTTTTTGGTTTGGTTGATTTTGTATTTGTTTGTTTGTTTCTTTTGTTCATAAAGTTGTCACTAGGAAATCATTTAAGAAGCCAAGTCATTACAGTATCCTAGTACCTCACCAGAGTGATGGATGTCTTCCTGTAATGTAAGACAGTACACTCCCACCCACGGCTTTTCACTTTATTACTCACTTGCTTCCCAAGTAAATGATGTCTGTGCAGAGAGTTCAAAGGACTCATATTTAAAATATCTTAACATGCATTCTCCTATGTACAGAGAATACAGTCCTTAAAAACAGGTAAGTGAACTCAACTCTTCCCTCCCTTCAAGTGTGTTAACCATTAAAGCTTTTTAGAGCATTCTGATCCCCCGAAGGAACCCCCCCAAAGTCATTCAATCTATCATTGGACATCTGGAGAGGTGGGCTTGCTCTATGCTTATATTTAAATGTTGTGGGCAATGCTTCTTATTCATTTTATTTGTAGCTTGGTTTTGCTTTATTATTTCGAAGGTGGTGGTTTTGGTTTTTGGTTTTCTCTCAGTTATACATACATACCTTGTTCAGAGTATTAAGTTAACAGCCGTTTCCACCAAGAGAAGTAGAAAAGAGAAAGACGAGCCAGGGTAAATTTAATGGGAGAAATTACAACCTTTAATTTGAATGCCATTTAATGTATAAGCAGGCAATGAGAAGCAAATTCTTACAGCGCAGTCCAAACCCTTTTTCCTGCTTCTGCTTCTCTAGCTGTTGGTCTCTCTCCAACTTTCTAGAAAAATCTCTCAGGAAATAGAGTTTCTGGTCCCTCGCCCTAATAGCGGTAGTTATTGATCTCAGTGGAGGAACTCAACTGATCTCAGCACTCAGTTCAGGCCACAGTCACCCAGAGTAGGCGCTTATTTTAGAAATGGAGACGACAGATCGCTTAATCTACAGTACTCCAGCCTCCTTCTCTGGTTCAACAAGTTGGGCTTGCTCGTGGCTCTGTGACATCTGTGTGCTTCTTAACTTGTCTCTTACTCTCCTTTCACAGCTCCTCAAGGTCCACACAGCATTTAGCACTTCCCTGGAATTACGTTCTTTGGAAAAGCATCTCTCTCACAAGTGCGGCTTCCTGTACTTTAGTAGTTTGGTCAGTCAGATCCTTTCTCCCACTCTTTACCTATTTAGGGTCAATTTATTTACTTTGGTAAGAATTGTTCTTCCTGAGAAGAACAGTGGTTTGGTTTTTTTGTTGTTGTTGGTGGTGGTGGTTGTTTTTTGTTTTTTTATTTAATTCTGCAAGAAACCTATCTTGTGCCCTGCTTGTGGAAATAGATTTTTTTTTTCATTTCAGGATTAAAAATAAAATTGAACTCAGAGAAAGTAAGTAAGCCTTTCAGTTAATGGTCATAGGCCAGTTGGCAAGAGTTGAGACCAGAAATTGGGGCTTTCTGATATTCAGATCAGGATTTGTTTTTCTTCTTGAGTGACTGGGAGAGAGAACACTTCATCCCTTACATTCATTGTTACCAAGCTTTTGAAAAATCAAAATTATTTATATTAAACCAACAGTGCTTTACCAATTTATGTCATTGCTTATTTTATTTATTTATTTATTTATTTATTTATTTATTTATTTATTTATTTATTTATTTTCTGAGACAAGGATGACATAGCCCAGGCTGGTGTCAAACTCACTATATATCTGAGGATAGCCTTGAAATCTTTTCCTCTGTTCTATCTCCTGAGTGCTGGGATAACAGGGAGTATATCACCGTGTCAGTTTTTAATGATTTAAAAGGTACCCCAAGTTGAGTTTTCTCTCATTTGGAAGCAGAGATCTCATTTTCCAGACTGGTGATGCTAAGAGGTACTGAGAAGAAGGAAATGGTTTGCACTTAGATGGATGTAGTGTCCTATCACTTAGTCTGCTGAAGCTCACCCAAGCAGCTGTTTTCACTGAGGAGTGGTATCATGGAGAAGGGATCTGAATGAATCCACACCTAGGTTGAACAGGTAGCAATGATCTTAGAAGGCAGACATGCATGTGAGCCCATCTTTAGAAGCCTGGGTACAGGTGGAGTGTGCTAGAATTATGTTTCTCAAGTACTTGCTGAGCACTATTTGTATGTTCCTGTTGTCATCATTTTTATCATCTTCATCTTCTTCGTTCTTCCTCCTCCTCTTTGTTTTTTACATGGTGGGGATCAGATCCTGGGCTCTTTGTGTGCTAAACATACTTCATACCACTAATTATATATATGCTCTGTTTTTCTGTACATTGAATTCATTTAAAACATGTGTGTGTATGTGTGTGTGTGTATTTAAAGGAAACATCACTCCTATAAATGAGAAATCAAAACCATTTCCCACAAGTAGAAGTAATTGTGAAAATTAAAGTCAGCCTTAGTCATGAGGAAAATGAAAACTAAAACCACTGATATTCTGTTTCACCCCACTCAGAGTGGCCTTCATCAAGTGAACAAATGACAAATACTTATGCAGATCAGAGAGGGGGAGGGAGGAGGGAAAGAAGAGGGGGAGAGAAATAGTCTCCATAGACTCAAGGGTTTGGACACTTGGTCCCAGGTTGGCGATGTGTCTTAGGGAGGTCCTGGGAGAGCTGTGCCCCTGGGGGCGGGGCTCAAGAGATAACAGTTTAGTCTCACTTTCATTCTTCACTGTCTAGCCTTCCTCTGTGCAGGGGAGATAATCTCTAAGTTTCCAGCTATAGACACCTGTTGCTATGCATCCCCTACCATCACAGACGATTCTCTTGACACTGTAACCCCCAATAAACTCTTCTTTCTATAAGTTGCCTTTGGTCATGGTATTTTATCACAGCAACAGAAAATAATTGATACAACTATGGCCCAGCTATTCCACCTGGAGTATATGCCTAAAGGACTCTACATCAACATGCCACAGAGATGCATGTGCATCCACGTTGACTGAGGCACTATTCACAACAGCTAAGAAGTGTGACCAGTCTAAATGTCCGATGACACGTGAATGGATAAGGAAAACACAGTACATACCTACGAAGGGATTTTGTTCATTTGCAAAGATAAATGAAATCATGACTTTGGAAGGAAAATGGAAGTTAAAATAAGCCACTCTCAAGGAGGCAAATACGGATGTTGTTCTTTCCATATGTGTAACTTAGAGTTAATAATATCTCTATCTATCTATCTATCTATCTATCTATCTATCTATCTATCTATCTATCTATTATTTATATGTTTGCTATAATATTTATGTTATATATGTGTATATGTGCATGGGTTATACATTTGTTTGTATGTATAAGAAAACAAGAACGTGTATTATGAAAGAGAAGGAAGAGCTCTTAAGGAATGGAACAAGGAGTAATGGAATCCATGTGATGTGAGAAGAGACAGGAAATGGGATGTAGGAAGGGTACCATCCAGAAGAGGGGCGGTAGGCATTCGGGAGCACATGAGAGAGAAGAGATAGTAAACAAAGTATCGTAACTCATGTATATGAAAACGCCATAGTGGAGCTCGTCAGTTCCACTATGTGTGCTAAATTTAAAGATAAATAATAATAGCAAATAAGTAAAAACAAGCAATGTTTTCATTATATTATAGTTAAATATAATTACCTTGAAAGGCCATGACCCCCAAATCTATCTTTGTGGAAAGTTAGAAAAGCAAACATCAGAAGAATGTCAAGTACATGCCGACATCAAACGGAGAAGGACTGAAAACGTTAGAGAAGAGAATTTCCCTTGGCAGCATCATCTGAAGCCTCCCTACTCTGTGCAGTCCTACAGCTCTCAGCTCCCCGTGCTGTTGTGCGACCCCTGGGCTCACTCCTGCCTCGGTACTGTAGTGTGTGTGTCTCCCTTCTGCTGTTCAGGCATTTTCCTCTGAGGTTATAGATAGTTGACTGGTCTCTGCTCACATGCTGGTGTTTCAGACAGGTTGCAGAACTGATAACAAACTCAGTTATCCAATTGCACCATCAGTCAGCCTTTCTGCGTGAGCAGCCACTGGAGTCTACCCAATTTGCTTTCAGTTTTTTGCTATTTAAACAACTACACAATGCAACTTCTCCTCTGGTTAAAATATGTAGTAGAATCTTTTTTTTTTTTTTTTTTTTTGAAAAAAAAGGGTGAATGTAAAAAAAATACAAAGAAGCACGCAGAACATCTTAACTATTTGATCTTCAGGTAGCAGTCACAACAATTTTTATTTCTCTTGCTGTCCTTTTAGATATCAGCTTATTTTATTCTAAAGAATAAAAATAGTTGTACTATTTAGCATAAATCCTCATCATGTGACACCAGGGAGCCAGCAAGAATACGGGCACAGACTTACTCTCCGGGAAAGGAAACTTGGTATATACAAAATTTCAGTTTAGATCCTCAACTCCGGGCAGCTATTTCATGAGTGCTTTTTCTTTGGTCACTCAAGAAGGCCCTGGTTTCATTGGAATAATATTGGAAAAACACACCAGGGTTTCTGGTCTGCCATTGGCCTGGGGTTCAGATATCTTCCTCCCCTGTGAAAAAGAAGAACTTTCTATAGTAAAAGAAGAACTTTCTATAGTGCTAATAAGCATGCCAAGTCTGTGGAATTGAGCGCTTCTTCTCTGACTTCTACTTGGATCATTAGGACACAGGCTAATAATCCAAACAAAATTAAGACCTATCCAGTGAATAATTCCATCTTCCTAATTAAGAACGTATTTTGTACTCAAGAAAATTGAACAAAATTTGCAATGCAGGAAAATATTCATGAAACAAATATGTCATTTTTGTTTATATATTTTGGAATAAAGTTTATTTATACTTAAGAGAAATGATAGCTTTTCTAGCAATTTCTCCTTTTCCTGGTACAGAAAGCTTAATCCCCTGACTGAAAATGATGCTATTTGGGCAGCAAATCCCACACTGAACGTTGCTCCAGATCTCGAGTTATGTAACCCAACAGATGGTATTCTCCTGGCATTGACATGTCAGGCTGCTATCTGAGGGCATGCAGAGCAAGCTGCCCTGAGCCCTCCAGACGGGCAGACAGGTCACATGTGTGGGTGAGTCCGATGAAGAACTGCCCTCTGACTCAGCACCCTGTGGTCTACACCAAGGAGCAAATTCCTCAGGATCATGAGAGAGTTACAAACGGTCCTGGTAAAACTGGTATAAACTGGATTGATGATCAAAATCAACAACTCTCTCCTGGGGGGGGGGGGAGTGAAAGAAGTCCCAGGGAATGTTCTAGGAGAATGGCTTAGTTTATGGCCATAGTTGAAATACCGTAGGCAGGTGGACCTTGACCTGGATGTGCTCTGATTGCACTATGGGCTAGAATATAAAGAAGAGAGGGGGAATGTCCTGTCTTCATAGCTTATAACTTACTTTAGGAGAAAAATAGTCTGTCACTCCTTCAGGAAGCTCATGAACACATACATGCACAGTACATACATGCATACACACAAAGTGTCAAATAGAAAAAACGTCAGAAAATAGTATTAAAATATATATCTTATTATTAATATATATTTATGTATCTATGAGATTTTAGACAGATCTTTTATAACTATATGACATTTGGGTAAACATCTAAAGAAATAGAGGACACAAGGCATTTATGTATCAGGGGAAAATCAGCTAGAGACAGTCTTTGGGAAGCCTAGCTACTTGTAGTCCTTCAGTCCAGGGGACTGTCAACAGCAACAACAACACCCACATAAACCCAGTGTGGCTGGTGCAAAGCACTCAGGGCAGAGCCTTGGAAGATGAGGATTAGGTACCAATGTGAGATCAGGGTTTTGAAGTCCACCAATAGGAAACTTGCCTTTTTCTAAGTCAGATAGAGCGGGTTAGGAGCAGACAGATGAGTTGATGTAAATTAGCGTCATCTAGGACCATTCTTTATGAGCAGCCAGGGCAGAAGCTCTTTGAAAGTTCCTGGAATTGCCTAGATGAGAAATAATTGTCTGGACCAGGATGGCATCAGTGGAGGAGGCATGAATTGGGCAAATCTTATGCATTTTGAAGGTAAAATCAGTATTTCTGGCTATTGTTAGTGGGGTAAAAACTAAGAGGAGTCTGGGGCCCTAGG
This sequence comes from Grammomys surdaster, assembly GCF_004785775.1. Taxonomy (NCBI): domain Eukaryota; kingdom Metazoa; phylum Chordata; class Mammalia; order Rodentia; family Muridae; genus Grammomys; species Grammomys surdaster. The sequence goes on along the minus strand of NW_021604585.1, from coordinate 3,428,018 downwards.
GAGATGGAATAGAGCTGAGAAGATTCATGAAAAGAAGCATGGGGCAGGGACATGCTTGTATCAGGAAGTCAGCTAGGGATACATCAGGTTTGACATGGCCGTTTGACTGCCAAGTGAAAATACTCAGGGACAACTTGATGTATAGGTATCATGTACCAGGAAGAGGTTGGGCTAAAGATATAAACGAGGGAGGCAGCAGCATATCCCTGGCTTCATCAATCCCCAAAGCGTGGCAGTGAGTGTCAAAGCCAGGGGACTATGGAGAGCATGATGATCTGTAGCGGACATTCCTGATAAGATGATCATTGAACTTGGTTGTAAGTAGGTCATCACCCATCTTAAGAGTCTGCCATGTAGAATCTCGGCCAAAAGCCTTGCTGGCTTGGGTTCAGGAGAGTAAGCAAAGACAATCCTTTCTAAAACATTTCTTTTAAAGGGAAAGAGGAGGAAACCTTTTTTTTTTTTTTTTAAAGGGAAAGAGGTCTTGATGTAAAGATGGCGTCAAGAGGAGGACTTCACAAAACCTTTATTAAATTATACTATATGTGGTGAAGGCAAGATTTCTTAAGAGTATAGCTCTATAATTTTCACAATGAAACACACCCAGGTAACATACTCACTTCAGGAGAAAAAAAAAAAGTATTACTCACACCCAAGAAGTCTCTCCTGGCCACTGTCTCCACCCAAGGGCAGCAACTATCCTAAGCCGACTTCAAAACTCAAAGGTTCTTGGTCTGCAGCTATACTTTGCATGGATGGTTTCACACAGTTCTTTGTCAACATGATGAGATTTGGAATCTCCATGGAAACACATTTCTGGGTGTGTCTGTGGGTTTCCAGAAAGGTTTCACTGAACAGGGAGGCCTATTCGGAAAATAGACAGCACTATTTCCTCAGCTGGGAGGTCTCAAGAGAATGAAAAGGACAGCATGTTGCTGAGCAGCTCAGCTCTCTCTGCTTCCTGGCTGAGGGACACTTGTCAGGTGCCACCGCCTGCATGGCTTTGGGACTGACCTGACTGGGACGATGGGGAACAAAGACACAGCAGACATTCATACAGAAAAGCTGGACCAGGTGAGCTGTGTGGACTGATGGAGAAGCAACAGCAGCAGCCTGGGTACTCGGAGTATTTATTATTATATAGAGCAGGAATTATGAGTATATATTATGAGTAGGCAGTGGGTTTGTTATCTACATCTGAATGAAGAGGTGGTGGGTTTATTATACACATCAGAAAAAGGAGGCATGTTCTGCTGCTCTCAGGAGGGAGTCTCTGAAGGGGAACTGTCTCAGTATACAGTCATCCTGGAGGAAGAAGCTGTGGTTGATATTATCTGTACACACTGTCAACATTCATACTCACACCATGGGAAGATCTTGCCATTCCTAAGAGTCTGAGGCATTGGAGTCTGACATGGCCATGTTCAAGTTGACAACGTTCACTCAGAACTTTATCCACTTGCCACAGACTAGCCTCATGGTCTGGCTGCCATGACTTCTCTGCCATGACTGTACCCCTAAACTGTGACCAAAATTAACTCCTTCCTCCTCTGAGTTGCTCTGTCAGATATTTGATTATAGCAACAAGGAAATTGCCAATACAGTGGTGTTTTGTATCTGGCTTCTTGGTCTCCATAGAGTGCATGTATTAGCACCCATATTGCTTCTTCTATTTTTATAATAATTCTTTTATGTGAGTGTACCAGGATGTATCTATCCATTATGCTTTTGAAGGAAAAGTGAGTATGTTCTAGGTTCATTAATAGTGCTCTCTAGTGAACATTCTAGTCCATGTCGGCTCATGAGCACATGTGCATGTTTTATTGAGTGTATTTTTATATGGGGAATCACTGGAGGGTAGTTATTTGAATATGTTTAGCTTTAGTTTCCCAAAATTGATTAGACTAATCTATGCCTTGCCAGAACTATAAAAGATGTCAAGGGCATCAGGGATGATATTATCTCCGGTGGCCACTCCTTTGTTTTATATCTCAATCTGTTGAGTATTAAGGAAGTGAAATCATGCTCTCTGGAACTTCCATTATCTTTCATCCTGTCTGATGTTATTCAAGATCAAGATGGCTGTTGTGTATGTGGGGATGAGTGGCTGGGTGTAGAACACTTCCTTAATTTTTGTTACTACAAGGCTTTCCAAGATTTCTTATGTACATGCTGACCCAAACCTAGAATCAGCAATGTCCTCTAGGATTCCTGGTTCCTTTAACTGGAGAATGCGTAAGCACCAAAACTCCCTTCTTGCTGGGGTGTCATTGCTTTCTGGGCTCTCTCACTGACAGAGTGAGGAAATGCCCATTAATACATTCTCTCTCTCTCTCTCTCTCTCTCTCTCTCTCTCTCTCATATATATACATATATATATGTATATACATACATAAAATATAAAAATAAAGCATCTATCTATCTATCTATCTATCTATCTATCTATCTATATGCTTTATTTTTACTGACTCCATCTCCATCCCTTTCAGAGACGCTGTTTCTCTCATCTTCATATCATTTAGACAGTGTTGTCACTTCCTGCCTTCCTTCCTAGGAGCTCTCAACTTCCTGCAAGGTTTAGATTTGCACATAATATGGTTTTTACCGATGCTGTAATATCCTACGGGTTTTGACACATGCACAGTATAAGTCACACACAGTCACAGCACCATATAGAACAGCTTTACTGCCTTAAGAAATTCTCTATTTAATGTTCCTCCCCTCTTCCTGGGCTCTGGGATACCCCTGAGATTTTTTTTTTTACCACCTCTGTAGTTTTGCCTTTTCCAGAATTTCTTATATTAAAAATCAAAAAAATATGTGGCCTTTCTGACTGGCCTCTTTCACTTGCTTCTATTCATAATTTAATACTACTGTCTCTTTGTAACCTGGTTGCTCATTTTTTTTAAATCACTAAATGATGTTTTATCATCTGGATACATTAGTTTCTTTATTCATTCACTTGATGAATACTGAATATTATAAACAGTTATGTGTAGTAGATTTTTTTTGCATGTGTGTGAACTTACAGATTCTCTTTTTTGTTTGTTTGTTTGTTTCGAGACAAGGTTTCTCTATGTAGCCTTGGCTGTCCTGGAACTCACTCTGTAGACCAGGCTGGCCTTGAACTCAGAAATCCGCCTGCCTCTGCCTCCCAAGTGCTGGGATTAAAGGCATGCGCCACCACCGCCTGGCCTGAACTTACAGATTCTCAAATAAGGTGGCTCAGCACGGAGGAGTTCAGTTGCTGTATTGCATGTGATACATAGAGGTGGTATACATTTAGTTTATCCACTATATTTTGCTGGCATGTACAGCTCCACAAAATCAGGCAGCCTGCCCTTACAGCCCACCCTCCTTCCAGGTTTTAGCACACAAATATGTCTTATGTAAAACTAATCATTCTTCGTTTTTCAGTCTTTCTATACACACTGTCTCAGTAACACTGCTGTTGAATGGAGAAGCTTAGCTTTGACCCTAAACCCATGGCCTCACCCTGGAAGTGTCTAAATCCTTTCACATACAAAAGTAGGTGCTAATAGCAGCTATCCAAACCTACCTCTCTGTGATGGTTTGTATATGCTTGACCCAGGGAACGATACTATTTGGAGGTGCGGTCTTGTTGGAGTGGGTGGGGCCTTTAATGTGGGTGTGGGCTTTAACACCCTTTCCTTAGCTGCCTGGGATCGAGTATTCTGCTAGCAGCCTTCAGATAAAGATATAGAACTCTCAGCTCCTCCTGCACCATGCCTGTCTGGATGTTGCCATGTTCTCTTGGTGATAATGGACTGAACTTCTGAACCTGTAAGCCAGCCCCAATTAAACACTGTCCTTATAAGACTTGCCTTGGTCATGGTGTCTGTTCACAGCAGTAAAACCCTAACTAAGACACTCTCTATTCTGAGGAGAGTCAAGGGTGCCTAGATGGGTATCCTCCTTTGACCAAGTGATGCCTCTGTTGGAAGGCTCAGCCAAGGTTAGAACTGTGACCTTGTCCGTTCCTATTCCTATGCTTCCTCTACTAGAGCTGAGGCTACACCCACCCCATCCCCACATTCCTGCCATCCAATCCATCAACTGGCTCTTATGATATCCAAACAATTGACCTTGCCAGTAAGTTTAGAAGAGGCTCTGGTAATTTTGTCCATATACATAGGGGAGTAGGAAGTGTTTTTAATCAAACAGGTTGATCCCATAACCATTATCAGAAATAAGGTTTTTTTTTCCCTCACCTTTAAGACTTTATTTTAACAGTAACACTCTTAACTCTCTCAGATCAATGAATGGTCTAAGCACCGAAATAGTTTAATGAACCGTGAATTAAACTATAAGAACATGATTTAGTGTACTAAAGTCTACAGGCATAAAATGGAATTGTTCACAAACAAGTTTGGGCAGTTCTCTTCAGGTACAGAGTGTTTCCGGAGCAAGGTTTAATTATTTTAAGACATTTTCACATTCTGTAGCCCAGCCAGAGAATGCTTATCTGCTTTATGCTAGTTTATGCCTGTAGAGATTTTTGTCTCTGTGACATCATGGTTTATTAGCTCTGGTGTTTTTAAGTGTGTTGCACAACACTGAGAGCTGATCTACGAAGGTTAATCAGACGCTGGCACTCACTGAACATGCAGGCAGCAACTGAGAAGACTTTAAGAGAGGTTTTAATGCAGGACACACTAGGGTTTCTTCTCTGTGGTCAAAGTTGGTATCCTACGATCAGTTGCTCATTCAAACAGTGGAAGATGGAAAGTCCTGTTGAATTGACTGACAGGCAAAGGCTAATAAAATAACCAACATGCCCAGAAATCCACATTGTTCACACACACACACACACACACACACACACACACACACACACATGCACACACATGCAAGCACACCTCTGCTGCAATCTCTTTGGCTTTGGCTAGCTGTATGTGTGAGACGTGACTATAGCTATAATCGAAGATAATCAGATTTTCGAAAATGCCTTGCAAAGATGCCAGTCATCAAGACGGGTCACCTCATTGATCAGGGCCACAGCAGAGTTCAAAAAAGCACAAGCAGTAAAATCATATTCTAGCCATGATAAAATGTAAAGATAAAATATCTTTATAAGGTAAAATATTTCAGCTAAATGTTAATTATGAGAGAATGCCATCCAGCAACGCAACAGATCAACTCAATGCAGCATTCGGTTGACAGGGATAATCAGGGTGGGTGGGCTATGTCTTCATGGTGACTATGGGTGTCAGATTGCATAAACATTTAGTGACACAGACCTTTACTAGAAAACAACGAAGAGGCCCAGAGTTTACTTGTCCCTCAGCTCACACAGTGTATTCGTTTTTACAAGTGTCCAGCATTTGATATGTAACTAGCGTTAGACCTAATACTATAGAACAGAAAACTCAGCTGAGCATGATAGGCTCGTCTGCAAGCACAGCCCTTGGGAGGCTGACGTAGAAGGGGGATCACCGTGAATTCAGGGCGAGCCTGGGCTACAGAGCATGATTCTGTCTCAACCAAACCACAGATTGTATAAACCCAGATGTATAGAACATACCTACATTTCCAGAACACAGAATCACAAAGTTGAGGCCTGTCTAGACTACACTGGGAGACCTTGTCTTCTAAACAAACAAACAAACAAACAAACCCAAGCTCAGAAAACAAAACAAAAACCTAAAAATATTTATTAAGCAGGAGATCTGACTGACTGATTAGATGGTTCCATTTAAAGTTTAAAGTTTGGTAAATTAAAACAAGCAAAACTTGGGGCCAGTTTTCACCTGTGCACACTCAGTATGTTTACAGATGCTTTTCTAAACGTTCCTTTTTTAATACTAGCCTGTTTTCTAGCCATTGCCCATTGGCTCCTACGCCAAATATTGGCTATAGTTGACCAATTTAAGGGTGTACAAATGCAAGCAATCTTGATCTGTTTACACAAGCGTTGCTTTATGCACGTCAAATAAATGTGTCGCTTTAAATGAGCACCAAGTGCCCACCTGTCATCCAAAGACTTAGAAGGCTCAGATGGGAGAGGTAGCACATTGAAGCCATCCGGGTTCCTCAGCAACTCCTTGTCTCGAAAAGTAAAACTAAATAGACATTTAAGTGAGGTATGAAGTTTTAAATTTCTACCTAAAAGCAGCTGCTGGACCCAGACTTGGCCATGACACAAGCAGATTTCTTGGAACTTAAAAAAAAAAATCCTATGCCTGTCTTTCCTCGCACTATCTCTCTGTGGCTTATTTCTTCCTCTGAATCACAGACAACTGTCTGCTAAGCATGCTCAGGGCCTCTGCAGCTCTAACTGCAGAGTGCAGAGTATGCTGTTTCATTTTAATGGAAAGGTTTTGAATCATAGCCAAAACGCTGTGGGACAAGCAGATTTTGTTTTCTTATAATTTCATTAGGAAAAAACGAGAATAGCAATATTGAAATGTCACAAATATAGGATTTTAAGGCAAACATCTGTGTTCCCTTAAGGAAGAATGTCATTCCTAAAGCCCAGGAGATTGCCGTAGTGAATAAATAAATTAGAAAGACATTTATAATGAAAGAACTCTTCCTATTAGTTTGGTTGGACATCCTTTCATTTTGTTATAGGTCTATTTCATTATTAAAAGGAGAAAAAATATGTAAAATTATAGAAAAAGAAAAAAAGAAAAAAAAAGGGAACTCTGGGTCCACCACTCAAACAATCTTGGTGTGCTTCACTGAATACATGATTTAACCTGAGCCCCCAAGAAGCCGGTTACAGTTTCTGGCTTCATAGAGCACCTGCTTTTCATAGATGCCCCCACCAAATACCCATCCCCTGTGGGTTGCATAGAGTCACTTCTGTTGATTGAGTTACTGTTGGCATATCATGCATGGTCTTTGCAAAGACCTGGAAGTCTTCAGGAGATACATACTCCTGCATTAATGCTCTTGTACCAAAAACTAAAGTCACAGCATGAGCCTGCAGAGATGACTCAGTGGTTAAGAGCACTTGTTGCTCTTGCAGAGGACCCAGGCTTGCTTCCTGGTACCTACATGGTGACTCATAAACATATGTAACCCTAGTTCCAGATCTGGCACCTTCTTCTAACCTCCGCAGGCCCTAGGCATGCACGTGGTACCCAGACATACATGGAGGCAAAACATTCACATAAAACAAATAGACCTAAACTCTTTTTTTTTTCTTCAAAGAAAAAACACACTAAATTCATGGCCATATTTGTATAAACAATGAGTATTGCATCCTGCCCAGTGCTTTAGAACATTAATTGGAAGAAAATAATAGCCTCATTTGGAAATAATCAACAAGAGGGAAAGCACACTCCCCACACAAAGGAAGAGGCAACTGGTCTCAGCTCTGGGGGCTGTTAACTTTAACAGCTTCAGAGAAACATTTGTGAGTTGAAAGAAAAGCATGGTCTATGCTTTCTGTTTCAAATACACGATCCCTTGTACAGTGTGCTCAGTGGTGGATGTGCACAGGTATCTGTTGAGTGACTAGAAGCGAGGAGGAATTCTGAAACAGGACTGAAATAGGGCCTTGAGGTTAAAGGAAATGAAGAGATTTAACTGGAGAGAGCTCTGCAGGGACATGAGAGTCCTGTTGAAAGCAATTGAAAGACATGTTTATACAGAGGATGAGAGACTTAGTCTAAGTTACTCTAAGAGGCAAAACAAGCAACTGCATAGAGATGTACAATTAAAGCCACCCCAGATGGAAAGCCTTATTATAGTAACTTGGCCATTCGAATTTTTACCTTGTTCTCTGTCTCTTTACCTTGTCTTCCTGTCTCTGCAGGAGCTCAGTCATTCAAAAACACATTTTAGCACTTTGTATACTGATCTCTAAACTAAGCAAGTTGTAAAGATTAAATTCGCCTGGCTTTTTCATGTGTCAATCATCCCTCAGTAAAGTAGATTTAAAGCAACCACTGTCAACAACCACCACTGAAAACTGTTTTGAGTATTTGAGGGGAAAAAACAAACAGGGCCCTGTTCTCTCATTCACTGTCTCTACTGGTGAAGGAAAGACGGAGGAAATCAGACACAACAAAGCCAATCACTTAAGCTAATGTTACAGGGTTACATGATCACTTGAAAAGAAGGGGAGGAGGTGTTCCTAAATTGCATGAAAGGTCTGGGTGGGATGTTCACACTGTCCCCTGCAGTATTTAAGAACCCTAGGCTATCCCTTTCTCCTTGCCTTCCCACTTCTGTCAGGAGGACCAGGAATGTCCTACTTCCTCCTTCTTCCTTCTGCTTTCAGATCACCACTAAGTTGTTTTTATGTTTGTTTTGGGGACAATGGCTTGCGCATCCTAGCCTGACCTTAAGCTTGCTATGTAGCCAAGGATAACCCTGGATATCTCTCTCCTCCTTCTGCCTTCATACTGCACTCAGCTTGTGAAGTGCTAGCCATCAAGCTCAGAGTTTCCTGAGGGTCGGTCAAGCCCTCGACCAACAGAGCCACCTCCTTTTCTCTCACCACTGAATTTTGACTGCCTGAATTCTCATAGCTCCACCCACAAGGCCATTAGCACGGTCACTGGTTATTCCTGACCAGGCCGAATCACATCTGGTAGTTTGCATGAGATGGAGAAAGCAGATGATTCTAGCATGTGTGGGTGGGTGAACAGTGACACTCCCTTAGTTCTATGCTCAAATTCTAGACACTGTGGATGTTACTTTATTTGGGGGAAAAAAACCCATCTGCAGACATACATAACTAAGGATCTTAAGATGAGGTTGCCCTGATGTCTGCAGGTGGGCCTTCACTGTAATGCCAAGTATCACTACAATAGACAGAGGAGGAAAGAGAAACAGACAGAAAGCAGAGACTGAAGAGATGTGCTCCCAAGCCAAGGAAGTCAGGTTGCTGGGAGCCTCCAGAGGCTGGAAGTGGCAAGAGAGGTAGTTAAGTCCCAGAAGGAGTTGATTTCAGATTTCTGGCCTTCAGAGCTCTGAGAAAATACATTTTTGTTGTTTTAAGTCAATCATTTTGTGGTGGTTTGTTCCTACACTCCCAGAAAACCTCTCTTGAACCACCGTTAACAGCTGTTCACCCTGCAATCACACACACACACACACACACACACACACACACACACACACACATCACTTTAAACACTTTGCCATCACTCTCCAGCCTTTAGCACAGGTCAGTTTCCATGGGTCCACTTGAGGGACAGACATGAAGGTATACAATACACGAAGCTACTGCTACTGTCTGTCCCTCCTGCACAAGAACTCCTATGCAGAGAAGGGCAGAACTGAGATGGGGCTTTTGAGCACTAACCCTTTCATGTAATTACTGAGCAAAATGAAAAACAGAGAAGAGACTATTTTGAGCCTGGCATATGCTATTGGATTCTTAGAACATGTGATGACCTGTTGCTGATGGCTAGGTGTCACCTGGTATAGCCTCTTTCTCTATCTTCTCTCCTGGAATGGCTATGGTCCAGCAGAGTCAGCTCATTTCTCCTTCCTGACCCAACTCACTTGCTTAGACTGCTTCGCCTGCACACAACCCGTTCCCCTTTTCTTGAAATGCTCTCCCTGAAGTTAGCTGACCCATGGATTTTTCTTCATTGTGTGAAGCCATGTTCATGCCTCATTTGCTTCCACCCAATGTTAGATTATGGATTCTCTTTTGCAATGACCTTACATTTTATAAAATATGAAGCCTTACTTTATACACTGCACTCTACTATAATTCTTCCTGTATCCATTTCTTTGAAGGTCAAGCTATTTTAAACACATTTTAGTGTCCTCTGTTCCTTGTCCATCAGCCAGAGCCAGTCCACTGCATTAGATTGATTTGGATTTAGATTCTGGAATTGATGACCTTATTTAAGAGCTGTGTTACTTCTTTCCTGATGATGTCACTATGCCACTAATGCCACTATGAGGCTGCAATATTGGATTTCATGGAATGGATTTGAGAATAGAGTCTGCTTTACCCGAAGCTGGTGTGGAAAGGAAATATTTTCATCCCAACAGGGACAAATAAAGGTAGTTTTGAGAGCGAGTCCGAATTTTCTCTAGCTGTTCCTCACGCAGATTTGTTCTGAGTCCCAGAGCTTCATTATTACCATCTATCTGTGCTCACTCGGTGTCGCTTTCCAAGGACTACTGAGATAGCCTGGTTTTTTTTCCTAGTGACAGAGAAGAGCACTGTAGCTTAGGCTTCCCCTGAGGGGTTGGAATAAAAATGATATAACAGTGTATCGTCCACAGGTCCTCTAAATGGCACGAAGGAAGCCTCTTGGTAAAAAGCACACCTCCCATCCTTGTCCTAAAACTGGGATTCTGCCTGGGCTATTTTGGGCCTTGTTTCCAGTTGCCTCTGGCCAGTGACAGGATTTCACACTCTGCTGCCACTTCTCATTATGGCCCCTGCTGCTCTCGTGTCTCAGAAAGGCTTCTCCCAGGCTGATGGGCTCAGGCTTCTGAAACAGGTGGGTGCCACTGGCCTGCCTTGCTCTGCCTGAGAGGCACTCCAAGCAATGTAGGCAACCTGGTGTGCTTGCATTTGCAGACAGGGACTCCTCTCACCTTCCAGAGAGATCTTTATGTCCTATCTTAGCTATGAGAGATTTGATTCCTTCCTTTAAGAATTACAGACTGCAATGTACTCAGATAAGTGTGAGTCTAGTTAGCTTTTCTAAATGGGTCTGTCCTGAGAAACGGAACCTTGTGAAAACACGGAGAGGTCTCGCAGCATGCTGGGGTCCAGGAGTCTTCTAGAGGGGAATCCCAGTAAGATGTTGGAAGAGGGGGCTATGGCAGGCCACGTTTCCCCATATTTCCTCTCTATGGGGTCACGTCAGGCTGCATTTGTTCTTTGTTCTTCTCACTGACTCTCTCAGATTTAGAGCCAGAGCTCCCCAGTTCTGTGTCCCAGTCATGTTGTAGCTGAGTAGTGTGCTGTTTAACGTTTGAAGCTCAGGAATAGTTACGGAAATACTGATAGGGACCACAGGTCACGGCCCTCTTCCCAACATTCTACCACAGCCGGGACACCTGCGCAAACAGTACCTTGTAAATCTTCATCCTCCAAAGTTGTTCTTTATTTGCTGTTAGGCTCTTACTGATAGTTCTCCTGGATTGCAGGGACACTAAAACTGTATCAACAACAGGGATCTTTAGAGGTTTGGTGGAATATTTGGATTCAACAACTAGAGACTCACTCAGAATTTCAGCGGAAAGAAGATAGATGGAGAGAATATAGGAGAATTTAAACACAAATGAAGTACAATAAGGGGCCAGCGATTCCTCTAAGAAATGAGAAAGACTTCATTTCTCGTCTGAGGCGCTGTAATTTCTTGCCAGGAGCATCTGTTCCATTTTCTCTGCGGAGCTTCCTCTTCTGTCCTTTTGATCTCTCCTTCACACACCTCTCTTCACCACGGAATCTTGTGCACAGTTTTTGGCTTTGAAAGATACTGACTTCACCTCTCACCCAGAAGTTTCTCCCACTAATTAAGTAGAAATTATCGAAGTATAAAACAATTAATAAGTAAGCTAATGAGTATAATCATTAATGAGAAGATGAAAGCAAACTCAACTCTCTTATGGAAAACAGCACACATGGATGTGTGTCAAGAATGGAAAGATAGAGTGGCTAAGGCACACACCTACCTATCTCTACAGGATCACAGATGCGGACTGTTCTAGTTAACTTTCTATTGCTGTGATAAAACACCATGACCAAAGCAATGTGTGTGTGGCAGGGGGCTGTTAGCTGACCCGCAGGTTACCGTCCATCCTCAGGAGAAGCCATGCCAGAAACACAGACAGGAATCTGGAGGCAGAAACTGAAGCAAAGACCATACAGAATCACTGTTTACTGGATGGATCCCCATGGCTCGCTCATCCTGCTGTCTTATACCACTCAGGACCACCCGCCCAGCAACTGCATTACCCCACTGAGCTGGGTCCTCCTATACTAATCATTAATTTAAAAAAATCTCCTATATAAACTGGGTGTGGTGGTGCTCACCCTTAATCCCAGCACTTGGGAGGCAGAGGCAGGCAGATCTCTGAGCTCAGACCCAGTCTGGTCTACAGAGTGAGTTCCAGGACAGCCAGGGGTACACAGAGAAACCCTGTCATGAAAAAAAAAAATGGAAGAAAAAAAGAATGTCCTATAGGCAATCAATGTTCTTCCCAGACAACCCTAGTTTGTATCAAGTTGACATAAGACTAACCAGGACAGCAACATATGCCTATTTATATATCTATAGTTCTAGGGAACGATAGTCAAGTCCCACAGGCAATTAAAGAAGACATTGCTTTTCTTGGGAACAAACTGGGATGAAAAACCAGAGGGTTTTTTTTTTCAGTACAGAGCATTCTAGTGACACTGCCTCCTGGTTTGAAAGTCCTGGAAGCTTGGAATATGATGGTAATACATTTATAACCAGCGAGCCATAGTGAGACATGTCTACAATTCTAGCACCTGGGAGACAGAGACAGGAGGATCAGAAGTTCAAGGCCATCTTCAGTTACATATCTAGTTCTAGGCCAGCCTGGATATCAAATACCCTGTCTGAAACAAACAACCCAAAGTAGACTTCATAGGTTTTATGCAATAGACAAGTTCATTTGATTTTAGGAGAAGCTTTAAGAAGACTATAACATGATCTGTGACCCTTGTTGTGGTGTGCCAGCTCCCTTAGCAAAACTACTGATCAAAACTCCTCAGATAACCGGGTGCAAAGGCTTGAATGGCAGAGAAGAGTAGAGGATGAGCACTGGCTAGATTTCAGCCAGGATGACATTTATTGCTAAAAACCATTTGCTTTAGCATCCTTGCTTTCTATGGGTAAACTGAGATGCAGGAGAAGCAAGTGACCTCTTCAGTCATACAGAGAGCTGAGGTAATTTTTCTTCTTTTTAGTTGGTTAACTCTGAGGCTGTCAATGTTTTCAAATCCTAGATATTCAAGATGGAGCAAGAGGCTGGGCAGTGATGGCACACGCCTTTAATCCCAGCACTTGGGAGGCAGAGGCAGGTGGATTTCTGAGTTCGAGGCCAGCCTGGTCTACAGAGTGAGTTCCAGGACAGCCAGGGCTACACAGAGAAACCCTGTCTCGAAAAACCAAAAAAAAAAAAAAAAAAAATATGGAGCAAGATCTCGGTGTTCATGGAAAACTCTGGAACAGTGATCTCCATAGGAAGTTAGTAAAAGTTAAAGGTGGCAGTTGCATTTAGTATCTAGACTGAGACCATTAGGAGAAAGGAAGAAGTGTGATTAATAAGTTAGGCATGAATATTAGGTCTATATGGGACTGTCTGCAGAGAAGAGCCCACCACAAGTAAGTAGTATAGTTCTGGGGGGAACCCAGTGTGGACTGGAGAATGGGTCCTGTGGGCTGGTCTTTGTCCCTTTTATTTGCCATGTTCTCAGCCTCTGGTCACTAAACCATGTAGAAGATGGAAAGTCTGTAGCCTTAGGCTGAGGTTCTTCACATAATTGGGGGGTTAGTGTTTCCTTTGATGGGAAAGGGGGACCATTTATCTCTCTAATTACAGACCATTAGTGTGTTGGACAGCTTTCAGAAGCACATTTGCCTCATCAAATTATGGGGTAAAGCTTTTCAGTTTAATACTCATTTGAGGAACAAAGAATTCATGGTGTAAATTTCACTATCAGCTTTTCTCTGTTTTCTTATATTTTATCATAAATAGATAAGAGATTAAAGTCCTTTCCAGCACAGATCTATTCCCTCATTTGGCATTCTCATAAACAGAACCAAACTATATTCTCTGCTTCTGGTCATTGACTATGAGTATTTGTTGTGATATAACGCCATTGTTAAGGTATTGCACTGACGGAAGCTCTACTCCTGAACTGCAGGGAGCCAGGGTGAGAGTAAGTCCTGTTTTTCCCATTATGTAGACGAACAGGATCCATGCTTCTAGGTAGAGCAAAAGAAAAATTTCTGCCAATGACTTAATTCTGGTTTTCCCAAATGAATAAACTAATTGTTTGAAGAAAGAGTACCACAGCTAAAGAGTAACAGAGCTAAAATCTTTCAGGTGATGTTCTTCAATTTCAAAACACAAAACGATCCTCTCAAGTGTTTTGGTTACTTATCTGTAATCCGTATAATAAAGCACCAGGCCAAAGGCAAGTTACAGAAGGAAGGTTTCATTCGCTCTTATGGTTCCAGAGGGATTGGAGTGGTGGGGAGACCAACTGGCAGGTGTGGCAGCTAACACAGGAAGCTGAGAGCTCGCTCACATTCTTCATGGAAAGTGAGAAGCAGAGAGAGTGAACTGGAAGTGGCATGGAGTTTTGAAACTCTCAAAGTATATTCCCAGGATCATACTTCCTCCAACACTGCCATGTTGCCTAAACCTCCTCAAACATTTCATTCAGATCACTACAGTCAGATGCTGAGGCCCTCATGCTTACGTACCTACACTGAGTGAGCTATCTCCCTAGCCAAGTAGGCCAATTTTTAATATTTTAAGTTTTTTTTAATTGAAAATGTTTTTCCTCCATAAAGTATATTCTGATCATGGTTTCTATGAAGTATATTCTGATCATGGTTTCTATGAAGTATATTCTGATCATGTTTTTTTTTCCCTTGTCTCTACCCAGATCCTCTCCATCACTCACCCACCCAACTCCAAATAAATCAATAAACAAACAGATAAAACAGTTAAAACAAAACATACGCACACAAAACCCATACAAACACAAAACCAGAAACCATAATAGCTAAGCAAAAGACAAGTAAAAATGCCCAAACTAAGCACTATGAGACAAAACCTATCCAAAATGAACATTGAGTTTCATTTTGGTTGGCCATTTACTGTCAGGCATGGGATCTCCTTTAAGTGTGGTTGTGTACTCAGTGAGACTCAAAAATTTTCCTTTGTTGTTGTCAATTGGAGATAGCCTCTAGGTTAGGGATGAGGGTTCGTGTCCAGTTCCCCTCTCACTGCTGGGACCCCTTTGGGCTTGAATCTGTCTGTAAAGGCCCTGTGCATGCTGCTACAGTCTCTGTGATTTCATATGTGTTAATCTTGTTGTCTTTGGAAAACACTGTGTCTTTGGTGTCTTCTATTTCCATTGGCCTCACAATCTTTCTTCCTCCTCTTCTGCATAGTTCCCTGAGCCCTAAAATAGGGGTTTGATGAGGACTGAGTTTTTTAAGGTCTCTCAATCTCTGCACATTGCCCAGTTGTGGGTCTCTGTATTGGTTCTCATCCACAGTAGAGGAAGTTTCTCGTATGATAGCTGAGTAAGACACAGATCTGTGGCTATAGCAGAATGTTGTTAGGAATCTTTTTCTTTTTTCTTCTATGCTCTTTTAGCAGGACAATATCTGGCTTACCATTAAGACCAAGTAGTTCCAGGAATGGGTTCCAGCTCATAAAGTGGGCCTTAAATCCAATCAGACAGTAGTTGGTTACATTCACAGTGTTTGTAGTACTATTGTACCAGTGTACCATGCAGATCTGTCACCACTGTAGATCTTTAATGCCTCTTCTTAATAATTGTTAAGTTTCCAATAATTGTTTTTATTGCTTTCCACAGTTGTCATGCAGTGACTCTGCATTGTCAAGCCAAGTTCTGGTCTAGTTGCACAGCTAGATTCAAAGGATTTCTTTAGGAAACACGTGCTTAATGTTTGCCTGACAGTCTCATACTTAGGTGGACATGGAAAAGAAATATTCTCTCTGTCCAACTTAGAATCACTATTCTTTTTTCTTGATTTCCTAAAACCCTAGCTGGGTTTCCTTCGAGTCAAAATTGCCGACTCTACACTTTACAGTGACATAAAATGCCTTTGCAGCATCACACATCTGTAAAGGGCAATCCAAAGGATGTTATTTCCTTATTCTTCTAGAATCTAATGTCTAGAATCTCAAATCTAGATTCTCTAACATTTCTCCCCATGTTGAGATAGCACAACTTTCAGCCATAGTGTGTGCATAAATCTATGCCCTTTGTATGATATTAAAAATCCTATTTCTGTAATTTGCTTTCTCACTCACAGGGAGGGTTTTAGTCCCTCCTAATCCTCCTAAGTCTAACACAAAAGGAGACTGCTTCATAGGTGAGTCTGCCAGGAAAGGAGGAAGTTCACCAGCCGTAGAGTCAGAACCTTTTGGAGTGAGTTCTGGGTAGATAAAGGTGCTATTTCTGAGTCATTCCACTCCAGTGGGTTTGGCAAAAATAAATAAATAAATAAAAGGTGTGTGGGGGGGCTAATGTTGCACCTCCTGTTTGACCTTAATTTTACAAAATCCAAGTGAAAGTCCCACAAAGTCATCATTGTCATTGATGCTATATGAGGGATCAGGTGGAGTTTAAGACAAGAACCTGCCTCAGGTATGTAGTCTTTCTCTTTCCTTTTGAGGAAATGCAAGATTTTCACTGAAGAATTAAATTGGTAATGATCAATAGTAAGTTATTCTGTTCAGTTCATGCTTATCACATGAGGATGGAACATCAATTCTTTAATTAGTACAATATTAATCTCAGCAGTGAGGAGGCCAGCCTGGTCTACAGAGCAGCCAGGGCAGTTCCAGGACAGCCAGGGCTACACAGAGAAATATTAATCATTAATCAAGAAAACTCTTTACATAACGGAGCACGGTAGTTCACACTCTTAATCTAGGGAGTACTAGGGAGTACTAGGGAGTCAGAGGCAGGTGGGTCTCTGAGTTTGAGGCTAGCCTGGTCTACAGAGTGAATTTCAGGACAGTTATAACTACTGCAGAGAAACCCTGTCTCAGAAAAACAAAACAAAACAAAACAAAAAAGGAATCAATTTCACAAACTTTCCAATTAAATGCCTTTACTTAGAATTCAATTTTATGCCTTCAGATTGTACATAACAGGGCAGAACTTTCTTTAGAACATGCTTAGAATTTTATAAAATTCCAGTTGACATTATGTTCTATTTTCTTAGGACAACAGAATAGTTCATCCTTAAATTTAGATAAAAACATTTTATTGTACAACAGTTTTTATTACTTCCTTTTATCAGACAAAGAAAATGATACATCTTTGCATATAATCCAATATGTTTCTATTTTTGTGAAAGCTACTAAAAACATTCAAATGGGGTTCAGTGTCTATCTGTAGCACTTAATTTAGTTCAAGTATGCAATGAATTTTATCTTTCTAATTTAAAACAATTGGAAATTTATCTTTAAGTATAATAGCTTATGCTAATAGTAACTAAATGGGAAAATTATATGTATAAAATAGATTAGGGTAGCCATTTATTTGCACAAATTCTGCTTGATTGTAGTTTTCAAAATTCCGATTATTTATGGGGCTGGAGAGACGGTTCAGTAGTTGAGAGCACTGGCTGCTCTTCTAGAGGATTGGTGTTCATCTCTTAGCACGTACATGGCTACTACAACCTTCTATAACTCTAGTTCCAGAAATATGAGTCCCTCTCTGGCCCCCATGGGAACTGCATGCATATGATGCACAAGCATGTGCACCATACACATAAAACAAAAAGAGCTACATCTTTCTTTCTTTCTTTCTTTCTTTCTTTCTTTCTTTCTTTCTTTCTTTCTT
>NW_021604585.1:3385035-3410463 GCF_004785775.1 Grammomys surdaster | reverse complement strand
TCTTCTTCTTCTTCTTCTTCTTCTTCTTCTTCTTCTTCTTCTTCTTCCTCTCCTTCTCCTTCTCCTTCTTCTTCTTCTTCTTTTTTAGAATTCTGATTATCCAAGTGTCAAAAGACTCAACTGTTTTGGTTTGGCATTGTGCAGTATTTAAAAGGCTGAAATAACTTCTTTGATATTGGATGTTGCAGTGATTTTAAATAGCAAGTTAAAAGTCTATATATTTGTTTTGGATACAACTAAGAGTAGTTATTACAAAATTAATTTCCCTACTTCTTTCCAAATAAATCAATCAATGGTCAAAAGTAAATATTGACTGTTCTTCTATTTTTTTTTAATCAATAAGACTGTAGATTTTGTTCAGTACTTTAGAGTTCACCTTGGTGTATAAGCACATTCTTTCCCACCACATCTGGGTGGAAAACAGAAATGTATTTATATGAAATAAGTATCATATTGCCTGGGGGAGAGGTGAGCTTGAGTTGAAAACACTGAATTGGACATATGTGACAGCTGTGCTGTGATATGTGCAGTAACAATACTCAGTTTTGATTCAGGGAATAAGTGTGTTCATATTTCTTATTATTACAACTGAAGTTATGCTTAGATAAGAATCGTAATTCATTAGGATACCCACTTTATCAACAACACACAGAATAATTACAACTAAAATACGGGTGCTATTTTATGAGTTATAAGATGGGTAGGCAGGCAGCCAAAACTTGCATCCAATTCTGCATCAACTACTTATTATACCTAGACTTACAGTATAATAAAAGAAAAAACCCACATGAACATGAACATGTAATTAATAACATCTTCATCAAAGGTAATTCTTTCACAGACTACAAGCAGATCTAAGAGTAGCTATGTATGGTTCAAGCAGCACCCCACCGTTATCTTGTTTCTGCTGTCCTTACTGTATGTAGCTTTTTTGCACAGTAGCTACTTGCATTCCTGCCTTCATGTCTACACTCCAGCCAGAAGACAGGAGACAGAGAAGCTCTTCCTCCCTGGAAACTAAGGAACCCCCTTCAACAAGTACCACCCATAAGTATTAATCAGAACTTAGTTACAGGATCATATCTAACAGACAGGGAGTGTCCCCGTTTAGCTGGAGACCCTGATACCTCAAAATAAGTGGTCGCTGGATATGACCAATAGAACACATGCATGTATGACATTTTTAAAGAATGAATAAAAATATTATTTAAAAAGGACAAAAGAAAGGGGTTGGGGATTTAGCTCGGTGGTAGAGCACTTGCCTAGCAGGCTCAAGGCCCTGGGTTCAGACCTCAGCTCTGAAAAACATATTACTAAACACATTTTTTGTATTGTAACATTTTGTCTGCTGAGGTTTTTAATCAAAAGGTAAGTTAAATAATTTGGAAGAGTTTTTTGCTGCCAAGTTAGAATGACTGAGTGACAGCTGCAGGCATGTTACCTGGAATGTGTGGGTTTCTCAACCCATAGTAGGACATGGGAGATGAGAGACTTTGCATGGACTGGTACTATTCTGCCTTTCATTGGCTAGAGCAAGCCACGTGGCTTCTTTCAAGGAGGCCAAACCATACAGTTTCCCTCCATCTACATCAGGAAGATGAGCAGAGCCAATGGACACTGTCTTTTTCCTAGTTGGCCCACGGTTGGGGAAACTTGGAAAGTTGCATTACAGAGATTATCAAGGCAAAAGCAAGGGTCCTTTATAGCAGAAGGATCCATAATCTGTAATATTTCATTGGAAAATGCTAAGAGTTACACAAATATAAATAGCCCCATTCACTGCCCAGGAATTTGAGACTATAAGATGAGATGGCAGAACTTGGTGTCAGTGATGGAGAGAGGCGTGGATAGATAGCTCAGTCTGCAAAGTGTTTGCTGCAGAAGTGTGAGGAACTGAGTTCCACCTTCCAGAACCCATAGAGCGGAGCCTGGAGTGGTGGGACTCGCTTCTCCTACCACTGCTGGGGAGGTACAGACAGGTGACCCCTGAGAGTTTCCGGCCAGCCAGTGAACCTAACCCTGGGTTCCGGAGAGAAACGTTATTACAAAGAACCAGATGGACAAGTTCTGAGGAATGAGTACACACACACACACAATTAATTTTCTCATTATATTCACTATCCCAGTGACTCCGGATTTTTGTTGCTGTTTGCTTTTGAAACAGAAGCCTGCAGTATAATCCAAGCTGTACTCTGAACATTTGAGATTTTCCTGCCTCAACCTCCTGAATACTGGTACCTTACAGGCAAGTGCTAGCACTCACAGGTCTTCGTGTTTTTATCCCCAGTGATGTTTTAATGTGTCTTTGTTGTTAGCTCCCTTTTTAGTTCAGCTTCAGTGGGGGGTAGGTGTCTTGGTGTGTGTGTGCTTAGTGTCTTGCTTCCTTTGATTAAGAATTTTATGTTGGAACTAACAAGAGAGAAAGAGCAAAAGCACAGGAAGCGACGTGTTGATCTTTAGGACTGCTTTCCTGTTCCTATAACCGAGGCCCCTCTGTGTCCACAGGTGAAACCACCTTGAGAGTTGAGGGCGGTGGTGTAAGTGCCTGCCTGCGGGCTTTTATTATTCTCCTAAACATCTGTGTGATTCTTCCCGGCAGGGATCAAGCAGTATGGAACCTGTGTGCTTGAGTTTCATGAAGGAAATACATAAGAGAGCTAGGGGTGGAATTGAGGAAAACCAAGAGGGGATGGAGAAGCTCCATTTGCTGGCAGTACAATGGAGCCGTTACCACTGGGCTCATCTCCAGATGTGAAAGGCGACAAGAGATGGCAGACACTCAGAGAAGTAGCATAGGGGAGGCTGACGTTTGGTTGGGGAATGCAGCCATTATCAACCATGGCTAACAGAAGAAAGCAATTGATCTCTCCTTCCTCTCATTTTTTCTTTGCTGATGACAGCTATCGATCAAACCCAACCAGGAGCAAGGAGCCTAGAGCAAGGGGCCTAATAAGGCAACCTACAGGGTCTCCCAGAGCAGGGCAGAAAAGATAAAGAATGGGCCTGAAATGAAAAATGATCCAGCACAACACACACTGTAATAAAAGATTATCATGCTTTACAAACAGTAGAATCTGGTCTCATTATGTTAAACACAATGTGTACACTGAATTTAACAATTACAAGAGCTATTTGTAACCAGATCTTAGGTGTGCAGCATGATTGAAGTCATCCTATAAAATTTCTGAATTCATCTTTTAAGTATTCTGTTTTTATATATGCTTCTTAAAGAAGCCAGAACCACATGAAAAACACTAGTGTATTCATGAAATGCTATAATTAATTTTGGACAACATACAGGCTTTGAAATGCCTTGTTGAAAGGCCAAAATCTCTGTCAATTTTTTTTTTTTCTGGGAGGAGAGTTACCCAACAGGCAAGATCAAAGATGCTATCCTGAGTTAATAGATATCTGTGTGGTATGATTCACCAACATTTAGAAAGTGCCTCATCACTGGACCCTAAGATGATATTTCGTTTCCATGCATTAATGGGTTAGTATTTATTGTTTCATTTTTCTTTAACTGAAAGTGCTTGAGAATAAGAACAGCATTCATTCATTTAATTCATCCACCATGACCATCTGTCAGGAGCACGGGTCCTTGTCCTCAAGGTGTTCAGAGTTCAATGGAGATTGGGAAAAGTATTCTAGAACCCTAGAACTGGTCTGCGAACACTGTAGAAGTCGAATGCACAAGACCCTATGTGGGAATATCTAATAGTCCTGGAAGATGAGAAAAGAGAAGGAAGAGCAAGGAGCAAGAAAGACTGCTCAGGATTGAAGGAGTATCTGAACTGAAGGTAAAGGGAAGTGTACCAAGTGGACACAGTGGAGGTGAATAGAGAGAGCCGACTTTGCAGGTCAGCTGGGCCCTTCATGATTTGACCCCACAGGATACAATGCTATGAAAAGACTATGAACTTCAGTGATAAAGGGACTTGAACTCTATTCCAGGAAGTCAGTGAGGATTAGGTAAATGAGAAGCTTTCTAAGATTTCCTCTGTGGAAATCGGGATTGAAGGAGTGTACAGGGTTAGATGAAGGAGTCAAGACTAGAAAATGAACCCACTGAAAGAGATGGAAACAGTGAGGGGCAGTGAGAGTCGACAGGGAGGAGGGATTCTGAAACATAACGGGGACACTACTGAGCATGGTTTTGTTATCAATCTGTTTCATAGGAAGCTCGAAGAGGGTATTAAGCTTATACTATAAACAACCGAAGAGGAAGAGATAGAAAGTTGCTCATGTTTTTGTGTTCAGGACGGGGGAGAGCTTTTAGTCCCAGTTGAAATGAAGAAGATGGATGGAAGAGCATGTTTGCACAGGGAAATGCCTGGGCTCTGTTTAAATCTACTGAGAAGAAAACTGTGGGAGCACATTAAGTGACTGGCCAGACCATGGGTGGTGACTGAAGTCATCCCTCCTCAGGAAGTGCTTGGAGTAAGCAGAGAGGAGATGCCAGGGCCAATCTTTACACCAGTGTTTCTTAGACAATGGAGTAAAACCATGTGAAGGCACATGAGCTCTGAGATGACGAATTTTAAGGAACTGAGGCCTGCCAATCAAGAATACAGAGTCAGGGCAAATTAGCAAAGTTGCATTTGGCTGCATGTACCAGAATACAGGGGGATTGGATGCATGATGAATGGCTTACTGAGAAGTCAGATGAAGTTTGCATCAGAAAACGTCCTGAGCAGAAATTAAGGAGAATTGGGACATTAAGGCTCTCTCCTGTGCTTTAACCTTTTTCAAGGAGGAAATGTTTCCCCAGGGGACCTTATCAGATGTTTCCTGAGGTGTCAGTGACACAGCTCTTTTCTACTTTTTCGCATCAATGGCTGAGGGTGCAAGGGATCGAGGACCGGACGTAGTGGCTGTCTTGGATCAATTACGACAAATTCTTGAGGATAGAATAAAATAAGAGTCCTGTCAAGGAGGATATGAAAATAGCCACTCCATGCCGCTCTCTTGTAGGAGTCTGGTAAGTGCAAGAGTGAGGAGCACCCACTGGGTTCTGGACAGAGGAGTTTGTGGGGAGAGTCTGTGAGAGGTTCCAGTAGACATAAGTTAGGAAGAGTCAAAGAGGCCAGTTTGCAGTGGGTTGAAGTATAGAAGAAGGCTGGAGACTACTTTTTAACTAAGTGTTGAGTATGTGCTATCCATCCCTTGTTAGAAAGAGTTTCTGATAAATGGAGAAGAGGTGTCTAGGATTGAAGGGGCCAAGAAATGAAAAGCTGATCTAGAAAGTTCAAATTCAGAAGACAAACCTTACCAATTCACTGTTGGGGGGGGGGAACCCTCTTTGGGGCAATAATTTGGAGGATGACTTTCTCCACCTTGGATTTTCATCGCTGGCCTTGGCTGCAGACTGTAATTTTTAGAAGTCTGAGTCGGCAGTAAGAGAGAGGAGGCTGTTCTGAAGTGCAAATAAGGCCTGCCTATTCCAACTGTGCACAGCTCCAGGAGAAATATGATTAAAAGGTTTCTACAAAGCATTTCAATTACATTAGCTGGAAGTGATTCAATTTTGAACTCCTTCCAGGATCTTTTTAAAATGAGAGATTATATATTTCATAAAATAAAAAAAAAATCCGGATAAGGTAGAGGGCGGGTGAAATGTCTAATTGAATAAAAGCGATGGGTTTTCTACTAAAGCCAAGTGTGCCCTGTAGGTTTTCACTGGTGTTTAAGAACAGCCTGTTTGTGCTTCTGAACACATCTGTCCATCTGCCTGTTGCTGGGTGGAGTGGAAGACGGCCTGGTCTTCCGGAGCAATCAGCTTGGGGACAGATGTAATCAGCTAATATCCTGCTTGATGAATTGTCTCATATGCTCTTCTGGCCACCAGAGTCTTAGCTCTTGAGTTTAAGGAAATACAAAGCAGTAGGAGAAAGGTTGTGACTTGCAGATGAAAAGTCCCGATCGGAGTCATCTGAAGGCAACCATGACCTCTTTCCGGGTTGCGAAGCACTCTCTAAGCACGCATTTTCGGGAAAGAATCTTAAGTACAGAGAAGCTAAATACAGGGTAATTCCGTCTGACTCTATCGGGCTGGCGCCTTTTTTTTTTTTTTTTTTTTTTGAGCTGCTTTACCCAGTTTGGAACAGAATTCCCTCTGGGCTTTACCAATTTAGAAACAGAGTATCAACGATGAAGGATTTCAGCAATCCTCTGATTCATATGAGAAAACAGAGATCTGCTAATCCCTGTCGGATATATGCAGCCTCGGCTTGCTCTACTAGAACTGTACTTTCACAATATCTTAGTAATTAAAAAAAAAAACCTAAACAAAAATAATCTCCAAACCCTTTGTATCTAAGTTGTTGTCAACACTCTCTTTATTTTCAAGAGCTTAAAATAGCTTTAAAGCCTGGGTTGACCTTGCAGCTTTTCTAGGCAGCAGTAAGCTGCCAGCTCAGTAACGCTTTCTGTGTACAGAACTGCCGGAGGGAGGTTAAATTGCATTTTGCTTATTTGGTGGTTTGAATGTGAACTGTTCCTCCATAGGCTCCTGTGTTTGAACACTCTGTTCCCACCTGGCGGCTCTGTTTTGAAAAGCCAAGGAATCATTAAGAGGTGGAGCCTTGCTGGGGGAAGTGAGTCAGGAGGGGAGGGTCTTGAGGTTTGGTAGCCTCACCCTTCTCTCTGTCCACTGTCTCCTGATCTGAATGTGACCAGTTGTCTCATGCTCCTGTGGTGACTCCATCATTGCCAATGTGTGGCTTGTAATCTGGAACACACATCTCTCTCTTACGTTGTTTCTGATAAGGTATTTCATGATAGCAAGTTAGAGAGCGTTTTATCTGGTTCTTCTACTTTCTTGTAATAACAGGGCAAGTTAGGCATTGTGTCAGTGAGGACTTTCAGGTTCAAGCAACATTGACTATTTCAAGAAGCAACTAAGATATATATCAAATATACCAAAGTATTCTTACACTCTCCAGAAGAGGTAAGATTAATGCTAGTGCCTACATAAATAAAAAGCAGTGAAAATCTTGCCATATGATTAGTTTTATATGTGCATAATGTCACTGTTGCTGGGTGGCAGGGACTCTGGATGGCTCTCCTGGCGGTGCTTGATGACCAGGACTAGGAACTGTGTGAAATTCCATTCCCCACCCCATTTATTATCTGTAAGGATTTGTTCAGTACCCTCTTTGTACTTCTGGATTCCAATTTATAGCCTTGGGAAAATAATCTGTTGGGCAGAGTTGGTCATACAGCTATTGTTCTAGCAGCGAAGGAAGCAGGAGCAGAGAAAGTGGACCTGGGATAGTCAGGTTCCACAGTAGATGGTTTTACTAGGAAGTACAGCTAGGATGGATAACCAGGAAAGACAGATGTTGGCTGTTGAGGCTGCATTTAATATTTTTACTATTCTTTATAGTTTTTTAGAAGGTATATGTTAACAAGTTGAAAAATCCAAAAGAACTAGAATATACTATATTAATATTAAATATTGTATATAAATATTGATATATATCATATATATAAAACAACCCCCCACATGCTCCTGTTCCCAGACTCCCAGATCCATGGTAGAGCGTTACTTTCAGCAGCATTAACTTGCCCTTCCTGTAGAAGGATTTTATTCTGTCACCCTCTGTAGTCAGGTTTGGCTACATGATCAGCAGACATTAATGATATATAAGTGGCCACATTATTTCTGGGCAATTAGAAACAAATTTATGTCTTCTCTTTTCAGTTTTATTCTCTTTCTTACATGTTGTTGAATGGCAACACTTAAAAAAATGTCTGCCTAGGTTCCAGGGTGTATGAATTGCTCACATTTGCCCAGGGCCCATGATTTCTGTGATGCTTTTTGCTTTTAAGGCTGCCTCTTATTTTCTTATTGACAAAATCAATAGTTTTTATTTTTCTTTTTTGTCCTCTGCCATTTGTTTGAATTCCACTAATGAAGAGAAGTGGCCAGAACACAGAAGACAAAGGAGAGGAACTCTGGGATACCCATTACCTTTACCCATTTCCTTTTCAGGTTGCCATGGGACAGGAGTATTCCTCTGTCAAAGACCTCCAGTTCTTGCTGAGTGGTACCTACTCTTATTTTCTCGTCACTGATGCTGGCTGTCCTCGACTTCATCCTCACCTTTATAACTAGCTCATCTAGCAGTATTTCCTTTACTACTTAGGCATGCTTGTCATCTGTTTCTTACTAGGAACCTAACACACAGAGTCAAAGGAAAAGCATTATAGTGACAAACCCCTTGCCCAGCCAGCATTACTCATGAAATGTGAACACTGGAATTTGGGGGTTATTTGTTACTATAGCAAAACCTTGACTCTTCTGACTGATATGAAGTCATCCTAGTTTCTTATAATGTGGTTCTTTTCAGTCATCAGTTAGTTTTAGTTACTTCTGTTGATATGATAAAACACCTGAGGAAGTCACCTGAATGAAGGAAGAATTTATTTTGACTCACAGCTCTAGGTTACAGTCCATCATAGTGAAGGGTGTCATAGCGGCAGAGCCTGAGCAGCCAGTCATACTGCATGCAAAGCCAAGAAGCAGAGAAAGAACAATGAACACTCATACTCAGCTCAGCTTCTTCTTCGTGTAGAGTTCAAGACCTCAACTCAGGGAATAGTGCCACCCACAGTAGATGGGTCATCCGACCTTAATTAGCCTAACAAAGTTCTTTCACAGGGATGTCAAACAGGTCATCAGGTCAACAATTGAGATTAACCAACACAGTGTCACAGTATAGGGCTTAACAAAAATATGCATTCCCAAATTCTATTTCTGAAACATCTGATGCAGTAAGTTAGAGCGCAGGTTTCTTAAGCTCCAAAAACTTCAAACTATTGGCTCAAGATCTATCTATCTATCTATCTATCTATCTATCTATCTATGCACACACATATGTGTGTGTGTCTGTGTGTGTATGCAGGCATATTCATGCCATGGCATACATTTGGAAGTCAGACAATAACTCTCAGAATTATGTTCTTTCCTGTTGTTTTATAGGATCCAGAGACTGGACATAGTTTGTCAGACTTGGGGGCACGTACCTCTACCCACTGAGCTCTCTTGCTGGCTCCAAATCATTTTTATTTTTTAGCATTGTCAACATTGAGACTATGTCTCATGTTGGCTTATCTTTTATCAGACATAGCTTCTGACTTTCGAGGTACGGTGGTGCTTTAGAGTACTCTAGTGAAACAGAACCAGTAGGACGTATTTCAACAAATTAGCTCATGCAGTCATGAGGGCTGGCAAGCTCAAAACCAGCAGTCCCAGCTTGAAGGCACCTCTTACCACCAGAGTCTCCTTGTATTTGGGGAAGGTCAATGGACTTTTGTGTTCGCTTTGGTTTATTTTGTTTTTTTTTTTGTCCACTTCAAGTCTTGCCTATGTCAGAACTGCCCTGAACATGCCAGTCTCATCTGGTCAGGTCTTTGGGTGAGTGGAGGAGACCCACCTACATCAAAGCCACAAATCGAAATGTTAATCTCTTCCAAAAATACCTTCACAGAAACACTCAGAATGATATTTGATCCATGTCTGGGCACTATGACTCACCCAAGTTGATACATAGAATTAACTGCTCTAGAATGTTGTATGATTAGATATAAAGTATTAAGGAATTATTAACGTTGGCAAGAATGTTAGAAAAAAATCAGTATTGGGATGGTGAGATGGCTCAAGGGCCATCTAGCCTGGGCTCAGTCCCTGAAATCCACATAGTGGAGAGAAAGAACAGAAGCCTTCAAATTGTTCTCTGACTTTCACAAGGTGTCATGGCATTTAGACACCCATACACATACCCAAAATAAATAAACAAACATTTAAAATATTAAGGAAAAAGTCAGTATCTATATCTGTTGCTATCAGTGAAGTGAGACATTTACTAAAATCTGAAGTTTCTTATTTCATGTGTATATGAATTCATGGTATAGGCATAATTCCCGTTAAATGCACATAGAAAAATGCCATGCAGTTTTATCATTTACTAGCCTACTTCTGAGGGCAAGCTCCACTCCTTGTTGGCTATGTGAATCTGAATAAGTTCCTTAAGGTCTGTTTTAAACTTTTTTTCATTATTTTACTTTATGGTTGTTTTGCTGCAGGTATGTTTGTGCACTATGTATGTGTCTGGTGCCTTTGGAGGCCAGAAGAGGACATTGGGACCTCTGGAACTGGAGTTACAGCTTGTAAGCTGTCCCGTGGGTCCTGGGAATTGAACATGGGTGCCCCGGAAGGACAGCCATTGCTCTTAATCACTGAGCGGTCTCTATAGCCTACCTCTTGCCTTCAAACTCTTTGTCTTTGATTTTCTCATCTATATTATACTTTCTTTAGTGTGATAGTTGTATATAAAATACTTATAATAGTACCTGATGCCTAGTAGATGTCCAACATAGTCATTATTGAATTCATATCTTCAAAAAAGACTGAGGGGAAACTTTTGTGTCAGTATATAGTTATGAAGAGACAACTATAGTCTTCTCAATTAAAACAAAAAATTTTCACAAGAGGCTCTCACTATGGTGGCTCATCTGTCAGGGAACTCACAGAGACCCACCTGCCTCTGTTTCTAAGTGCAAACGCTTGAATTAAAGGCATGTTCCGACATACCCAGATTCTTTACAACTTTTTTTCTTTTAATAGAGAGGGATCAGGGACTGGGGAGAGGGCTCATCTGATAAGTGCTTGCTGAGCAACCACGAGGACCTCAGTTTGGCTGACCAACACAGATGTAAAGGCCGGTGCTATGGTACATGCCTATAACTACATTAGTAGATGGGGTGGGGGAGGGGAAGGAAAGATAAATAGCTTCCAGGAGTTCAGTGACCAAGTGTAATCAATCAGTGAGCCACAGACTCGATGAGAGATGTGGTCTCACAAAACAAGGTGGGGACCCACTAAGGAAGACACCAGACAGACAGTCAACTTTGACCTCTACACATGGTGGGGGGTGGGAACATGTACAAACATCGATCTTTCACATTCCACACGAATACAATAAAAGTTAAGGTTGAGAAATGATGGTGATCCAACTCAACCCTTCCAGACTCTCTTCTGACATACATCTGCAGGCGAGGTTCCTGGAAGTGGCACAGAGTAAGGGGTGTGGCTTGGGGTGTATGGGGGGAGACAAGAACAGCCCCAATGTATCATCAGCCTCACAAATCTCCTGTGTGGGAACAGTTTCTGATTCAGAATTATTGCATAGATGTCTTGGCAAAGAACCCGTCTCTCCTTTAACCAGAGTGATGACTCATGCTTAACCTTAATAAGAAAAAAAGAGACAGGAAGTGGAAGCCCCAGGGCTGGAAGACAGGCTCTAAATACATTGCCTTTCACCTACTAGCAACTGCATCTGTGGTGTACTGTAGAAATCGAAGCCTCTCCTCATTTGCAGAGCAAACTAAGTCCATTGAACCAGAGGATGTATGAACCAGGGGTGTACGAACCAGGGGTGTATGAACCAGGGGATGTATGAACCAGGGTTTTGTTCTCTTGAGCATAAGAAATGGACAGGCAGATAAGTTACAGCTTGCTCCTTACATAGGCAGAGGTAGCCAGAACCAGCTATGTACACCCCACCCCCAGTTCACACTCTCGACCTTTGCTCCATGGTTTCTTTTTTTTTTTTTTTTTTGTAACGTCTCTGATAGGCAGCAACAAGTCAAAAACCATCAATCCTTTGTGGTCACAAGCTTGATGTTTGTTAAGTTGATCTCACCTGATTCCACTTAAAACATGGTGGATCTAAAATGATCTTCTCTGTGAGTTTGTGTATCCACACGTATGTGGAGTACATACCTGTACATGCCCAGGTAAAGGGCAGAGGTTGGCTGCAGGCAACCTTTTCTATTGTTCTCCATGTTATGCTTTGAGGTGCTGTCTCTCATTGAACCTGGAGCTTTCTGTTTCAATGAGGTGGCCTGCTGCCCAGTGAGTCCCTCTATGTCACCCTGAACCCCATCTCAACCCCTTAAATGCTGGGGTTCCAGTTATACTTAGCTTTTATGTTGGTACTGGGGATGTAAACTCAGTTCTTCATATTCTTACAGTGGACATTTTACCCATGCAGCCACCTCCCCAGGCCTTAAATCAGTCTTAAAACATTTAAGGATGTTTTCCACACTCTGGTGCTTTGCAGCAGCCTAGAAGATATGCACACACACACTCACCATCCACGTGCAATGCATGGTCCCTTTAGTTCTTTGTTTTGCTCTGCTGATTGCCAAGGTCCTGGGTATCACAAGGTATAGGCTTAGGTTTTTCAAAACCTACTTTAATTAGGGTTCTGAAAGCTTCACCCTCTTTTCTAGCCCACGGCTTAGAGGTAGTGGAGAAAGAAGGTTAACAGGAAAAGGGGTTACAGACCTGTTTAAAAGTAGTTCTTTGGGGGCAATTTCAAACTTTGTTGTCAGAATATCAGCATTCCAATCCAGTAGCAAACACCAAACATGAGTCCGTAGCAGCTGGATCCAGCAGAAATTGCAAGGATCCTCTGACTCCTCACATGAGTCAGCAGAAGTGGCAAGAATCAGCTGGAATACCAGGAGAAGTTCTTTGGTGAGTTTCTCTCTCCTAAGTGAAGACCGGCGAAGACCAGCAAAGTATTACAAGACATAGCAATGCAAGAGCATCCTCTCTGCTTGAGGGTTATATTTATACTCTTTCTAAACATCATGCACCCTCTCAAGCATCTGCTCCTGCAAAACATCCTCTCACAAGACAGCTTCCAGAAAAGCATCATGGGACACAACCGAGTTTCCGAAGAAACCAGAAATTTCCACTTCAACAAGGTTCCGGTGGGTTTTGAATGTTTTGAGCGCCTGGGAGTCTTTGCCAAGTGTTGCATCCATAGTCAGAATTTTTCAGCAATATTTCAATTTCATTTTCCTCCCCTCTTCTTGAATATAGAAATGCAAAACAATGATCACAGGAACTCATGCAAGAGGATGTCAGACGGGTGCAAATATTTTACAATGATACAATATTCTATCATCTCTGAGAAAGTAACTTTTTTTTTTTTAAAGAGGCATCCTTACTTACAAGCATCAACACCGCAAGTTTGCTCTTATGGTTGGAGTCTTCCTTCCTTTTCCCTCCCTTTGCTGCCCGTTATGTATCCAAAGATAATGTGACACAAGCAAACAAAACAAAACAACAAAACACCCAGGATGGATGAACCAGTCAACAAGGGAAGAAATTAGGAAGACCCAGTTTTATCATTCACGTGGTCTGTTATTTATACCATAGCTGAGATGGGTGTGGGGAGGCAAAATAGAGTACCACCCTATCACCTTCCTGTCTCTCTAGTGCTAGCCCCATGATTCCAGGACTCCGTGGAATACATGAAGGGTCCTGCCCTTTTCAAATGAAGGCATGCCTGGGATATGTAAAATATCTTCTCAGCATGGTAAAGGCACCACCAAGCTGATGACATGAGTTTGGTCTCAGGAACCCACATGAGAGAAGAAAAAGGACACCCACAAGTGTGTGATCTCCACATGTGTGCGCATGTCTGAACTTACACATAAACAAATTCTAACGAATACGTAAACACTAAGTAAATAAATGCAATTTCCAAAATTCCGTCCTCTAAGGTGAAAGGCTGTCTTCATGGGATATAATTTTATCCTCACGCTGAACAAATAGTTATATACTGGCACCTTAAAAAAATGAACTATTTAAAGTATCGATATGTAAGAAGTCACCATATTATTGACACGTAAGAAGTCACTGTATTATAGCAGAAAGGCCGAGCAGCAAGCTCAGTGGAAGGAAGACGTACAGGGATGAGCTTGTCTCCAGTGGGTGCAGAGAAGTGTTAGGAGCTGCAGGCAGGCCTAGAGAGATAAAGACAAATAAGATCAACAGGCACAGGCTGTTGGGGTTTATCCTTACAGAAGAGCCTAGCAGGGTGATTAAAGTGAGTGAGAGAGTGGGGTGGGGTGAGGAGACACCGGAACTTGACCAGCATGCAAGAGCAGATGTGCAGCGAAGACAGGAGATCGTGCATCAGCTAGGGGAGAATGTAAAGTTTTCCTTTGTGAGTGTGGTTTCACACGCCACTCACAGCCGTCTGTAATGGGATCTGATTCCCTCTTCTGGTGTGTCTGAAGACAGCTACAGTGTAGCCATATAAATAAAATAAATAAATCTTTAAAAAACTTTTATTTTATGTGTATGAGTATTTTACCTACATGGACGTCTGTGTACTAGATGCATACTTAGTGCCCACAGAGGCCAGAAGAGAGTGCTGGACCTTAGAGTTACAGATGATCCTGAGGTGCCATGTGGGGACTGGGAATCGAACCTGGCTCATTTGGAAGAGCAGCCAGTACTCTTAACCACTGAAGTATCTCTCTAGCCCCTGTTGTTATTTCTTAAGCGAAGAAGCTTGAGTATGTTCAAGTGACTGTTTCAGCCTAACTATCATTATAGAAGACTATCCAATAACTCAATTGTTTGAATAAAAAGAATAGCCTGATGATTTTGTAGGTCAGAATTCAAGGGTTTAACTAAGCAGTTTATCCGCGGTGGTTGATACAACAGGATCCATTTCCAAGATGGCAGCTCCATAAATATGTGGCCCTTTACCTCTTCTGGAGCATCTCTTCCTTCTCCAGGGATTCCCTTAGATTAAGTCTGGGAACGGTCACACTCATTACATTGTAGTTCATTTCTGAGGTGTCCCGATAGAAGGTACATGGTTTTTAGGCCCTAGATTTGAAAGTCAGAGAATATCTCTTTTGCTACTTTCTATTAATCATGTATGTCATGAAGGCTTGCACAGACTCCAGGAAACTGAGGGGAAAGACTAACTCTCCATGAGAAATCGCATGAGGCCACAGACAGGGAAGGACTTGAGGGCAGCTCGCAGTCCTGGAGACAACTTAGGAGGAGAAAAGGAAGTTCCCTCAGTACCCGAGGCAGTAGGGGTAGATGAGACCAGTTTGAACTGTAGATGGGTTGTTTGCAAAATCTCTGGTAATAGGTGGTAGTTCCTTTATGAAACTACACATGCGCAGACCTCAAAGGCAACTGGAAATACTTTAAGCTGCATTGCAAGGTCACAGTTTCTTACCCAGCTTCTTCATGTACCTGGTGCTCTCCAAGAGGAAGTGCAGGATAAAGCTTAGGAGAACACACTGCTAAGCCAAAGAAAGCTGCACTATACATGAATAAATGAACAATAGATAAATACGGTAGATGGTCCACTGAGGTTTGCAGACTCTTCCTTCCTAAATACACACCAAAGAAAGCTCTGGTCAAAGGTCTTTCTCACTATCTTTACCCACCTACTTTTATGAGCGACCAGCTGCTGCTTTTAGTTAAACCATTGTTCTGTGTCTTGGAGAGAAAGTGTGGTGATAGTCCCTGCAGGTAAGCTACCTCTCCAGACCGCTCGATCTATTAGCTATATATGGCCATTGTGCAAAGTTCTTAACTGAACACCAATGGTTTCCCCATCTTTCCCAGAGGCACCAAGTAACCTCACTGTAATCCCAAAGGGTTGTGGTGAGAAGAAAATAACAATATCCATGTGCAGTGAACCCGGCTCTCCGGAAGGATGAGGTGTTTTACAGTTACAACCGCATGCGTCTCCAGGTCTACTCCTTTGCACGGGAAGCAGACGTTCCGATCTCTATCACCATGGCATACTTTCTAAGAAGCTGGAGATGGTGGTGACTCACTTCCCATAAGTGGGGCGCTTAGGGCAGCTGTAGAATTTTACCCCATGCTTCACAAGAGCTTTACGAGCAGCCCCAGGTTTACAAGGAGAAAGTACCGTGGGCACTTACATAAGACCATAAAGTTCACTGACTCAGGTAAGAAAAGGACTTTGAGCATCTATCTGCTTTGCCTAAATCTTTCTGACATGTGAGTCTGTCCATGTGAACAGCTCATGGGATGCCTCAACAATTCCATTTCCAGCTACCTCCTGTCCCAGCTAGTGCTGTCCTTCCTAGATATGAAAAAAACACCTAGCCTAGCCTCCTAGCCTGCCATAGGACTCTGGGCCTCTTTTTTTTTTTTTATCCAAGAGAAAATTTGGTACAGTGGCACTTCGCCTTTGCCCCGCCCTAAAATAAGAAATGACAACACAGCACCTTGACTAATTTGTTACAAACACTGCGAGTGGCTTCTCTGGGACTGGTTCAAGAACGTGGGGAGTCGTGATGGCGAGCGCCAACTCTGCCTTCTTGTTTTGGCTGCCATATATCCAGGCTGGCTTAGAACCACCTTTTCGGTTCCTTCATTTCCTCCTTCCCCTTCACAATATCCAGCCTTCTCAAGGAGAATCAAGTCCACACAGGATCCTCTGGATAGTTCCACAGCTGGTCTTTACTCTAGAGTGAAGACTAAACGCAGCTGGACCTCATAACTTCATCCCAGGCCTCTTATCTCCAGGGCTTTCCACAACAGCACAGGGACTCGATGGATGCTGTAGCCCCTCTCTGCATGACTCTCTTCCTCCTTTGTCTTCCACCCTTAGAAAGTGTTTCCTCACACATTCCTCCATTCTCCCATTCCCCGTGCACTATTGGTCCAGCTCTGCCCTCCCTTCCCAATGTCTATGTACCTTTGGGGAATTCTATTCATTTACTTTTTTGAGGCAGGCTCTCCTGCAGTCCAGGCTGTCTTGGAGCTTGCTATATAGCCATGGGTGACCTTGACCCTGCCCTAATCTTCAAAGTGCTGAGATGGTGAATGTGCACCCCACACAAAGCCGTGTGAGTTACTGATCCCCTCACCTATAAAGAAAATTATTTGTTATATATATATATTTCACTTTATACATACAAGAGTAAAGTTTTACCTCTTTGCAATCAATTTTCATCCTTTAGGGAGTATATTATGCCTATTGATCATGAATATCCCCAACTAATGAACGTAAGGCACATAGCTTATTAAGAAAACATAGATAAATGTGGCAGGGGGTAGTTGAAGCCTGGAGAGGAATGAGGTAAAATGGAGCTGCTGACCACTGTGGTCAGCCAGGGTTCAGTATAGCTGGCTTGCTGGAAACTCTCACGTCCAGGTTCCCTGACCCTGAGGGACCAGTCATTGGCTGGGGGTTGCTTAGAAGGTATTCATTCTCTGGTAATTTTCTTTTGTCTTCAATGAGAAGACTGGACTGTAGAAGACCGAGAAAACTCTTAGTGGCTGTGTGAGTGTTGGCAGCAGTCATAGGTGCGGCCCAAGGACACAGAAATGATAATTGTGAGAGGACATGTCCCAGGGATGTGGACACTTGTGACATTCCTTATGTCTTCTTCTCTTGCTTATTCCCATGGCATACTATGTTTATGTAGCTGTAATTACATGAGAGATATGATTTTATACTATATATCTACCTCCCTAAGAAGTACACTTTCAGATTGACACAGTTTTCATAATTATAACTCATAAAAGCTCTGTAATTTCACCACATGCATAATCCATAATTTCTATAAGCATCCCTCCATTGCTAGACATTGTTTATTTCATTTTCTACTGTTGTAAGTTGCTAAGACCAAATGAAACAACAACCACCAGAAAGCGTGAATTAGCACACAACAATGTGTTAACAGCAGTTGTCTTTAAGAGACAGAATTATAGGCAATTTTTGTTTTTTATTCCTAGTTGTTACCTAGATAGGAAAAATAACAGTTTCATGCACTAATTTTGCCAGACGAATTAGCACCTAGTTGTTCAAACTCAAATCTAGGTGTTACTGAGAAGGCATTTAATGGTTGTGATAAAGATGTACAATTAGTTAACTTTATGACAAGGGTTATTCTAGAAAACCTGGGTTGATGTGATCCAGTCAGGCCTTAGGAACAGAACCCAAGCCTTTGGTTTAGATAAAGCCTCATTTCCTGCCTTCACTTCTAGTCTATCATCCTTCTTTATGGCTTGCCCGATGGATGGTGGACTCACCTAGCCAGTTTCCACAATTACAAATGCCAGTTCCTTCCAAAGAACTTCTTATCTACTTCTGTGGAACTCTTAAATGAACCGACAATCTCTCACGTTCCCCAAGACTATACAAAGAATACTTTAAAGGGCATAGTACTTTGTCCGGGAGGGGCTTTTTGTTCTTCCCAAGTTCAAGATGTAGCTTGAACATATTTAGTAAGTGTAATAATTATTGACAGTCCCATACAACTGCTATGAAGCTAGAGTCAAATTAAAGGGTGAGCCACACAGGCATGTGATGAGGTGTCGGTTTAAGATGTATCTCAGAAACATACCTGCAAAGACGAAGAACACTGTGTTCATCCAGAGTCCTTCCAGAAGAGCCCCAAGTGTGACCAGAAGGTATTAATTTAGCAAATTGTTTGAACCGAAGCAGTGAGACTTCCAAGGAGAAGGGTTCAAAGAGAAGCTGGGTATTCCTGACCTGACCTGTAAAGTTGTAAATTCAGTGGTCACTGGGAGTTTGGGCCAGCGGGGCGTACCAGCCAG
The DNA here is from genome assembly GCF_004785775.1 of Grammomys surdaster. Lineage (NCBI taxonomy): Eukaryota > Metazoa > Chordata > Mammalia > Rodentia > Muridae > Grammomys > Grammomys surdaster. The sequence continues at coordinate 3,392,027 of NW_021604585.1, read as the reverse complement.
TTTAGGAGCAGCCTAGGCTTACAGGGGGATCAAGGAAGAACAAACTTCACTACAGTGTTCAACCATGCCCATGAAATCTTCCTTCTCAAGAAATTTAAATATATAAGCAAATAGCTACTGAGTGGAGTGCTTAAAATATCAGCGAGCTGGGGGTGCCCCTTGTCTAAGCCTCCTCAGTGGGGCTCAGTTTGATGAATGGGTTCAGTGTGCCAGCATGTGCAGTGGGGATCTACTGCATTGCCACAGTTCTGGGTCAATCTTGGGACATCTTTAGAGTTTGAAAGACAGAACCTGAGAGCACAGTGGTTGGGATATGAACAGTTCCACCCCAGAGGGTTTTCAGAGACATGGGCTTTCAGGGCCTCTTTCCTGTCCATCCAATAAGCAATGTATTTTGAGTCGTAAACATTATACTAAGTGCTAAGCCTAAGAATGGGAGAGACAAGATGGAGACTTGATGATTGACAGCTAGTAACTAGATCTGTGATCATCTCCATACTCAGCAGACCAGGAAAACCAGCACATAGGCGGTCTGGGGACTTAGAAGGCAGGGATCCAGGCAAGCCAGAACATTAGAGGAAGCCTTGCAGAACCAGGTGTTTTAATGGGACTGAATATCAAGTTGCCTTTCTCATCCCGTTCCCAAGCTCCAGAGTTCATGTTAAGTGTGTGTATTAGGGATGGGAGGCAAGAGCATGTAGGACATAGGGTGAGGAAGTTGGCCTCTTGTGGGGTTTCATTTTGGTGCTTAGAAAGAGTACGACACAGCCACCCTTAGCAAAGGAGCAGAGAGGAGACCAAAACTGCCAGGAGATGAACAACCTGCCAGTTCCTCAGGCTTTCATCCTTAGCAGGGACTGATTAGCAACCGAATGAGGGCACATTGCTCAGTATCATACGAGGAGGCAGGGACAGTGTTAAGGGAACTCAGTGAAATCTATTTACCTCTGCCTCCCAAGCGCTAAAATTTAAGGGGATTTCCACCAGGCCAGGCTTTAAGACCTTTCCTAAAATCTTTTTAAATCTTCCCACTATGTCACTATTCCAAAAGAAAAACCAGGAAACCTACCTAGAGATTTTATTATATGGTTGATGTGTGTGTGTGTGGTGTGTGTAGTGTGTGTGTGTGTGTGTGTGTGCTTGCAGGTGTGTGTAGAGGTCAGAAGACATCTTCCAGGAATTAGTTCTCCCCTTCTAGTATATGAGATCTGGGGATCAAGCTCAGGTCACCAGATTTGGTGACAAGTATCTTTTGCCCACTGATCTATCGCAGTGTTCTGCAGAGACTTCACAGAACTTGCTTCAGGTGATAGGACCTAACGCAGAAGTCACATATTGACCACAGAAACAAATGGAAGAATAGAGCCGGCAAGGGCCATGCTGGAAAATGTAGAGCTTGCACTGAACACTCCCATTGACTGATGTTTATTCCTGGGACAGGATTGGTGTTTCCTGAAACTTGCTGAGTCATTCTTTTGATCTAATAGCAGAGCAATCGACCAATAAAATCATCTGAATAGGTTGGAGTGAGACTTTTTGAGACAGGGTCTCACATGGAACCCTAGACAGCCTGGTACTCACTATGTAGACCAACTTTGGCCTCAAATTCAGAGATTCTTCTTCCCTCTGCCACCAGAGTACTAGGATTAAAGGTGTGTGCCACTCAACTATGTCTGACTGGGATGTGACATTTTAAACTTGGCTTTCACTGTTGGTGGGACGCTGCTTTCTGTCTCTCGCTGTTTCTGATTATTTCCGTTGACTATATCTCTCACTAGAAGTTGTTTTTCTCTCTCTCTTTTAAAACGAGTCTTATCTTTGCTAATTTATTTTAAATTCAACAAACTCTAGAATAACTCTTATCAAAGAGATCCTCTGGGTGTTTGTTTGTTTGTTTGTTTTGCTTTTTGTCCTGTCTGACCCCTATGATCTTGTCAGAGCGATCGAAGACATGCTGATTGGAAGCAGATTTGACAGGTTGGAATCTGTAGTAACGCTGCATGTAGTAATTCTAGACACAGTACATACGTTCTGGGAGTGGAGAGATGGCTCAGCACGTAAGAGCATTGCTGCTCTTCCAGAGGACCTGAGTTCCATTCCCAGCACTCAAGTCAAGCTGCTCACAACTTCCTGTAACTCCAGTCCTCTCCTGGCTTCCAGATGCCTGAACATGCAGGGCATATTCTCACAGAGACATAGTCATATTAATAAACAATAAAATAAAATAAGTTTAAAAATATTTTTTTTCTAACTTTGGCAACTTCACATAGAGAAGAAATTTGCTAACAATTCAAAGCTCAAAAAAAAAAAAAAAGTCAAGCTTCACAAATATACAGAGGCTAAGGTGCCCGGCTATGTCACAATGCTGGGACGTCCAAGCTACATCATGACACTGGGAAAGCCTATTTAAACATCTCTGCTCTTAGACACGCTCCCAACAGGAACTTCATTCCCATAAGAATGATTTGCAAGCCAAGCACCCCAGTCAACCTAGCACTCAGGAAGCAGACACAGGACTATGTAGCACCATCAGTCTGGGGTATAGAGCAAGGGTCTTGTCTCAAGATACAGCAACTTCCAAATACTTTTGCATTTTTGAGTCCTTACAAGTCCTTATTCCTAATGCTGTTATGGAGGATGAAGGGAAAGTCTTGAGTCATATGCCAGAGCTCTGGCTACTAAAACTCAGGGAGAACACACACATACACACACACACACACACACACACACACACATTTTGGCAGCCACAGTAGGAAACACAGCCAAGTGTAGGGGTGGAGCACAAAGGACAGTGTAACACTGGCTTTTGGATTTTTGACAATAAGCAATTTTCTTTATAAAAAGTAAAATTTAATCTTCATACTATTCAAAGTCAGCAAGATATTTCAAATATGAAGCAAAATTTGGAAATAACAAACAAAAGTAGCATACCTTACAATTTATAACCCGTGGCTCAGCAGCGAGGTAATAACACATGCACCCGTCTCCTTGTCTGTGCAGCTCTGTAATGTCTCTGTTGATTCTGAACCTGTGGAAATGCAGAGATGAGAAGGGAGCTTGCATGGTCCCAACCTGTTATAGATATCTCTCAGTAGGCCAAGTCCCCCCGTATTGAGGGCAACAGCCACTGCACTGAGCTCACAGGGAGGAGCATTCAGCACCAACACTGTTTAAATTGTCAGTGCTTGACAGTAACCAGCACCAGTTCGGCTTGGACTTACTTTCACTCTTACTTTAATTTTACCGCCTTACTTTAATGGTTCCGGGAATTGAACTTAAGACCCCGCGTTTGCTTCTCCTCTTGGGTGGACATCTATCCAGGAAGCTGCTACGAGACACTCACAGGGGAAGGGAACAGGAAAGGTCTTTGATTTATACCAGGTCCATATAGCATATCCAAAAATCGTAAGGGTAGATGTAGCTCCAGCTCTGCCTTGTCTGGCTCGGCAAGCGTGAACCATCAGGAAGGATGACAGCACAGAGCCACATGGCCCAGTTAGTAATCCCTGGCTCAGCACTGACTGGCTAGCTGCCTTCGAAATGAATGCCTTTGGCCATACTGGAAATAGGAATGGGGGAGGTTTTGGTTCTGTTTACATTCATTGCTATTGCAAGAAAGACAAGAAAGATCCCATAATGTGCCGTGATGTGTGCTCATCTCTGAAAGAAAGACTCAGCGATTAAAATCAAATTCCCACCCTACAAGCAAAACTCCCACTAATTCGGTGCATTGTTTTTGTGTGAGGCTGGTATAAAACAACTTTCATTTCACTCATTTCTGAGTCAGGGCTGAAGGGATCAGGAGGATATGTCCCACATAAGAGAGGCCATGGGTATGTCCCACCTAAGAGCCCTTTTATGGGTCTCCAGGAAAGCATTCCTTGTGCAAATAAGTGAAATTTTCAGTTGGGCTCACTTAGAAGGTGGTTTTGTAAGCAGTGGGGTTTTGTTACTTTGCTTGTATATTTTACATTTTTTAGTTGCATTAGAAATCATAAGATTTAGCTAACCCTGCCCTCCCAATAAATAGGAATAATGAATTCCCAGACACACAGATGGGTAATGACTGTTTCACCCCAAAAGGGTCGCTTTGCACTAAGTGCTTCTGACACTCGCGTTCATGCTTAAGCAGACACATTACTGCTAGAGAAGAATGGTTTTCTGAGCTCGCCTGGGACACTGGCACAATGGAAGCTGCAGTTGCCCTGTGTCTCATTAGAGTGGGCACAGGGAGATGCAGTCCTGGAGCTACACAGGGAGCCTCAGATTCATGGTTTCCTGTTCACACATCACACACAATCACCATCAAACAGCTAGTTCCTAAGGAGAGGAACAAAAAAATCCTAGCAGTTATTAATAAGCCTGAAATATTTACATCTTTGGACTCCTTGCCCTTCTCCCTTCTTTGTTCTTGCTTTTCTCTTTACATGAAAATATTCACACACACACACACACACACACACACACACACACACACACACACACACATATTTTAAGAAATAGGCCTGTTGGAGAATCAGATGATTTCTAGAGAGAGCTATATGTGGATCATTTCTAATCTTTTCCACTGTTGCTAGTTCCTCTGAGTGTCTGTGTTCCTATTAGCATTTCTGACTGAAGCTATGAATTATGCTGTCCAGAGGAGTTTCAGACTGGGCTTGTTACCTGGTTACCCACAAATATGCCCAGTCTGTTTGTTTAAATTTGAAAAAAACCCTTCCTTGTCCTTAGGAAACCAGGCCATTCTGCATATTTGGAAGGGGACAGTGAGCCCAAGGTCCCATCAGTGCCCTGGGACGTTTGAGGAACAGTGCCTGGATAAATAATGGGGAAAGCAGCCCACAGTCTGCTCCTGACTGGGACGATTGTATTCAGTTCACAAGGAGGTGGGTTTCTGTGGCTAGGGATGTAGCCTGAGCATACCATCAGACATCCCTAAAGGCAATCCTAGGACCACATCCCATCTGCACACGGTCACAGCAGTCACTCATGATGCTCCACCACATGGTGTGACAATATGCCACAAAACAGTCCAGCCGTTGAAGCAAAGAGCAGAATCGGAGACCAAAGGGACAAGGGCAAAGCAGATGCTGTAGGGATGACAGAATTCTATTGCTCAGGCCATCTGCACCCTGAAAGGGACCATTAGATCTGCTGAGAGATGGTCCAGCCATTCTTCTCTCATCAGCCCAGGCTCAAGCACTGGCATCTGGCTACATCTCATGTGTGTCTTTTTATAGCCCACTGTCCCCTGAATTGAGTTTCAACAGAGAGATGGCTGAGTCAGGTTGAGCAAATTGTGTGCTTAGGACCCCTGGAGGCACCACATCCGGTAGCAGCCTTGGGAAGATGCCTCCAGTGGCTTCCTGTCCAAGGATATATACTCCCCAGATGGTAATTGTCAACTTCTATCATCCAAACCCTTTGGGCTGAGCCCATTGGGATTGGCTCATGAAAAGTGATGGGGGAGAAGCATTCAGTGCTGACAGGGCCAGCTGCTTATGTATCTTGTCTTTGCAGCAGATACTGTGCAAACATCCTGGGGCCACCACCCTGCCACTCATATATGATGCTCCTGATGTTACTTAGTTTAAGGTGTCTCCAAGTACACTAATGAGAGAAATCATCTCTGGTGTATGCTTAAAATGAAGGTTCAGGATCTCTGGGTAGGGGACTGGCTCAATTTTTTTTCATTTGTTTCTTTGTTTCTTTGTTTTTGTTTACATTTTTATTTTTCTTTAACAGATGATCTTGAGTTGATCCCCATGTATGTTAAAATCTGAGAGCACAAGAATTCTTTGACCTATGTATTTATGATTTATTTTTATTGGCCCTTAGGAGACTGCCACCGTTAAATCACCAAGCTGTGGAGCCAGTAAGATGGTGCAGTGAGTAAAGCACTTGTTACCAAGCTTAATGACATGAGTTTCATCCCCAGGACCCACATAGCAGAAGGAGAGAACTGACTCCTACAAGTTATCTTCTGACAATGTCATGGACACTGTGCTATGTGCTCCCCTTCCCACAACAAACAAACAAATGTTAATTTAAATTATATATGTATATATGCATGCATATATAATATAATTTATACTTTGGCAAAACATCCCTGTCATTAAATATAAACCCCATTAGTACTTGTAGTTTGACTAGTGATTCATCTTTTTTATAATTAATCAAGATATTGCTTTATTAGCAAATCCCATGTTGTTTCCAAATGCTTGCATGCAGGGACACCCACATATATTTACACACACACACACACACTCACACTCATGTACATACACACACTCATATACACACATACTCATACACAAATACACAAATACACACACACACACACACACACACACGAATACCCTTTCCATATATCCTTCTGATCTACAGACAAGTGTTCACTTGGTTTTACTTTGCGGGACTGATTGACTCCTAGACAGAGTGGCTCGATCCATTTACCGTCCACTAACACTGCATCTTTGCTGTGTTTTATTGTGATTTTCTCTTGTTGACTCTTTAATTTGCATTTCTCTGGCTGCTATTAATACTGTATATCATCTTCCAATCAATCATTCACCTGCTGGCTTTCTTTATGGTCTTTTTGGAGACAGGGTCTCACTATGTAGCTCTGGTTATCCTGGAATTTACTCTGTAGACCAGGCTGGCCTCAAATGCAGTGACCTGCCTACCTCTTTCTCTGGAGTGCTAACACACAAAAGGTACATGTCACCACCTTTGGCTTGGAATAACTTTGATGTTACTTTGTAGACAAGTCTGTCAAGCTTCCTTTTCTTTATAGTTCTTAACTCTTGCTTTTCTTTACAAAATGTCTCCACTTCCAAGCCACAGTGATATTCTCCCATTTTCCCCTCATTACCACAGAATTTTACCCTTAACATTGACGTCTTTAATCCTTTGATGTTACTTTTCTTCTTCTTCTTTCCTTCCTTCTTTCTTTCTTTCTTTCTTTCTTTCTTTCTTTCTTTCTTTCTTTC
>NW_021604585.1:3299729-3385025 GCF_004785775.1 Grammomys surdaster | reverse complement strand
TTCTTTCTTTCTTTCTTTCTTTCTTTCTTTCTTTCTTTCTTTCTTTCTTTCTTCATTCACTTTACACCTTGATCACAGCCCTCCTTCCCAGTCCCCCTCACACAGCCCCTCCTCCTATTCCCTTCCCTTCTCCTCTGAGAACAGGGAGGTGCCCCTGAGTACCAAACCATCCCAGGACATCAAGTGACTACAGGACTAGGTACATCCTCTCCCACTGAGGCAATACAAAGCAGCCCAGTTAGGGGACCAGGTTCCACAGGCAGGCAACAGAGTCAGGGATAGCCTCTGCTCTGGGGTGACCCCCATGAAGACCAAGCTGCACATATGTGCAGGGAGCCTAGGTCCAACCTATGTATGCTCTTTGGTTGGTGGTTCAATATCTGGGAGCCTCTAAGGGTCCAGGTTAGTTGACTGTTGTTGGTTTTCCTATGGAGTCCCTTATCCTTCTGGCTCCCTCAATCTTTCCCCAACTCTTCCAGAAGGCTCTCTGAGCTCCATCTACAGCCTACAGACCCAAAGAAGCAAAATAACAGTGAGGGCCCAAGGGAAGATGCTTGGATTTTACTCAGAAGGGAAACTAAAATAGCCATTGGAGCTGGATGGGGGGACGGAACAGGTTGGGAGAGGGGCTGGGAAGGGGAAGTGGGGTGGAGAGATCAAGTGTGGGGAGAGCCTGGGAAAGGGGGCCTGAAGAGTGCATGGAAATTGGAGGTGGATGGTGGTAGAGGAACTCTAGGATGTGCCAGAGACCTGGGATGGGGGAAGCCCCAGGGAGTCTGTGAGGGTGACTCTAGCTGAGACTCCTAGCAAAAGGGGACATGGAGCCTGAAGTGGCCACCTCCTGGAGCCAGCAGGACTCCCAGTGGAGGGATAAGGAAGCTAACCCACGCATAAAACTTTAACCCAAAATTTGTCCTGCCTACAAGAAGCTCAGGGACAAAGCTGGAGCAGAGACTGAGGGAATGGCCAACTTGAGACACACCCTATGGGCAAGCACAATCCCTGACACTATCAACGACACTCTGTTATGCTTGCAGACAGGAGCCTACCATCCAAACAGTAGACAGAGCTCGAGGACCCTTATGGAGTTGGGGGAAAGATTGAGGGACCTTTGGTTTTTCTTTTGGGTGGTCTAAGGTGGCTGGATTTCCCAACACTGGTAACAGGCTCATCTACTGTCTCCCGAGAGACGTGTGCCACTCCCTACTACATATCAAATTCTTACGGAGAGCTGACTTTATATTCTGGTTCTTCATTCTATCTACTTTTTGCTTGTTTGTTCTTTCAAAGTTAGCTGCTTCTAGGTGTTAATTCGTCTATATAAATTTCAAAACTGCTTGGCAAGTTTGAACAATCTGAAGGAGGACCATTAGCAGGAGCTGCCTAGGACTGATAATTTAGTTTGAGGGGTGGGAAATTGATATTCTTTTTTCTCCTTTAAGATATAGTTGCTGTTGCCGGGTGGTGGTGGTGCTCGTCTTTAATCCCGGCATTTGGGAGGCAGAGGCAGGCAGATCTCTGAGTTTGAGGCCAGCCTGGTCTACATAGTGAGTTCCAGAACAGCAAGGGCTGCCCAGAGAAACCTGTCCCCCCAAAAAACAAGCCAAAACAAGTAATTAAAAAAGACACAGCCATGCTGCATACTTAGGCTGACCTTAAACACACTGCATAGTCCAGGCTAATCTCAAATGATATCTCTGTCTCTGTCTCTGTATCCCATGTCCTGGGATTTCAGGAACACACCTCGTATCTTGTTAGGGACAGGTGTGCACCATCACAGTCAGTTTGTGTGGTGCTGGGATTGAGCCTAGAGCTTTGTACAAGTTAGGTGAACACACTACCAATCTCACACACGCACACTTGCTTTAATTTTTAAGGTTCCTTGTTGTCCTTTGCTTTTCTGGCTTCAGCCTTCTCTCCTCAGCCCTTTTGATCCTGTCTCCCCATCCTACAGTTTTGACCTGGAGTTCTGATCCCAACGGTGACCATGTTCTGAGTGCTTCAGAAATGTCACATAAAGCTGTACCTGACATTCATCCCAGGTCGAAGCCTATGCGTGAGAGGGACAGACTAAAAAAAAAAAAGAACTACTAAAATGCTGACTCAGCTTTATTTGATCAGTGAATGCATTGGATTAATGCCAAAGAACAAAGAGTTTCAGAAAAAAAAAGGATCTCCTAGCAACCGAAAACTCAAGTAACAGTTGCTTAAATAATAAAGACAATTTGGATTTTATACAAGACATGTGCAGCTGCTCTAGGATTGGGAGGGCTGGTCAGACAGGTCACCTTGGCCGTTCTTCTGTCTTTTTTAGATGACAGCTACACGCTCCCATGGCTCTGAATGTTAACCTTCATAACCTACCACATTTAAAATGTGAGGTGCCAAGTTAGACAGCCGAAAAGAGTATTCTCTGCTTTAGTTCTGTCTCCCACAAAGTTTTCCAAAGCCTCCCAGAGGACATCTTTTTCTAGCTCGTTAGCCAGAATCGTGTGGTATAACGTTGACGCCTTGCTGGCGGAGTGAATGGAACAGTCATGATTAGTTTAGACTGATTCATGATTCTATCCCTGGGCTTGATAGTTCTCCAACTGAATAACAACAACAACAACAACAACAATCAATGCTCTTACATATAGCAAAGATCACTCAATGTATCATGGAATGATACTAAACAGAAAACTATCAAAAGCTCTTATTGTAGATGAGATAGTTTTTTTGTCAAGATTAGCTATGTTCTTATGTGGTAGGGCTATGGATTCTCATTTATTTGTTTTGTGGTATTGCTTTAGTCAGTGAAGACTCAAAGATAATCAATTCTGGACAGAGGGGCTTGGGCTCTGGAATGCAGTGGACCCACCCATTGAGCCCAGATAGACAGACAGGACCAAATGCACCCCATTGCTTATACCCAAGAAGCAGGCATTATTAGCTTTTAGAAGATAAAGTTAGGCATATTATATCACATTTCACAGACTGTGTTTGGGTAGAGACACTTAGGGATTGGGCGGTTCCGGGTCTAGTTTGGAGTTCCACCAATGGTGCATAAAAAGAAAACTTTTGTAGAGGGTGAATGCGAAAGTAAGATAAAGAAAGAAAATATTTGATTAAAATAGAGCAGTAGGCACTGAGAGATGGCTCAGTGGTTAAGAGTGTTTGATGTTCACGCTGAGGTTTGGTTCCCAGCCCTCCACAGTGCTTAACAATGGTCTATGACGCCACTTCCAGGGGATCTGATGCACTCTTCTGGGCTCTGAGGGTACCAGGTATGCACATGGCACACAGGCATACATGCAGGAAAAATACTTGCACACCTAAAATAAAAACAGATGAATTTTTAAAGAGTAGCGCAGAAACCAGATTCAGATCACTCCAACAAAGAGTCCCTGGCAAAGTTAATTAAACTTCAAGTTACACGGGCTTACATAAGAGCTCAGGGTGCTGCAGTTGGGTCAGCTTAATTACCTCCCAATTAATTACCTTAATAACTCCACTTTATAGGCAGGGAAACAGAGGCAGATACAAATAAGACAAGTAACTCTTCCAGGGTCACACAATTAACAAGTGGTTGGTCTTGAATTTGAATGTGATGTGGTTTTACAATCTCTGTGCTTTAAACCACAAAGTATGGTGGTGAATTAATTCAGCAAGACAGGCAGACAAACTGTCCAGATTATCCAGAGATGAGACTATTGCTTATGAGGGGGATGGTGGTGGTGGTGGAAGGAAGCCTCCTAAAAGAGCTAGCAACTGAGTCAACTGTGCACCCTTTATTCTCTGACAGCCAATGGCAGTTACTGTCCATGCAACTTCAGCATCTGCCTGTTTCCACTCTTTCCCCCTTGGTTTCTTGATCATGTGAGCCTGACTGTTGGTGTACCTAGACCGTTTTAACCGAAAGCCAGATTCAGTTCATCTACAAAGCAGTAGAGACTTTGGGTGAGACCTCCTTTCAAACAGCATATACCCTGTGTCTAGCTCTGGTTCTGTATGTCTTCAATTGTCCTAGAATAGGAAGGTCCTTGTTGAAAATAATCCATAAACTAAAAATAAAATAAAAAATTCTGAAAACACATTTGAAAGACATCAAACGAGGAAAACATGTGCAACCAAGATCACAGATCAAGTCACAAATTCCCCTGCTGTGCGTAAAACCACTTAGAAATCACATGGAAAAGACCAATCATATTTGAGATGAAAAAGATTACAGAGGTGAGCAATTTATAAGACAGAAATGCAAAGTGCTCTTAATATATCAAAAGATTCTCAGTGTCACTCATGAGAAATATGAATTAAAGCCATACTGAGATGACATCACTCACCTATCATAATAATAAAGGGTTTTTTTAAAGGCCAACAACACTCAAATAGCAACGGTGTGAGGGAATAGGCCCATCTACATAACTGAGAGGCCATGGACTTGGTAGGTTCTAAGTAGTGATAGAAAGCAATTTCTGTCAAAATTACAAAAATGCAAAATATCTCAATTATAGCATTGTTGTTACAGAAGAATTGGGAATAACATAAACATCTAAGCACAAGGAAATGGTTAAGCAAAATATTCTTTATTCATGCGATTGAGTGTAATGGTGCCACAAGGAAGAATCAGATAGCTCTTCCTGAATGAGTCGAGAGTATCTCCAAGATGTATTATGGAGTAAAAATATCCAAGTATAGAACAGAGTTTTGGTATGCTTTGTATACAATACTTGATGAAAGTACGTATCACATCTTTATTTATCTGAATATATTTAGAATAAACTAGAAGGGTGTATGGGAAAGCAAAACTTGGTTTTCTGTGAAACCAGGAGCTGAGTTTGTAGGTCAGTGTGAGAGGGAAATGTCTCATGACCCATCTTTTGGTACATTTTGAATTTTAAACTTTTAGTTGTATTTCCTATTATATAGATATAACTACAAAATCACCTTAGGAACCAAATCACTTCCACAAATAGAAAGGGTGGGTGTAGGAGGGCTGGCTTTTTGTTTTTTAATCTTACCAAGTTCTGTACATTTACATATTCAAAAATCATTATTTTAATCATGCAGCTCTGTAGATTCTGACGATCACAGTTTGAGAGTTTTCTCAATACAGAAAACATACTTACAACCCATCCTCAGACTATCAGCGCTTCCTGTGAGGCCTTGGCTATGGAAGAGATTCTCATGTTGCCCTGGGAGAGTCCTGTCTCAATGCCAGTGCTTAAGGTCTGGCCACCTGAATGACCTTTATAAGCCAGCTACGGTGAGAGGAGACAAGCTGAAAAATGTCTGAAGTTCCCTTGCAAGGCTCAGTACTGAGCAGATGGCTGTAGGTCTTCCACATGGGGACCTGTGCGCTTACTAGGGGATCTGCGAGGTCTCCACCTCGTACTTCACTCTCCTCTTAAAGTGGTGTTCAGGAACATCAATCTCCCAAAGTCTTAGATTCTGAGTGTTGGGAGCTCACTCCTGGATTCATCTACATTGTATGCTGTCTTCGAGAGACACACTGTAACTCTCTTCACCCAACTTCATTTTAGGAGAACAGACTTTGGCCCTCATCCCAACTCTATGAACCAGTCGGTCTACTCTTAGTTCTAGTCTTCCTTCTGCGTGGAAAGTATTCTCAACTAGAAACGTGTCTGCATACTATCATTTACCCTTTAAAATAGGGAATTTAGACAGAAGGTGTTCTGGGTCTTTCCACATCTGAAACACTATGAGCCAGGGGGGACATTCTGCCGCCAAACTTCAAAGTACATTGGCTTTGTTCTTTCCATTCAAAGCACCAACCATTGTTGGAAGAGCTTGAGCAGTCTGAAATAAGATTCTTCAAACTGTATAGACAGCAAAGGGCAGATAGTTTTTTGATTATGAAGATCTCTTAGAAATTCATAGAAAGGCAAGGTATAGTTCAAACATAACCAAATTACAAGAAAAGAAAATATAAATGGACAATAAACATAAAAATATTTTACTTTGCTAGTAATAAATGAAATGCTCATGAAAATACTTTTCAACTCATAAAACTGAAAGCTTTAAAAACAATGATAATGGCTTGGGAAGCACAGGCTTATAGGAACAAGGACGTACTTGCATGGAGTGTAAATTGATTCAGAAGTTCTGGAGGGCAATTAGGCAAACTGAAAGAACATTTTTAAACATGAAGAATCACATAGAAATGTTCACACCTAAGAATAATGTACCCTAAGGAAACAGCAGGATACATGTAGAAAAAAATTTCAGGCAAGATTTTTCTTTTAATATTTTTAACATTCATTTTGTGTGTGTGTGTGTGTGTGTGTGTGTGTAGATCAGAGGATAGCTGCAGGAGTCCATTCTCTCTCTGCTCTGTGGATCCAAGGGATGGGAGCCAAGTTGTCAAGTTTGTTGACAAGTGCCACCTGCTAAGCCATCTAATGCAGCCCCATAGGTATGTTCTTTAGTACGTAATTTATCATAACAAACCTCTGGAAATCCTAACTATCCTAACTATGGAAATCCTAACTATCTGGCAAAGGAAATGGATAAATTACACAATAATTCAAAACGATGGACAGAGGTATTACACAAGGAAATGCTCACAACCTACAATGCAGTAAATATGATATTTTTTTCCATTCATACTTAAAAAATCTGAACACTAAATACTAAGTAATCATCATATCTGCACAGGTGATATTTATTTTCTTGTTAATATCTGTTTATATTTTCTCATTATTCAAAAATAATGAGCATTCATTATTTTTATTGTTAGTAAAAAAAAAAAATTACAAAACTATGATTCTCCTTCCGAGACTCACAAGTTGTCCGTCCTTAGAAAAGAGAAGGTAGTAATTATAGACCGGTGATGTAAGTACTTCTGCGACACAGGTTTTGTTACCATAGCAAATTAAATATAGCTGTAGTGCCCAGGATTAAAGCACTCCATCTGTCAAAGGCAACATTTGCTTCCTATTGCCCAGGGAAATTCCACAAAACTGCCACCTCACCGGGGGACTCCAGCAATACTATCTAGAATAAAATCCATCATAGCAGTGGTCTTTGGTTTATGTTTTCCATGGAGAAGTGAAGACAAAGGCAGAAGCAACGTTCAGTACTTTCTTCACACTAACCTAGACCATCTTTTTTTCTCCCCTTCTTCCCTCCCCATTCCATTCTTTTTGTTCTCCCTCTCCTCTCCTTCTCTCTCTTGCTTCCTTTCAGTCATTCTCTCATCAGGGATGTCTTAGGTCTTGACAGTGCCAGGCTCCCAAAACATCCAGGAGCATCCGGGAGCATCTGGGAGCATCCTGGAGCACAAGAGCCAGTTACTCCCTCAGTTCTGTGCAGGTGAAGGAAACACAAAGACAAAAAGCAACACTGGGATTTGGGGGCTTCCTTTATGTAAACATTGAAACAGCACAGTTAACATTGTTAATGTATCTTCAAATATTCAGAATTATGATAAAATCTAGAACTTCGAGACCTCGTGTGTAGTATTCTTCAGAAGCACACATCATAGCAACTTTACAACTCCGAAAATCGTGAGGTGAACGTATGTGCTCATTGACAAACATCAAGCATACGGTGCCATGCTGCTACAAGGTAATGGTCAAGTTCGTCATATAATATTAAAAATAAGCTCTTATAAAGAAAGTGAATTTTAAACTAAGTTTGAAAAACTACCTCTAAACGACTATAGTATTATAAACTGATTTTTAAAATGAGTGCAATGTTTGAAAACAAAGTACATCGATTGTGTCATTGTTGAATTGCCAGCAGATTTTTACTCCAATTTTTTCCAGTTGTTAGAATTCGTCTTTCCAGCTCTGTGACAGTGGGTGAATAGTGAGGGATATTATAGACTAAGTTTCTGACTCATCTGCTCTCATACTGTGTTCTTGTACTGGGTATTCACATGTTCGTGTGTGTGTGCGTGTGTGTGTGTGTGTTTGTGTGTGTGTGCTCTTGCAATTTTGTGTGCTCATGTCTTGCTGTGTGTCAGTGTCTTTGAATCTATCTGTGTGTGTGTGTATATATATATATATCTTTGTGTGTGTGTCTATGTGTGCGTGTGTCTGCATATTTGTATGCCTATCTGTATGTCCATTTGACTGTGTGTTTGTGCCTGTGTGTCTTGTGTGTGCACACACTATGTTTTAATGTACAAGGAGTATATGATCATCATTTATGGTAACTCCATGCTTTTATTTCTAAGTGTGAAGACAAAGGGCATTTGAGGTGATGTGCCTTCTGAGGTCACAGTGAATTTAATGACAGGACAGAATCTTTCCATTACAGTACATGTGCTAAGAGTCAATGCTGACTCATTAGAAAGGACTAGAATAATCACTTGTTTCTTCCATTAGTGGAAAATAGCACTTCTATTCTCTTTAAAAGAAAATATTATTGCTTCTAGAAACATTCAAACTTCTCACAGCAAGGTGGCCGCTATGACTCTGTTTAAGATCCCCTTCCACTTTGGAAAGGGTATAGTTCCATGATTTGGGAGGAGGAAGAAGAGAGAAGAAAGGGAGGGAGGACTTGGGGGAAGAGTAGGTGACTCAGTTGTGGTTTGTGGGAAAACACATTTTTAAATCTAGAAAAATGTAACATGAGGTCAAAGCCCGCGTAGGCCATGTCACTGGGACAAGTTGCTAGATATCTTCCCCATGGTGACACACTCTCATTTCACAGCTGCTCTGTGGGAGTCCAGTGTGAGCCTGTGTGAAAGAGACTTGGGAAAGCCTCGAAGGAGTCAGGGCAACTGTTGGTGATCCCCACTGCCTATGTGCTGGCCTTTGACTGGCTGTGGACATCCAAGAACAACCTGGGCAGCCTACAAAACTACACAGGATAACAACGTGATTCTTTTCTTCTGCACCTAATGGACTTTTCTAGATTCTAAACAGGCAATGATGAGATTCTCCCAACAACGCTGAAACCAAAACACAACCTTGGGTGATATGAAATGACACCCCAGCCTGGTCAGTAGATGGTACCTGTTGACACTTGGAGCCAGCATACCCTGCCCAGCTTCCTGGTCTGTATCATGACTTCTATTCCCCTAATGGTTAGAGTGCAGACCCACTGGCCTTCTCTAAGCCTGGACATACTGTGTACCTAGTGTTTGCCTTTGTTCATGCTGTTCCTTCAGCCAGAAATGCTGTTCTGTTTCCCACTAGAGGCACGTAAGCATCTCTCAGATTTCATTCACCTGTCACAGCCAAGTCAGCGTCTCAGATGAACTCTCATGACCATGAATTAGCCCTGGGAAATCTTAGCTATAATTTTGCACTTCCATGTGAATTCTTTGGTTTATGACACTAAATTCCACGGGAGTGGGAGGTCTTGACTCCCACTGTGTCACCAGCACCAAGGATAGGGTCTGACACAGTCAAGTGCTGGAGAGTAGAGTGTAGAGTGAACATATATACATCAGTGTATCTTAGGCCTGTGCTGAGAAGGCATCTGGTTCCCACCAGTTCCTAATCATGATGTTTGCATAGCCCGACAGTAGGGGCTGCATCAGTAGGACAAGTCTTGGCCTGCTGTTTTAATGTTTCAAAAATCACTAAGAAAAGAGCTGGGTATTTGGCTCAATGGTGGAGTACTACCTATTATGCAAAAAGACCCTGGGTTCCATCTCTAGCACCACAATAAAACAGTAATAATCCATTTTATACTTTTACCATTAAATATGATCAGACCATTGTTTTCTAGAGAAGGTCAACTTCATCTGAACTTACTTGTCACATGGGGGTTATGCAGTGAGCACACTTTGCATGTTTCTGAATAACCATTTTAGATGCTACACATTCTTGTTCCTTTTGCTGCCCTTTGAGCCCTCAGCAGGTAAAAGGAGGAACAATGGGAAGGTATCTTTTTGCTAATCTCTGGTTCACTGTGTGCAGTGGAAGTTTTGGCTATCACCCTGCTACTGGATTTATTATGCATCTTCCTTGGAAGAATGAAAAACATGATGTCACATTTTTCCGTGTGTTCCTATTTGTGATGCCTGACTTCGACACCGCATCACTGCTGTGAAAGATAGCATCTTCCAAACCTCACGCGCAGTGAAAGCCAAAGGACTCGCTACATTTTCAAGTTCATACAGGAAGGATTTGGAAAGACAGGACTCGACTCAAACTCAACTCACTCAGCTTTAAAATTTTGCATTGCTAAAGAGAACCATTTGGAAGTCCACATGTCACAGGCTTTATAATTAGGCTTTGGACATATGCCTTCTATTTGATAGCACTTCTTGTTATGCTAGGCATGGGACGTCAAGCCATGGAGTGCCCACAATAACGTCCCAAGATTAATGAGATAAGTATTCATTTAGTTGTACAGGTAAGTAAGCAGGCCCTTGATGGTTAAAGACATATTTAGCCAGCTGAACAGTTTGAGACAAATTTCAGATCTCTGTTCTCTGTTTGACCACCAGTAAGAGAGGGACTAATGTTTCTCCAAAGATGCTCCAGTGCTAGTTTTCAAAACCTATGCATGTGTTACTGAACGTGGCGTAGGGGCTTTGGCAATGCTATTAAATTAAGAACTTGGTGATGGGGAGATTACTCCATGTTATCTGGGTCAGCCCGGGATAATCACAAGGGATCTTACAAGAAAGAGACAGGTCAGAGTCTGAGAATGACAGAGGTGATGAAAATGTACAGTGTGTGTGTGTGTGTGTGTGTGTGTGTGTCTGTGTCTGTGTCTGTGTCTCTGTGTGTGTCTGTGTGTGTCTGTATGTGTGTATGAGAGAGAGAGAGAGACAGACAGACAGACAGAAAGAGAGAGACAAAGACAGACACAAAGACAAAGACACAGAGAGAGACAGTGAGAGACTGAGAGACAGTGTGTGTAAGAAACAGAGATATACAGAGAGAGAGACAGAGAGAGAGAGAAAGACAGACACTGTGTGTATAAATGTATGCATATAAGAGAGACAGAGTCTGTATGTGAAAATGTGTATGTGAGAGAGAGAGACAGCGAGATACACATAAAGAAAGAGAAAGTGTGTGTGACAGTGAAAGAAAAAAAGAGAGGGAGAGTGTGTATGAAGGAGACAGAGAGAATGTCTGGGTGTGAGTATATGTGTATGTGAGAGTATGTGAGAAAGAGAGAATGTGTATGTGTGTCTGAGAGAGAGAGAGAGAAAGAGAGAGAGAGACAGAGACAGAGACAGAGAGAGACAGAGAGACAGAGAGATTAGGGGCTCCCACCTCCAGAAATATCCAAGTGTGTGATGTTTGGAGCAATAAACTGTGACAATTTGTCCCAGCAGCAATGGAAAAGGAACACTCCCCTCTTTGAACCATGACTTCCAAAAGGGAGGAGAAATTCAGAGTTCCTGCCCTTGTCCCCAATGTGTCAGGGACAGACCAGTCTCTGTCTCACAAGGAGAGGCTATCCCACTGCTGTCTTCCTTGATAAAGGCTTCCAGTGGCCTCAGGACACAAGGCGCAGACCTCAGATATACCTGGCCCAGCCTGCCTCTGCTCTGTCTTCCTCTCACTCACAGGCAGTAGACTTGATTCTTCCTGTTGCCAGTGATGCAAGGGCTTGCAACTGTCTCTGCTTTGAAACACCGTGGGATCGTGTGGGCCTTATGGTCCTTATGGAGTTTTTGCCCATGCTCTACCAGTTGCATGCCTTCTGCATAGCATTTAGCACCTCCTGGGACCATGTGCTTTACTATTCACGAGCTGTCTGCTGTCACTAACATGCACCCTCTGTCCAAGGGCTCAAGTGTGTTACTCATCCACAGTACAGTCACAAACCAGAGCTTGACTCCCCTCAGCCTCATTCTGAGCCTTCAAGAGGAGTTTCTGCTTGCATCTGCATGCTGTAGAATCTCAGATTCTTCTGAGGGCTCCTGGTTGCCTTTAGATACAAGCCACACTCTTTTTCTGAGTATAAGAAAGTCCCAAGAGCTAGCCATACCCTGCCTGGCACTCACATCAGGTTCTTTTGAACATAACTATTTCCATGAAGCATCAATAGCAGACAGGGCCTCCCTGAGCACAACAGAAAAGAAACAAAACAAACAAAACAAGATTACTCCATAATCATGTCTGGACACATACAAAAAACAAGAACACCATCCAAACCACAAAAGTGACCAACAGTGCCCCTTCCTGGCTAATACCTGGTGACTTCTGTTTCTTTACTAATTATAACTTTGGTCTTACCTCATTTCTCTTGCCTTCTAGCTAAGAATTATTAAAGATACGTAATCATATAATTATCCCTATTCCTGATAACACCTAATACACAACATTCCATTTCCCTGAACCCTCTCATTCACCCAAGTCCAAACCCTGCAGTGATATTTTTTCCCACAGAGCTGGGTTCGAATCTACAGCCTTGTGCATGTTACACAAGCACTCTACCACTGAGCTATATAGCAGTCTCTACATTTCTTACCATACTCCTTTGCTGAGCTAACCCACGGATCCTCATCCTAACTAGCCAGACAACTCAACACTGTTTCTTCCACAATCCCTGGAGTCTCCAGCAGTAAGCATGAGAAGGGAAGCCCAGTGTTTCTGCCATCTTGGTGTGGAGAAGTTCTCCATGAGCCAGGAGGTCAGCTAGAAAATCCTGAATCATAGTGCTAGCCAATCAATAACACTGGATGCTCCTGGGTGCTTAGCAACAACGTGCAAGGACAGGAGCTTGAGAGATTCCTGGTGAGTTGCTGCCTGGCAGGCAAAGGGCCTGACAAGTCACAGCTAGAGCACTTGTGGCCTGGCTGGCTGGCCTCAGAGATGTCTCCACCTAGGGCAAGTCACTCCCTATTGCTAATCTGACCAACTCCCAGCTCTTCAAAGCAGCTTTAAAGGACCGGGGAGATGGTTCAGACAGTAAAGCGCTTGCTATGGTGAAGGCCTGAGTTCAACCTTCGGCAAACATATTAAATCTGGGCACAATGGCACGAACTTGTAATACCACCTGGGAGGTAGAGACAGGGGGATTCTTAGGCTTGCTGGCTAGCCAGACAATCTTAGTCAGTCAGTGAGCCACAGGCCAATGAGAGACTCTGCTTTAAGAAAACAAGATAGAGAATCATTGCGAAAGACACCTGATATCTGACATCTCCACATGGATGTGCCCACATATAAACATCTGGACACATACACAGCAGCCTCAAGGGGTCCCTTCCTCTTCTGTTTCTACTCTTCCATCAGTTCCCTTTCCCGTATGTTTTTTTTTTAATTCTACCTTGGACCCTCCTTCCTTTACGACCTGGTCCTCCCGTTGGCCTCCTCCTTTTTCTCTACCCCATTCAACTCTCCACCTCAGCCTGAACCTCTGTCACACAGGTCTGTGCATCGGGACCAGCTTGGCTCTGGCCTCTGTCCCCTCGGCCTCTTCCATCCTTCAAATCCCTGCTTGATGGTCAACTCCGCTTCCCCACTGTCTTGGTGGGACCCAGTTGGCTACTCAACCTTGGAGCAGTTGCTCTCAGAATTTATCAGGGGATCTCTGGTTCAGTAACTGCTTGATTGATTTATGATGTCTGGGAGTATGTTTGAGTGTGGTGGGCATATGGCTCATGCTCTTCATCTTCACTGCCACAGCCTAAGCTACCCAGGGTATTAGGCAACTCCCACAGGGCTTGGTTTTGACTACTTCCTCCTTAGGACCCAGAACCTGGATCCAGAGGGTGACTGCCCAGCTTCTCATAGGCTACCATGATGTATGTGAGGCTTAATCACTTGAGGTGAATCTCAAAAGAGCCTCAGGTGATCTCCCCACTGTGCCCCTCCCTCAGATAGCAGCAGCCTCAGCCCTCAGAAAGGAGTCGGGGCCAGTCTCTGGAAGCACAGCCACCATCCTATGCCTAGCCAGTTATTTCCAACTCTAAGCTCCCTAGCCACAAAACACTGATCCTGGAATATTTTTCTTTCCACAGCTGGATGTTTTCCAGACTCTCTGACTGCTTGAGCACTCAGCTCATTCTCAGTGAGGGGTGAGAGTTAATCTCTAATGCTCTCATCAGACACCCCTGACTCTCCACAGAGCAAAGCCAAAGTTATGGCAAAACACACTTTTGTTTTTAAGGGAAAGATACTGGAATAAGCGCCATGCTACCACCTTGAACAGAACCAGATTAACAGATGTGTGCAGATTTTGGATAATGTCCAAGATAGGAACTTGAAGGAGAAAAATGAGGGTTTCAAAACCTATAAGTATATATAGCAAGAGGCTGCTCAGACAACCTTCCATGTTGAACACACTTGCTGTGAACCAGCAGAGTGAAACGGCTATTTACTGTGCTCTTCTGGAAAAGGATTCTCAATATTTAACCTTTATAAACTGTTTCAATTAGCCCAATTAGTTACAAAGTTACACTTGTTATTTTTACAGTCAGTAAACAATATTTTTGCAAAAGGAATTTGAGATCATCATTTCCTGCCATTTAATAATGTCTTTCCTGTCTCCTTGAGAAAACACGCCCGTACTTCACTATCTAAAACGGTCTTTAAAATGTAGCTTAATGCATGGGTTCTCTCCTTCCATTTTAATCTGTCATTTTCAAATTGTTTGTTTTTCTTTTACCGTCCAACAGCACTTTAGATTTCTCACAAGCTCTGAACTGATGCCAATCTGGGGAAGTTAGAGATTCAAAGACCCTTCAATCCTTGAGAAATAGTTCCCTGAGGGATGGTTGAGGGACAGTCCTTCATTCATCATGTTCGATCGGTGTATATAGAGGGCTCTCAACAAGGCCGTGTTTTGGATGTCAGGGCCAGACACAAAGAAGAGTATGAGTCTAGACAAATACTCAAGGGCAGGCAGTTGCTCTAGGACCCCTGGCTTGCTCCCATTGCTGGGGTAGTGGAGACGCATGTGGGTGGGAATTAGACTTCCTGAGCTTATTCCCAGCACTTGGGTCAGATGCTAATCACAGTAGCCACCGGTAAACACAGGCTTAAATATGATAATTTAGTTTTCTTTCATTTAAACAAGTAAAACCATAGGCAAGCATCCCAAAGCTATTGAGCACTCCTCTGTTCTTGCTTCAAAGATGTCAGCTTGTAGATTTTTGGGGTGGCAGTTACAAGCTGGTGCCAGAAATCTAGTAGCCATCTTGACAGCATTCCAGGCAGGAAGCAAGAAGCAAGAACAAGGAGGTAAGATGGAGGGAAACCCCCACATATGCAGTCTAACCCCCTCTTAAGCATCTTTCAAGTTTACTCTTGTGCCTTGTGCTTTCGCCTTCTGAGCCACAGTTGCCTGGAAGAAGAGACAGAAGGTTGTAGTTAGTCATCTCCCTTCACCACATCAACTCAGGGTTACCTTAGTAAGCTAGCAGGGAGCGGGTGGGAAGCCTGCCTGGGGCTCACGATACTGCCCATCTCACCAAGTACTTAGGAAGTAAATAACATAGTATCTGCAGCCCTTAAGTACATCTTTTCTTTTCTTTGAAAGCCTTCCCGAGGTAAAGTTGGAAGCTGGTCTTTAAAAAAAAAATGTAGGAATCACATAATATACACTTCACACCCAAATTCTAACAACTGGCAAGACCCCCCCCCCCCCCCGTGTGTGTGTGTGTGTGTGTGTGTGTGTATACATGTGTGAGATACTGATTCTTCAGGATTCCCTGGTTAGAAGAAAAGGGCAGAGCTGAGGTAAAATGACTCCAGCTCATGCTTCTAGCCTCAGGGTGTCCGCCATCATCTCTCCCGTCCTTCAGTCACTGGTAATTTTTTACATCTCTCTGGAGATAGAACAGGAGGATTCTGGGTGACAGTTGTCTGTGTTTAACTTCCCGCGGCATCCTAGTAGCTAGTCATACTTCAGAGAAAGCTCTGGGAAAGTTCCTCTTCGAAGTCTGAGAACGTCTGTGATCTTAGAATAGTTGGCGTTAGAAGAGAGACCCCTCCCCCAATCTTATGAGACTCAACCCTATGCAAAATTCAAACTTATAACAGAGATCAGTGTGCTGAGAGGACGCTGTATACTGACTGCATCATAATAATTCCCTTTATAAAGTGAGTCATGCCAGGCTGCCTTAATACAGCTGCACTTAAACTGATTTACATTCTTAAAAATTCCATTTACATGAAATTTACAGGAATTCATTTATTAAACGAAGTGCAGATACTCCCATGCAATTCTGTGATCCTCGTGTCGTAAGGAAATTACCGCTGACCCTGCCTGAGCTGACCCTCTCCTTCGTATTTTTTTCTTCCAAATTTTCCCCTAAGGAGGATTTTTTTTTTTGAATCCCATTATAGGAAGAACATTACTGAACACCATTCAATGATCACAATAGAAACAAGTGAACTTTAACATTACTGGAAGCTTCCAGTAACTACTAGTACCCTTTTTTTCTGTGCTGGAAAAGTACAAGTCTCCCTCCCTCCATCACCAAAGCATTTTAAAAACTTACAGAGAGCTGAGAATCCCCAGTTAAGGCATTGGCCACCTGCCAGGGCCAAATGCTAATGATATCATGGAACTTAGAGCTGAAGGAAGAGGCAGTGCTGGGCGTCAGCTAGTCAAGGTTGGCCTTGGTGGTTCCTTGGCAAGTTATTCCAGTGGCTATGATTAATGATGTGCTTCTGACCAGTCTGCCAGTGACAGGACATAAAATCGCTGGCAAAAAAAAAACTGGACAGAAATCAGGGAGGGAGAAGACAGCGTGGGACTGAGAGTCCCAGAAAATCCTGGAGAGAAGAAAGTGAAATGTATGTGTGGAGCCACTTTGCAGAAACCTAAAACCATGTGTGGATATTCAATGGAACATTTAGGGATGCTAGGGACCAAAGCTACACAGAGGCCAGCATGCTGCACTGAAGCAGAAGGAGGAATCCAAGCATTTCAACAAGATTGGGAGTGCTTTTCGAGAGGATACTGGAGCCTGCTGGGAGTTTACATTGCAGGAGCCTGGCCTGGGGAGGCCTGTCCTGACTCACCCTCACGGGGCTGGAGTTCACGGTCACTGCTTGGAAACGTTGACATTTCCTTTTAAAGGAATAGAATGTAGAGTCGGAATCCAGGACAGCCCGGAAATCCTCTCCAAGCTCTTCTCTACAGTCCTTCTCCAGGACTTTCAACAGGACTGAGCTGGGGCAGCAGTAAGATGGTTGTAGAGATAGAAGACAAGACCCCCAAGTCTCAGAATGGGACAAGTGCAGGGCTGGCATCTCTGTGTAGCCATACACTGGCCCCATGTTCCCTCTTATCCTACCTTCCTTATTCCCTGCTATCTCTATTCTAAGTCTGTTAGCTGGGGATATATTATGGGCATTTCTCAAAGCTCCTTGTGTGATTTTTAAATGTGAATAAAGATTGGTTGCATTTAGGAAGGACACCAAATGCTAACAATAAAACTTCACTGTCTTTTGCTAGTATGTTAGCTGGGGTATGTGTGTGGCGGGGGGTGGGGGAGCTGCTTTCTCCAGTTCACTTTGGTTCAGGTCGCTCACTGTAAGTTACAGAGGGTCCTGTGGAGTTAAAGTTGCCAGGTGAACTATAGAAGAACCAGCCAAATATGAATTTCAGAAAAGGGAACATAACTTTTAGAGCTATCTGAAAGTCAGATTTAATCTGGTGTATATAGGGGTGAAATAATAGAGAGACTCTGTCTCAAACAAGATGGAAGGTGAGGATTAACACCTGAGGTTGTCTTCTGACTTCCACACTCCTGCTGGTGCACACACATGCACAGACTTACACACAGAGATAAATACACACACACAGACAGACACACTCCACAGACACACAGACATACACACACACACACACACACACACACATAGACACACACACAGATACACATATATACACATAGACAGACACAAACACACATACACCACATACACACATACACACAGACACACAGACACAAACACACACCACATACACATAAACACACACATAATCACACATATATACACACTGATAGACAGACAGACAGATACATACACAGACACAGACACACACACACACACACACACACACACACTCATACACAAAACTGGAAAGAAAAGCATGGAGTCCAGATTGGAGGCTGTATTATTTCACTGTCATAGCCAAGAATCATAGACTAGGTAGCTTAGACAACATTTTTCCTGTTTGTTTGTTTGTTTGTTTGTTTGTTTGTTTGTTATTGTGGTGCTAGGGATAGAACCTAGGGACTTGTGCAAGCCAGAAAAGAGCTTTACCACTGACCTACCTACCCAGCCTCCCAAACTGTTTCCTCACAATTCTGGATGCTGGATGCCAGTGAGGCAGGGGCGGCACCCAGAGACTTCTCTCCTAGGTCTGTAGACAGAGGTCTCTCCCATCCACCTCTCTCCTGTCCTCAGTTTTTGTTCTGTATGTGTCTATGTCCCAATTGCCTCTTCTTATATGGACAGTAACTTTGGGGCCGTCTATGTGGCTCCATTTTACCTTCATTACTTCCCTCAAGATCCCATTACCAAATTCCACGTCACCTTCAGAGGCACGGGAGGTACAGATGTCCATACATGAACATCAGGAAGATGCGATGCAGCCTGTGTTAGAAACTGTTACAATTCTAAAAGATGCTGTGCTTGTGAGCAAAGGTATTGGCAAAGAAACCAGGGAAGAAGGAATTCTAGATCACTAAAGAGCCAGAATTGGAAGGACAGGGAAATGAACTAGGTATGGCAAATAAAAAAATTAAAAAAAGGAGAAAATGGGTTCTCAGCCCACAATGGCTCCCTGGTATCCCTGTTCCCATCTGAGTCCTTCCTAGAGCATAAATACATACTCACAATGTAGAATTGTATTAAACTCATTCAGAGATAGAAGCACTGATAGCACAGTTATTAAATATTTCTTATTTCATTACCAGAATGTCTGTTGGGTTTTGTATTGGGATGACTGGCTGTGCTTGCATCACTGATCTTCATATTTGGAAGGGATACTGGGTATTACAGGAATATAGGGCCTGTCTGTGCCATCTCCATGCTGGTTCCAGAGGGTGGAGATCTGGTGGTTTCCAAGAACAAAGGTTTGTGAGCAGTCTGATTCTGGAGAAGTGGCTTCTAATACACTTGGCTCTTTAAGAGGCTGTGATCTTCAGGACCTTTAAAGACACATTAAAAATCATTTCATTAAAGGCATTCCAGGACCAGCAAAATGCCTCAGCAGTAAAACCACCTGCTCTATAAGTCTGATGACCCATGTTCTATTACCAGACAACATGATGGGAGAGAACTAATTCCTGAAAGTTGTCCTCAGACCTCTACAGGGGTGCCATAGCAAGGGTGTGTCTGTGTACATGTGTGCACTAGCACACAGCAACAATAACAGTAATAATGACCAATCCCAGTCACAGCCAAGACAGCCAGATTAGCCAATACTGTCTGGGAATTAAATTCCTAGTCAAATTTGGTCTGCATGAAAAAATTCACTTAGTGGTTTAAGTAGAAGAATATGTAACCAAAGGACTTTATGATCAACAGCTTCTAGTCCTATAGACTCTAGAAAGCAGATAACTGTAAAAGAGAATCGTCCATGACTGCCAGAGTTGGGACTAAGTACCTCTGGGCTGTTTCCAGTCTGCCACTGGACAACCATGGTATAAAGAGGGTGTCGTGGTAACTCCCTAAAATTCTGCCCAAACTATCACATGCAAGAACCCATCTTTGCTGAAGTGTGCAGAATTCTTGTTGATACAAGTGTGCCTTCAGTGTTAAAAGCAATAAATTCCTTCTGGTTCAACTACAAAAGAAAATCATTTGAGAGAACTTGGATCCTGTTCCCTTTGTCTCCTGAGGGTTGATGGATTGCTCAAGCCCTTGGCTTCTCCATTAGTTAAAGATGCTGGCCAAAATGCAGGCATTGTCTGCCACTTTTGCCCCTTTGTTTTTAATCTCCTCCTGTAGCTTCTTTCCACCACACTTCATCTACCTCTTTCCAGTGATTCCCCCCTGCCCCTGACTCATCGATTCAAAGTTCTTAATATTCAACTTCACTGTAGAACCAGAGGTTTGGCCAGAGTTCTCTGTTCAAGTGATAGCCCTTAGAACAGAAACGGACTCCCCAGGGCTTCTATCGTGTTCTCTGGTTACGGCAGCTGGTGAGGAACTGGTCCTAAATTATATGTAGAACCAGCTGCCACTGGATCTAGTCTTAAAACAATTTCTTGTACATAGGCAATGCTCCAGGCTTACTAATGTGCTCTGGAGTTGACATCTTTTCTTCTGGTATCAAATTAAAATGCATCCCACTACAGCTGAAGTCCTTGTCATACACCGCTTATAGCACCTTCTTGACAAACATGTCCCACATCATTCCTTCTTTCTGTCCACGGCCCTTTGCTATGTCACTGTATGGAGAGTGACCATGTGGCTTGCTCTGCTCTGCAGATGTTATCAGAAGGGATATAGCGACGTTTCCTAGCTTCAGCGTTAAAAAGTCTTGTGAATTTTTGTTCTCTCTCCAAGAACTCTGTTCAGATGCCATGTGGAAAAGCTTAAGCCTGCCCACCCGAAGGTGATGGCTTACAACCTGTAAGCCTTATCGGCTCAGCTGGCTGCCATTCATTGCTTCTGTGAGCTGACCCATAGCCAACCATGCACGAAAAACGCCTGACATCCAGAAGAATAAATAGCGGGTCTACACTAAATTGATTGGAAGACACAAGCACAATATATGGTTACTAGTTCAAGCAACTAAGCTTTGTGGTAGCTTCTTCCATAGACATTATTCCTAACACACCATTCAACATGTTCAGATGCTTGAAGAATGTAAGGAACTTCTAATCGATCAATAACTTCTCCACGTGCGGCTTTGATACAATTTTGATGTTGTAAAACCATAGCACTAGGAGATAAAACAGAAATCAAAAACTGGGTGGCTGGATCACAGGAAGACATCCTCACAAGTGACAATCCCACTGTTCACAGCGTGAGCACAGAAGGGCTGAGGGAGTCTATAATGAAGACTTAGCAAGTTCCATTTGAGGCAGCACATGAAAGCCCATCTCTGCTGGAGGCTGATGGTGGGAGTGACCGTACAGCCGCTTCTCACAGTGTGGTAAGGGGGTTTTAATGTTCTTAAGGCAGGCGCTCTCCTCTATCGCTCTGCCAACTATCAGTTCTCACTTCTTGATCGACTAGGCAGAATCAGGTGGTGTTGAGCCTACCGCCCTTTCTTCTTCTCTGTGTAAGACTAACTCTTGCCTGGTTTCCCACGGAACTCCTAAGCTCATTTCTTCACCCTCCCACCCACCCCCAAAACTTAAATGGTCCTGCCTCTTCTCACCCTTAATGCTGGAGACAACACAGGTTTGGTTATGGGTTCTTCCTTTTTCACCCCTGCAGAGCCACCCATTAAACAACATCTGTGATCAGGTGTGTCCAACATGGCAGGCCACAGGCCACCTGCTCTCAAGATTGCTATGAAAGCGGCCAACTATGTTTAAAGATAAAGGTCATAATGCAATGTCAAAAGCCTGGAGACCCCTGGTATGTCAATGATTTCCAACTAGTTTTGAACTCGGAATTGCTTCCAAATCTCAAATTTCCATTTTTTAAACAAATAGCAACACATTAAATGCAGACATTAAGTGAGATTGTTGAGTATAAAACAAAATAACACTTGAGATATTTGAAATAAAATTAGAGTTATTTAAATAAAAAGTTTCAGTAGTCAGGATAAATTAGACATGACATTAATGAAATAGAAAGTAATAGTGGGGGATTTGCCTCAAAATAGCCAAAGAAAGATACAGAGCAATTAAAATATGAAAAGCTAAGGAATGTAAGTTGATTGACAACTACCATATATGGAAAATAATATTTCTGGAGTGGAAAATTATGAGAAATCACATTTGAAGTGAGAAAGAACAGAGGCTTTTGTGATTGTAAGGATATAATCCCTGGACCAAAGGAACACTTGGGTGCTTAAGCAGAGTGAGTAAGGAGAACAGGCCTGACCAGCTGTAAGTAGTGCCAAACCACAGAGCAGCAACACCAAAAAGAGCAGAGACTATTTACACAGGGAAATACGTTCGCCAAGAAGTAGGGATTCGAGCAGACTTCTTATCACCATAATGAAGTTTCAAGACTCACTTGAAGATGTTATAGGCTGCTATTTACCCAGTAGAAAAGTGGGCTGAAGGCAGGAGTTACAAAAATACAATAATGAATTACTGAGTTGTAATGCTGCTGACATACAGGCATACATACTGACTACGTGCTTAGTAAGTTTTTCCTAGTTGAAAATTTATAAAGAGGCTGTAGGCACAGCTCAGGGGTAGAGCTCGCTATGGATTAGAAGCTTACAAAGATAAAAATTGAAGCTCTCCACAGCAGCAGCAGATGACGGGGGAGGAGCACCAGGCTAAAGCTTTGATTTGAAGGCATGTGGACAATTAAAGACAGGAATTCTGAATAACTTACATCTTTGTTAGAAAAGTTTGTGATTATATGTGTTAAAAGGAAAATCACAAAAAAATCAACAATTAAAGTACATATTAAAATACTACAGATATAAGAAAACCCAAAATGTAGCAAACATCTAAGCATACTACAATAATCGGGTGATTAACTTGCTAAAAATGGCTCTTAGAGTAGATCCTATAAAACCCAGTTATGTGTTCCTCATGGGTGGCACAGCTTAAACAAAACTAAAGAGGACACTCAGTAGAAAGAAATATAAAAAATGAATTATGTAAATAATACAAAAAGGAAGCTTGGAATGGCAATATTTTTTTAGCAGACCAAGTAGGATACATGACAAACAAATGCTGCAAAGAAACAGAGAAACCATCACACAGAGATGTAGCAATCAAGATCCCATACATACCGAACAGCCTAGTTGTGAAAACTACACAGTCAAAGCCAAGGGTGTTCTAAGGAAAACCCAACCAGACTACACTCGGTGAACACATGATGAAGAATAAGTAAAATGAAATTTTATTTAGAATTTGAAAGGATTAACTGTATCTGTCGATTCATAATGTTTCTTCTGAAGTCAAAAAGGTTTTAGTAAGGATGAAAGAGCTGACTAGGCAAAAATGCAAGTCAATCTAAACTAGTAACAAGATCCTGTCTCAAACAAAATGTTAAAAAATTAGTAACAACAGCAACAATATTTTTAGGAGTGGTAAGAAGCGATGAAACGAATGGGCCGAATAGTTCATGTCTTGAGGACTAATTCCCAACAGGACTGATGAAGTATTTAGCCATGGAGTTGAGGAGACACTCCGTCTGTCAAGTGCTTGCCTTTCAAAGCACAAAGACCTGAGTTCTATCAGCAGCACTCATTAACCTGACTGCTGCAACCCCAGGGAGGATGTGGAGGCAGAAGGCCCTCAGGGCTAGCTGGACAACCGGTCTAGCCTGGGAAAGTTCCAGAACAATGACATACTACTTTGAAAAATAAGTGAATATTTCCTAGGGAATGACATCTGAGATTGTTCTCTTGCTTTTAAAACGCACGCACACACACACACACACACACACACACACAAGTGCACGCACACACACACACATACTTAGAAATAAATACCAACAGAAGTACCTCTTAACATAAACTTCAAGAACATATTAGGAAAAACATAGGATACGTTTTGGATAGCTGATAGTCTGAACTGAGGTCTGCACAGGAAGTGAACATTTTCATTGTTAGGAAACACACTAAAATATGATACGCTCAAGGATGCTCAAATGATATCAGAAGGGGAGAAAGAGGGGGTGAGGGAAAGGAAGAGAAGGGGCAGAGAGGAAGCAATCTGGAGAGACATAAGGAAAATATGGAAAATTATTATTCCAGAAATGGTAAATCTGGGTAAGGGGATATACAGGAGATTTTTAAAAAAGAATATTCTTGAAATTTTGTAGATTTGAAGGTTTTTTTTTTCTTCTCAAAATAAGAACATTGAAAAAAAGACAACACACTAGAAGCAGCAGGTAAACCTAAAAGAGGGTGTATTTCAAAGTGTACAAGGACGGTCATTTTCCAAGTTCCCTTGCCTTTCTGGGCCCTTGCTAGCAAGGATTAGAGAAAGCAGAAGTCCATTGTGTGAGGAAATGCTTGCTCTCCAGAACAGCATTGCTGACCACCTTGTTTGCCACACCGTGTATGACACAGCACCTGGCTGGAGCCAGGACCATTTGTTACCGATTGCCGTGGGGATAAACATAGACCAGTGACTACACACTGATGTCATGCAATTGTTTTAAATAACCGAACCCAAAACAGCAATGCGGACTGGATTCCAAGTAGGTCATAAAACCATATTTAAGGCACTCTGGCCTTGGGGTTTCTGTCTTTAGTGACACGTTGTTTTAGCGTCTCTCCCCATGCAGCATAATTCAAAACAGAGACACCAGATCTCCTTTTAAATGTTTCCTGAGAAAGCTGCCTCTTGACTTTAGTGCTAAAGTGTCAACACGGCCCTGAGATTGTTTCCAGACCTCCCGTGCTCTATGCAGCAAGGTCCGCTGATAAAGGACAAGGGCAGGAATGCACCTTGAACTAGGGTCCCGTTGCCAGGGATGGATGTGTGTGTGGTGTTGTTAGTGAATGGAGAGAGAGCATCTGAAAGGGTGGGCTGGATATTATTTGGGGACCTGGCTCATTCTGCATCAGATTCACTTTGGAGGCCTCCTCTGGGATACCCCTTTCCTGGCTTCTCAGACACATAGTCTTGCCTCCGGCAAAGTCACAGCAACCTTGGGTTGATGGCATAAATAACATATTGACAGTGAGAAGAAGACAAGAAAATTAGGCTGTTTCTAGAAGATAGCATACTTGAGATTCTCAGCGACATCTCCATTTCTTCACTCGTGACAAAGTCTATTTTAGTTAAAATTACTCAGGAAGAGACTGGGGAGATAAAGTCAGTAAAACTTTGGCTCTGCCAGCACGAGGCCTGCATTCACCTGCTAGCTGCTGCATAGAAAGCTGGGCATGATGCGGATGCTTGCAATGTCAGCCCCTGGGTGTTCTGGTGGATCCCTGCCAATCATTGGTCTGCCAGCCTAATCTACTTGGAGAGAACTAAGCCTGTGAGAAATTGAAATTCTATCTCAAAGTACAAGGTGGTTGGCTCTGGAGGAACACCACTCCTAAGGCTGATCTCTGGGCTCCACGTACAGGTGTATACACACCTGCACCCGTATGCACACACACACGCACACGCACTCACACTCACCAGAACTCACATGCAGTTTACTAAGGAAGACAAAACGGGACTAATTCTGAAAGCTCACTGGCTACAGAGGGGCTCAGGAGCTGCCTGTAAACTCCTAAGTCACTCACGTTTTCTAGAAAGATGGTCACTCTATGATGGGCCCAGCCCTGGTCCCCTTTCATGTGGCCAAACCCCTATCATTATCTCTTCCCAAGGAAAGACTTTCTTGACTGGAAGAATTGGGTTGGGAGTTCCTAACTTATCAGACACCACTGTGATTATGTTTTCCAGTTATCAGTGTCTCTTGATTACTAGCTTTGAAAGAAAAAGAAGATACCAGACATGATGGTATATAACCTTAATCCCAGCACTCAGGTGGCTGAGGCAGGAGGATTGGGAAATTCTGTCTCAAATAAAAAGAGAGAAAAATCTCCACTGGATACAGTACCTCATGGAGCAAAGGGAGCATAGATGGAGGGGGTTTGTCAGGCCATGGAAGATTAATCTTTGTTTGCTTTCAGTTTTAACTTTTTAGGATAGCTCAGACCCGAGGCTGTCTCTACTCTTTCTTCAGTGAAGAAAGGGGAATGGAGAGTCATATCCCAGGCATGCCAGTCAGCTCGTGATAGCGCCAGGATCTCAGAAGAATTTACTTACTGTCAGGAAGTCCTTGTGCCTTGAAACATGACCAGAAGGACCTGGCTTCTGCCCCTGGTGACTTTTGGGGGCAGAGAGTCACAGTCATAGTCAGAGCACACTTGCTTATCTGTGTTTTTCAGGCTTTCCAAAAATGAACAGGCAGGCAGGCTAATGCTCTTAGCGGAACTGGGGTTAATGTGCATTACAGCATGATCCCAGAAGTCAGAACAGACTTTTCCCGACTCCAGCAAGAAGCACAGGCTTTGAAGACAACTAAGGAAGCATATAAGGCCAGAATGTCCGCAGAAATTCATGGGTGGGCCCTACCACACAGCTGGCTTTCTCCATTCACCTGGGCTACTCAGACCAGCCCTCACCCATGCTTAGTTTGGCCTATAACTTTTGTTTTGTTTCCTCCAGGGGGGGCAGAGAAAATGGTAGGAAAACACTATTTTACTTAATAACATGGTCTATGCTTTATCCTATTTTAAAACTGCAGTTCATCCACGTACCACACAGTAAATACATTTCACAATAACCATGTCTTGTGAGAGCATAGTGTTACTATTGTCCTTACTCTATAAACAAGGGAAATGAGGACAGAGAAGCCAGGTGGTCACTCTGTCAGCTGTTGACAGACGAATGACCAGTCAGTGACCAAAATAAATGAAGATGTAGTCTTTTATTTTCCATCACATTTGAGAGTGGATATAGGCTCTGCTTTTTAACAGGCATGTCCTTGAACCCAAACAGACAGCCTGGGCTAACTCGCAGGTGCAGAACAGAGCAGACAGTCTGTTGGTGCACAGAAGGGGAGACAGCTACAGAGCACAACAAGGTGACATCATTCATCATAACAGTTCATCATTCATTGCTAACAGGATGGATTTCAAAATGATAAATACGGGAGTGACGGACATGGCTAATGAGTCTGATATGATCCTACACAACGTCTATGTTCTTGGAAGTGCCACCTTGTACTCCAGAGGCACAAGCCTATCAACTAAAATGAGATCACATTTTAAAGCAAGGCAGCGCATAATTGCTCATTCTGTGCATTCTGTTATTTATATATCATTTCTGTTCAAATGTAGATTTGGGTTCGTGTAGGTAGGTTCTGGAAGCATATATTTATGTATTTGCTGGACTCTATCTGCTGGTGGGAGCTAACCTTAAAATTTTAAGGCAGCATAGCTCACCTCCCAAGGCGGGGCAGCATTTTGCATGAAGAGCAGACTTGATGGGAACACCAAACTGAGGCCCCAGAATGAGAGGGTGAATTTGGCAGCTGTCAGGACAGATCAATTCAGAGTGGGAAGTGGGTTGAAGGGAGGGGTTCTGTCTGAAAGGACAAAGCTAGACATGTAGGTCCCATTTGTTGAGCTGCTTCTCTCCCAGGGAGTGTCCATAGAGTCTCACATGCCCTGCCACGCCCTCCTCAGAAAGGAGAGTGCTACCTCTGGCACGAGACTCATTTCTAATTCAAGTAATTAGGCCCTGAAATATCCCTGCTCAGATGTGCTCAGATGCAGCTTGTCTGAGTACTCCCGGAATTCCCTTCAAATTCACAAGGATGAAGAAGCCTGTCTCTCATTTCTCTAGAGGGCTGAGGAAAAAACTCAGGCACAACTGGTCTGTGGTGCAAAATTCTGTAAAGCATGTCAAACGAACAAGCCCCTGCTACTTAGAGAACTGTTGAGGACTAAGTTGTCTCTTTGGGCTACCTTGGAGAGCTTCCCATCCATCCATACCTGTTTCAGGTCTCCAAGTAGTTCCAGGAAAAAGCAAGGTGGGAAAACATAAGAAAGCTGGTACCATCCGCCAGGAATGCTGATGGCTCAGAGGAACCAAATTTGTCTAGACACGATTTTCAAATAAGGAATCACTTTCTCCTCAGAGAGTTTCTGACCACCTCAGAAGCCGGTGCTGGGAACTTCACAAAGAGAATAAACACAAATCCTAAGGAAGGACACAGAACACTGCCCTGTTCTTCCCCTGCATGGCCTGTATAAAAAGGCCCCTGAGTCCATCCTAAAAAAGCACCTGTGTACAGAGGACCCAAAGCTGTCCTAGCTGTGGCAGCTCACTAGCCATTGACCTTGGCTAATTATTTGACTTAGGATTGGGTTCCTATGACCTAATTGCTGTGAGTCTGTCTGGGCATGGGGACATGTGGGCTATAACCTGGAGGAGATTTATTCATTAAAAGAGAAAGTAAGATGCTGGGAGTCCAGACCCAAACTCATGCCCAAGGGGTGAGTGTGCTTTCAGTGGGTCTTGGGAGACAACGCCTACTTTGGCCTGAGCTATAGAGGCAGGGTTTGGGAGGTCATTAGACAGGACAGTGTGATGGGAGAATGGGAGGAGATTTTAGAGACGATGCCTCTGTTCATCATTGTCTCACCTCGACAATCTTCTGGAAAGAAACTTACTATTCTCTTGTCGTCTCCTATGGAAATGACATCCCATTGTCCTAACATAGGAGCCCAAATCCTCAGCTCCGTGCCCACGTTCCCATGCCGCCCACCACAAACCCCTTCCCCGGATGCTGGATTTGCTTCCTCCCTGTCATGTAGCCACAAGGACTGCATCTCTCTCCTCCAGGGAACAAGCTCTTCATATCTCAAGCGCCTCTTGACTCTCGGCTTTTCATTTCCCCTTCAATGCTCATCTTAAACGCGACTCCTTCTGAGAAGGCCCCGCTGCACTCCTCTCTTCAGCCCTACGGATCAGAGACAGTCGTTCCATTCTTGCAGAGCATCCTGCTCCTCCTCTTTACGGCTTTGGTTGATAACTACATACTTACTCTTACCCGTTGGGTTAATACTGTTGGGTTCTAAGAGGTCGATATTGTATGTAAGGCCTATTACAGTGCCTGGCACACAGCAGACAGTGATCTCAGGGATTTCAGGAGGATGAAGCTAAGGGGAAGAAGATAGTTCCAGCATCCAGAACACTGTTCCCGTTCACACTTAGAAGCTCTGTTTGACAGGGATCATGGACAATGCAGCTGGCCAGACTGCTTTAGAGAAGCATTCAGATCTGTGAACAAGATGCGTGCATTCTTTCCGTTACTTTCGGTTGACAACATTGGGAGAATTGGAGAAGAGATGAGCCCCTGAACTGTCCTGGTTTCTTTTGCTAAGAACAGACCATGGTTTGAATGCATTCCACTGGCCACACCATCTCTGAAGACTACACAGAGGAAAATGAGACAGAGCCCGTGTGTGGGAACTCTGGTCTGGCAGTGGCATCCAACCAATGCAAGCAGATGCTTAAGAAATATGCTGACACCGAGGCTTTGTCTCCTCAGTGCACTAGAGACACAGAAAAACATTCTCTGCTTTGAAAAACAAAGCATTCATACAGAGCCAAGAATGTCCTGGAGTCAACAGTCCTAAGCCTTCTGCACTCAGTTCAAGAGGTCCTTGGGCTCAGATGGATGAGCAGGGATCTGCTACCTAGAGATCACTGTCCAGGCCAAGCCAGCTGGCCTGGACCAAGCACCTACTGTGTGTGGCAGGAACTTGGGAGATACCTGCAGAAGGAGAATGTACTGAGCCACTGATAATCTGTGCAGACAGACAAATCTGAACCCCAATGAGCAGTTCCGGGTGTCATGAAGAGAAAGAGTGAGATGCTGGGGTGGGCGGGCAGTTCCCAAGGAGTGAATCTCCTCTGCATTAGGAGTGATGCCTCTGAGCAGGGACCATTCCGGAAATCTTCCTGATGTTAGCGGAGTTGAGACTTGAGATGCCTCAACTACCATATGACCACACTTGGGGCAAATATGAAGTCCTATATGAATACAATGCTCAAGCTCTGAATAAGGAGAGCAAGTGAGACTCGTTCCAACTAGACGTTGTGTCACTGTATGGAATTTATGGCTCTCTGAAGATCTCACTAATCTATGAAATGGTCTCACATGCTATGAAATGGTCACTTTATTCCACTGAATGAATCTAGTCCCCATTCCAATATTATTATTTATATCTGACTTTGCGTCTAGTTATCTTTCCTGTCGTCTGAATCGGTCTCCATTAAAACAGAAGCCCTCCTGAATTTTAAGCAGCTCTGTCCATTTAGCTGCTGTCCACCTAAGTAAAAATTCCAGGATGAAAGGCACAGGACACATATGTGCCAGCTCAGAGACTAGGAAGGGAGAGAAATTATCTTCAGCTATAATGGGCTCTCTTGTAAGGTCAGCCATTTTTCCCAGGAGAGCTTGTTTCTCTGAGCAAAGGCAAAATTACAAAAGATCAAGGGTGTCTTCCCAAGGCTACAAACAGAGCAACGAATACCTTGAAGTTTGTCTGCCTTCGAACCTCTTGAAAGCAACAAAGTGCCCACATTGTGTCTTCCACATGAAAGCCAAGTATCTCTTTTCTCAATCACAGAGACCCCAGTATTGGTAGAGAACAGGCCGTGGGGAGGGAGATTGGGTCCCCAACTCAGCAGGTATCTCCCAGCTTTTCTTCTTCAGAAGGGTTTTCTGTGCATCTCCTTCTTTCTCCAGTTCCCTCTGGAACCCACTAGTCTGAGTTTGCCTCCTCTGTAGTTACCAAACCTTCACTTGCACGTGCTGATGCAAACAAGTGAGGCTGTGCACAGGCTAACATAGAGGAGTCGACCTTCCTCCATTTGGTCCTTGGGACTGGTCCCAGTAGCACTGAGGTCAGTTACTACTAAAGCTAAACTGTGCTGTGCTCTAGGAGTAGACATGTCTTCCTGGGAGACGAAATAACAGAAAAGTCATTTAACATTAAAGTAGATAGCTTGGAACAAATGGCTGGGGCCTCTGAGTGAAGGGAGGGCTCATGGGTAATATAGGTCCTATTTGTGATCAGAACCACCATCTCTGAGAGCACACCATTGGAGGGAATTTGGTCCCTGCTCTGCTTTTCCCAGAAGATAGCAAATGACATCTGAGACTAGTATTAACCAGGATCTACAGATTTGGGAGAGACCTTTCAAGTTTTAACTTACAATCAGGATTTTTAAAGATCATGTTAAAGTTTAGCTCTTTCTTATTTATTTCTACTTACTATTTATTATTATATTATTATTGAGATAAGGTCTCATTGTATAGCCTAGACTGTCCCAAAATTCCCAAGATTATGGCCTGTATCTCTATCAATACCCTGGTAATGCTGATGCTCAACCACCTGCTGATAGATTAAAACATTATTACTGCTTTACTATCTCCCCCTGAGCTATCACGTTACTAAATCAAGGTGGTAGGAATGAGGACCAATTATTGTCCTTTGTTAACATTGTTTCTTGCATGCACACTCACCCCCAGAACCTCTCTACAGTTGCCCATTGTCCAAGAAGTCCATTTCATGAAGACTGTACTAGCGAGCCTCTGCAGCTCCTGTGCTCCAGCCAGGCAGCTGTGAGCAGACTGGAGTGGAGAATTCACTCTGGTGGAGGTGGTACTGACTCTGAGGACGGTGGGAAGTATTGCAGAAGCCGCTTTGCCTCCTACTTTAGTCCATCCTGCCCCAGCTTTGTGAGAAAGCTACGTAAAACGAGTAGCATCAAGGAGCTTTCTACTTTGCTCTTTCCCTGTTGAGGGACACCCCATACTTGTACAAGCATTTAAGGGGGGGACTGATTAAAGGAAGAAAGAAGAGGAAAGGCTTGGATACACGTTGCAGACAAAAGTGGAGACACCTTGGATACATGTTGCAGGTCCACAAGGGTCTTCTCACCCTCAAGGGGAGCTGGAGAGAAGGTGGACATTAACACAGGGTCTGTGGTGTAAGCCAGTGGCTCTCCACACTTGGAAGCAGTGTCTGGCAGGTGTGATTTTTCTTAGAAAAGCCAACAGATTTCAAAAGATTCTCATGGGATCCATAATGTATATTCATTCTGTCTCTCTGTCTCTGGCTCTCTCTCTGTCTCTGGCTCTCTTTTTGTCTTTCTTTCCCCCTCTTTCCCTCTATTTCTCTCTCCCTCTTCCTCTCTCCTCTCCTCTTATGTAACCTAGGCTGACTTTAAATTTACAATGTATCTGAGGATGACCTTACACCTCTAATCCCCCTGCCTCCTCCCCCTGGGAGGTAGGATTACAAATACACGCTACCATGTCCAGTTTAAATGATTCCGAGGATCCAACTGGGGACTTCGTGCATGCTAAGCAAGCACACTACCAGCAGCTTCCGCACTGATTTCAGTTAGGATGGTCTTCAAGTCGTTCCCAGAGTGGATCTTCAGAGTTCTAAGCTTCTAGACAGTATATATCAAGTGCAAGCTACGTAATTCAGAGGGACGGCAATCCTTAGAGTCACTTTCTACAAGAGACAAAAGAGACTGCCACCAACAGCCCCCTTCTAGACACAAGCTGAGCAGCACTAAAATCACGTGACTCCTCTTAAAGTCCAGCAGTTAGAAAGCTGAGTCCATCTGAGAACCCAGGCCTCCTGATACTCGGAGGGAGGGCAGGTCTGCCCAGGGGGAAGCCACTTTCATCCAGCAATTGCCTGGGAAAAGCAAGACATTTGCAGCTACAGCGCCAGGGGCTCAGCTGGTTATTTCTAGCTTGCTGAATGTCAAAAATCCAGGCTGCTTCTCACAGCAGCCTCCACTTGTCAGACCAAATCAAGGCATCAGCGTGTCAAGCAGCCGAATCAGCTGCCCCAAGCACCAGCCTGGAGGCGCCGGTCCAGCCTCTTGCGGTGCACCTGACCCAGGCCCCCGCCATGCACCTGACCCAGTGGAGCTCGGTGAGCTTGCTGCGAGCCCCTCTGCCCACGCTCTCTCTCGGGGCGCGGCTCCCACCTGCAGCAGGCGCCTGGTGCTTGAGCACAGTCTGAAGTGAAGTCCTCGCTGGCTTGTGCAGCTGTCTGGGTTTTCCCCGTGTTGGGGCCAGCTGGCAGTCTGCCCTGAGAGAATGTGACCATGGGAGCTGGGCTCTGATGCTGAGCTCTGACCCCAGTGAACACATTAGTCTGGTCTCTTTTGGAATGGCTTGGAACCTTCCTTTGGTTTGCCCTTGTTTTCTTAAAATAGCTCTCACTCCCCCCACGACCTCCCAACTCCAGTTCTTCCCCAGATCCAAAATCACCCAGAATGTTTATTTCTCTGTACAAGAAAGAACAATCCCAAGAGCCACTGAAACTGGAACACTATAAGCTGACCGCCACCCTCAGGAGGCTGATAGGCTCCTGGGTGGAGCACAGACCACGTTTGTTTGTTTGTTTGTTTCCTGCGTTAACTCAGTAATTCGATGGTCACGGTGGACTTTGCTAGGTAATATGGAGCTTCCCAGCTGGGGCAGAGGCTGGGGGGCTGTCAGGGAATAAATTTTGCAGACGGAAGGAGAAAGTTTCCAGGAGAAAAACATCTTGTAAGGCCTGCAAGAAGGCAGGGAGGCCAGTGCAAGAGATGAGCTGGGGAGACGGCTCGAGGAGTGCTCTCGAGCCAGACGGAGTGTTGACTGATCCGAAGTGATGCAGGGCTTTGAAGGGAAGTGACCAACTGGGCATACTTTTCTGGAAGGGACTAGAGGTAGATTTCCAGGAGGTCCCAGCAGAGAAGCATCCACCCACTCACTTATTTCTCAAGGGCATGTGCCCTGTTGTCCAGTGACGACTCAAACCATCCAGTTCCTTTCTGCTCACTCTCTCCCTTGCCCTGCTGCCTGATTAGGACTCTTCACCTGGCTGCTCTTGGTTTGGCCCCTGTCATTGTGTTGGTCTTTGCCAGCTCGCAGGTAACAGGCAAGGTTGACTGCACTTTCAAGAATTCATTTGCCCATTGACACAATAAATATTTATGAAGTGTTTGCATAGGGCCAGGTGGTGTGCTAGTCATCCCAGGCTACCAGAGGGAGAGCACACCTGTCTTCTGATTCCAGTATTTGTTTGGCAGTTCCCAACTTAATATTGCATGAGAATTATCTGGAAAGATTTTTTTTTTAGTATAGCTGATGGGGCTATTCTCCAGTTTGACTGAATCTGGACATTTGACAGTATGCTATTTGAAACTTACACTGTATCATTAAAACTCTGCTTCAGGTCATTTTATTGGGTCAGAACCACCCATCCTTAGAAGAATGCTGTTTACTTTCCTTTTGCAGAGCAGGTAAGAGAGAACAAACCTAGAGTCTGGCCACCCTCTGAGGGACCCCAGGCAGGGCGGGTCCTGTTGAATCATGCCTGGAGGTCTTCCTGGAGTTTGAGGATTCCCATTCCAGTTCCTTGTTAAAGATTATTCCTCCAAATTTAATTAAGTATTTATCAGATGAGAATGAGCTGAGCTGTGGACCAGTACTGTGAACACACACACACACACACACCCTTCAGACAGTACCTGATTTGGAGGAGCCCAGACCACATCTACCTGTGTAGTTGAGCATTATCAGCAAGGAGAGCAGTTAGGCAGCCTGAGCTACATGAAGACTTCAGACAAGGGCTAGCCAACCTCAGAGGCTTAATGTTTTTCAGCATTGTAGAGTAGGAAGCAAAGGGCCCACGAGGTAAGTGACTTGGCAGGGGCGCATGCGCAGAGATGACTACGCGGCTGCCTCCTCGAGTTTTCCTCTGATTTCCTGGCACGGCTCGTGTACTAGCCCATGCCTCGTGGAGCTTAGGAGAAAGTCAGGATTCTGTGAAGTCTACAGCCTGACTGGGAGAGGGGCAGTGGGGGCGGAGGCTCAAACTTTAGCTGCCAACACAAGGCTTGAAGGACTAGGCCAGCACAGATTTGCCGGTCCCAGTCGGGAGGTACAGCGTGGGTAGGTTGGAATGGAGTCTGACAGTTTACTTGTCTAATATTTCCAGGTGTGGCTGATGAAGGACGCTGGGTGGGCTACACCTCCACAACCAAAAGTGGATGAAGATGCGCACGGAGCACAGGCAGGCTGGAAAGAGGACAAAGCTAAGGGCAGCGGTTCTCAACCTTCCTACCCCTGTGACTCTTTAATACAGTTCCTCGTGTTGTGATGACCCCCGACCATAAAAGTATCTTCGCTGCTACTTCATAGCTGTCATTTTGCTACGGTTATGAATCAAAATGTAAATATCTGTGTTTTCCGGTGGTCTTAGGTAATCCCTGCCAAAAGATCTGTCAACCCCAAAGTGGTCATGATCCACAGGCTGCCAACAGCTGATTAAGGAGACACTGCTGTAGTCTCTTCAGAGGTTCTCTGTCTCCTCTACTTCCATATCTCTCCTCTGACCTTGGACTTACTAGATGTTTCCTCATAGCATGTATAAAAAGCAGGCTCTGGCCCATAACCGAGGCCAAAGTTAGCACTTGCAAGGGCTTCTTTAGAGCTGGCATTAAGAGGAAGTCAGAGTCAGTCCCTCAATTCCAAGTCTTTGTCTCTATGTCCCTTGTTCAGATGGCAGCAGGACAGGTAGAGCAGGCCAGCAGTTCCAGGGGAGCGCAAATGGCTGCCTCATTAGGAGACCAACCTGCAAGCTTCTCAGTCCTCTCTGGCTCTGCAGGTACAGGGTGGAGTCACAAGGAACCAAGTACCAACCGTGACATCTCATCTGTAGAGATTTCCACCTACTTTTATTGTTTTGAACTCCAGACAAGAGAGTTACCAGCCACATGCTTTTTTATATCAAAAGCTGGAAAATATTTCCAAGAGCCCCAGGTAGAGCCTGGGGCCTAGAGGCCCCTCCTCCCCATCCCTTGCCTGCTCCCCTGTTGTGTGCTTAGAATATCTGCAAGGAGTCCTCTCTGCATCCCTTCCAGTAAAGCCTGTACGTGGCTGGCACATGGAACTCTCCCTGGAGAGGAGATGGGTGAGGCCGTGGACACGCTTCCTGAAGCCACAAGAAAGAGGAGGCTGCTGATTCACCAGCAGCTGCTTCCTGGAATTACAATGCCAGGCTGCACTGAATGGTATTTTTCCAAGGTGATGTGAGCTGTTACAACATTCCTACTGGTCCCCATTGGACCTTCCTGTAAGTCAAACCAGAAAGTTACCCAAGCCAGCATTCCTGAGCAGCAGAGCACAGGATTCCAGACACAATGTTTCCAGCATGCCTTTAGATTCCTCTTGGGAGCAGGAGTTCATTTCTTTCAGAGCCTCTTCATGTCATCAGCCAGGGCCAGGGGTTTGTCGGGCAGGGCACAGAGTCATAAGGAAGTGGTGTGTGGCATTAAGTCAGCTGGGAAGATTCCAGGCCTTTGCAGATTCCCCTAACAGGAGGGTCGGCTGAGAAAGGAGTAAGCCCCACATGTCACAAGATGCTTTGTCTGATGCTATCCTGCTCTTGACTCTTGTCTGACAGAGAAAGCTGTTGTGACCTATACTTGACCTTCTTAAAGATATGGCACTGGTTTGGAAGTGCCTCTCTTTTATCTTGGTAACCATGTCTCTCCAGGCAGAGAGTCTGCTGCCTCTGTAGGATAGTGGTTTTCATTCAGAATGGAAAAACCTCGTGGATGCCAGTGGGAAAAGTGCATGGGGCAGGGACAAATTCCAGATTTTTCCTGTTCAATGATGCCCCACCCCATACAAAACTGAACATTAAAAAAAAAAACAGACTCATAAAAGTAGTTCTAAAATGCTTTTGTTTTTAAGACATGGTCTCATGTAGCCCAGGTTAGCCTTGAGCTGACTATGTGGTCAAGGATGCTCTTGAACTTCTGATCATCCTGCCTCTACTTCTGCAGGCATGTATTATAGCAGCCAGTTTTATACAGTGCTGGGGGTCAAACCCAGGATCTTTGTTCATGAGAGAGAACTAGGCTATACCACAGTTTCTGGTTCCAGGTACATTATTCTTTTCTAGTGAATAGAAAACTAATGGAAGTGGAAGATTCTGGGAAAAAAGCAGATGGAACCAAGAGATGGGGGCCTGCTCTTAGAAGCATTAATTGGACCCTATACTACTCTAATATAAAGTGGAAAAGTGGAAAATGACCTCTCTTGTCTCTGGTCTTCTCTCTCTCTCTCTCTCTCTCTCTCTCTCTCTCTCTCTCTCTCTCTCTCTCTCTCTCTCTCCTTCTGTCCTTGATTGATACTTTTGGTATCTTCAGGCAGAGAAATCCTAAGCTAAGAGGCCCTACTTTGGTAGATGTCAAGAAGAGTCATTGGATAAAGGCACTTGTCTTCAAGCCTGAAGTTCTGAGTTCGATACTTGGTATCCACATGGTAAAAGGAAACAACAGATTCCTGCAAGATGCCCTCTGACCTTCACACATGAGGGAGATATGATACGTACACATGCACACACAGACACACACACACTCACACACACATGTACTCACGTGCATACACACACACACACACACACACATACTTTTTTTTTAAAAAAAGAAACTTCTAAAAAAAAGGACCCTACTTGTAAAATTAATCCCTTAGTCATGCTAAAAATAACTGGAGTTTGTAATGGGAGTTAGAGGTTTACAAGTCATTCTGTTTTCTCTTCACAGTCTTATCAGGTGGGCGACAATATCCCTACTCCCCAGACATTAAGCTCTGTTGGTCTCAAGCATTCTGTATAAAAGATATTCAATCTATTTTACCATTTAACTGATGAGGGCGAAGGTTAAGAACAGTGCAGGGTGAATGCACAGTGAGGTTTTATACCCATGTCTCCTGACCCCCAAATTCATATTCTTTAGAGCCCATAGTGTGCTCTTGGCAGCTGCCGCTGGAAGTCCCCGAAATCAAGGCCATCTCCAGAAGCAAGTCTTTGGAATTCCAGCTGGGTGCTAACATTCTGAGAAGGCAGTGGGCCAGGAGAGGTTTGCTGAGCCTGTGACCCTGCAGAGCTTGTCCACAGCACATGGTGCTCCTCACAGGGTCTGGTCTGGTGCTTTAATGGGGTGCAAGATGAACAGAGAAGCTCCCTTAGGCCATGTCTTACCTTGAGGTAGGCAGTAAAAACTTTAACTCTCTCCTTCCCACCCTTTACTACAGGCCTGTTTCCTCAGTGCTTCATCCAAGACTTCATTCCAAACAGCTGTGTATCTCACCTCCGAGAACACTCCCCTTTTAAATTTCATTGTGTTGACAATTTCGTCTGTAAGTACTATATTTCCATCCTCCTACCCTCCCTCTCC
Source organism: Grammomys surdaster (assembly GCF_004785775.1). Lineage (NCBI taxonomy): Eukaryota > Metazoa > Chordata > Mammalia > Rodentia > Muridae > Grammomys > Grammomys surdaster. The sequence continues at coordinate 3,347,257 of NW_021604585.1, read as the reverse complement.
TCCTGCCAACTCTTCCCGTGTCCCCACCCAGTTCATGATCTCTTCTTCTATAATTATTATCACTTCACACACACACACTCTCACACACACACACACACACACACACACACACACCTTACTGAGTCTGTTTGATGTTGCTCTATGTATGTGTATGTTTAGGGTTGACCACTTGGAATCGGAAAACCCATCTCCAGGAGCTTGTCTCTGGAGAAAACGTATTCATCTTGTCTTAGAAGACATTGATCACCTGTAACTCTTCATCTCATGGCGATGCCTTGTGAAATTTACCTCATCTTCGCTGGGATCTCAACTGGTGTTGTCACTATGCAGCTCTTAAAGGCAACCATTATTATTGAGACTTCAGGGATGCAGCACCCCTGTCATGTTTAAAAAGCCCAACTTAGCAGCAGACTTTCTGGTCCCTCTGGTTCTTACAGTCTTTCTGTTCCCTCTTCTGCAATGTTTCTTGACTCTTAGCTGTAGGATTGCATTGTAGATACACTTATTGGGCAAGGCACTCCTAAGGTCTCTAACTCCTTGTATTTGACCAGCTGTGCATCTCTGTAATGATCTCCATTGGCTGCAAAAGGAAGCTTCTTCAGTGCAGGCTGGGAGCCACACATACAATGCCTCGATACTTTTCTCCACCAACTCTGCATCAAGTCTAAGTAGCTTGAAAGTGTAGACCACGGGCAGTGTTCCCGACACTGCTCCCCCATTCTCCTCATGCTCTGCCAGCCTTTGTTCCATCCTGTGCTCTGGGAGAAAGAGCCCCTCTACAGCCAGCTCCAGGAAGCTAAGCCATAATTTATCTAAGACTTAGACTTGAAGACTCCAGTTCTAGGTTGTGGTTGCACATTGGAACCATTTGGAGAACTTCCCTAATCTTACTAATCCAGTCAGAAGCTCCCTGAAATGTTATAACTTGCTGTCATTTCCCCTGTCTAATAATTAGTGCTAGGAATGGTCCTGTGGTGATAAGCTGGCCATGGCCTATGAGGACGAAGCAGGAAAATGTCTAGAGATGCTTCTGACACTGAAGGAAAAAAAAATCTGTGATTCAAAGGTATGCTCTTTGTCTCTGGTACATGTTGAAATGTGCACCCAAGAGAGGGAGTTTAGTTCAGTAAGTGATGAGGGTGTTAACTCATTTGGTCCTCAATGTGTCCTCTCAGGTGAGTAGTACTCTCCTTATATAAACAAGAAAACTAAGGTCCCCAGTGGCTTCAGTATCTAGTCGCCCCCAGGCCCCACTGGCAACAGCTGGTAAAGCGGAGCCAAGCTAAAACCCAGTTCTGCCTGGAATGTAAATGAATCTTATTTGATCATAGCTCCTCTGTTCACTGCTGGTCATCAGAGCCTGATTTTCTCACTACTTGACGATTTCCAGGGATGTGCTGTTGGGCTTTCTGAAGTAATAACCATAATAAAGGGTCTCATGTTTAGTACTGCCCATTTCTATAGCATAAATATTCCCACCACCACCGACTTTAAGCTAGCATTGAGTTCACTAGACATTGACGTGGGAGAAACTGTGGGACTAGCCAGTGTGGACCAGCACTGACAACCAGTAGAAAATGGAGTAAGTGCACACATTGAACCTTTAAGGCTAAAATCCATGTTTCCCTTCAATCACAGAAAAGGACTTTCTTTTAACATACACCTCCCCAAACGGATCTTTACCCTGGAGTTCTGCACTGGTGGGAAGGTGCTTAACTCTTGTTCCTAGAAGTCAGACAAGCACCACAAACAACAAACAAATGGGCATGAACCTTAGGAGTTTCCCAACAGCCATAGAAGGCTAATTCTGTGAATAGAATCCCAAGAGACATCTCCTTCACGCTGGAGGCTGCGAGCTCTTGCCATGTGCTTGATTTCCTTGCTGAGAATTATGTATACACTTGCTGAGCTCCTTCACAGTGCTGAAGCGGGACTCGTGACTGTATGGTACAGTGTAGCAGCAGGGTATGGGCATGTGGCCAGTGGAAACACGACGTGGAGCCAACTCCAGGCTCGCCTGGGTCGACAGTGCAATCGTGGTATGCTTGCAAAGCCTACTTCTGACTGTGGCATGCTAGTTTCTAAGGGTTTGGAAAGAGTTCCTGTCCATCATTCTCACCCTGGATTCAGACTGCATATGCCTACTGATGACAAACTCCTTGTCTCAGAAGGATGCCCATCAGACATTAGGGTATCTCTTTGAAATTGTTCATTTTTTTGGTATGAACACAAACTCCATCATCCTTAGTGTATCCTGATGTATCCTAGTCCTAACTCCAGGATTTATATAGTTAAGCTAGTCTCTATGTAGCCGGCAGTACAGTACAGTGTGTCAGTCAGCTTTCTATCAACATGATGAACACCCCAAGATAAGTCAAGTCCTAAAGAGGAAAAGTTAATTTTTATTCATATTTTCAGAAGTTCCGATCCATGGTCTCTTGGCCGGCTGCTTTGTGTAGTCTATCACAGCCAAAGCCCATGGTAGAGGACTCCTGGAAGCCAGGAGCAAAGAGAGATAGGAAGGAACTAGGGCCCCGATACCCTCATAAGAGCATCATATCAGTGATCTAATTTCCTCCCTTGGGTCTCACCTTCTCACCTCCCAATAGCACCAACTTGGTGACAAACTCACTGACACATGGGCCTGTGGAGAACATTCAAAATCAAACCACAAAGCCAGGCCGAGTGGTCCGTGAATGTAGTACCAGCATCTCAAGAAGAAAGGTTGGAGGGTCCCAAGCTTGGGCTATACAGTAAGACTCTGTCTCGATGACGATGACCACGACAGAAAGATCCAAAACACAGCAGCCAGATAATGTTATAGGAAAAAAAGCTGGTCAGGGTCTCTGTAGCACTAAAAAAAATTAATAACAACAATAGCAATTATTCCTAGCTCATTGAAAATACACTCCAAAGGGTGTCTGTAGGCTCATGCTAATCACTTGGGAGTCTAGTGTTATCTCTTGTCATTACCACTCACTGAGGAAAACTGATTTCTGCCAGCATGGAAGCAATTCCTGTTTGCAGCCATTTTAACACTATTCTGCTCTCTAGATGTTACCTAAGGGCGATCCTGAAACATTTGCCACACAGATGGCCCTGAGTCACCAAAGGGGCCACTTGCTATTCTAGGCTTTAAGGTAGTAGGGAAACGATACCACACTCAATAGAAACTGTAATTGGAATTTTGGAATTTGATCTTTTCACAAGCTAGTACTATGTAGCATAATATTTTCTTTGGATGCGGAGCCATGGCAGTGAGCTGCACTTGTCAGCCATGTGGCCAGTCAAGCATTTGTAGGTGGTTGTGACATCAGTCGCTTCTCTTCTGAGGATTTCCCTAGGTAGCTCTCACTTAGGTTTTGGGCCTTTTGCTCCTGCCGTCAACCAGATCTCTTTCCTGGATCACGATGCAGCTTCATCTTCCTCCGTTATGGTACCTGACATGGAATTCACTTTTCCAGACATAGTCAACCCAAAGCAATGTTCAGTGGGGTCTGCCTGCGGGCTCACTTGAGACATGATGCTTGCCCCTCAGGAGGATGTCGTGCTAGGCTTCACTTAGTACCCACAGGTTCCTACTGCATTTCCATTAGGGCTCACACTTGTAGCAACAATGACTATCTTGTGCTTGTTGTGTCCCTGTAATTTAGAAATGGGTACATATTAGTAATATTTGCTGACTATATTTTTGCTCTGCCTAATTATCTTGCTTGTGCTCTTAAGGTTGCCACCTTCTCCTAACACAGGGAACTGTCTCAGATCCAAATGTAGCTTATGTTTACTAGTTAGATTTTCTCCAGCACAGACTATAACCAGCATTTGTATCTGAAAAAGCTAATTAAATTAGGATAAGACGGAAGCAGTAATCTAAACGAAGCTGACTTGCAGTCGAGTAAGTTTGGGTAAAGAATAGAAATTGGAGGCTGAAGGCCCGACTCAGTGGGGAGGGCCACCTGCTGCTCTTACAGAACACTGTTCAGTTCCCAGCATCCATATGAGGTGGTTCACAGGTAACTCCAGCTCCTGGGAAAGGCTCTCCCTTCTGGCTTCTGTGGACAGCTGCACACCTACGCACATAAATGAATGCAGACACATGACTATAAATAAAAATAATATAAAATCTTAAAAAATGTTCTAATGTCATATCCATGACCAATTCAATTCCAGGAACACAGGAAACTTGGGTGATTTATTTATTTATTTATTTATTTATTTATTTATCATTTATTTAGAATCATTCAAAGTTTTCCAGTAACTAGTCTATTCCTGGACTATAGTAAGTAGTCAGTGAATCCTGGTTTAATGACTGACTCTCTAGGCTCATTGGCTCTTATATCAGAATCTCTTAGAAGAATATGTGTAGTTTGGAAACAAAGTAGTACTTTATTATGTCGCTTCCTTTTTGTGTTTATTTATTGTTATAATTTAAAGCAGCAAGTGTCTGGAAAGGGGCCATCATGAGCTTGCCCTCCAGAGGTGCTTTACTAGAATAGAGAGCCGAATGACACTGACTTGGAAGAGCATTGAAAGACACGGGGCATCCTGCCATAGGCAGCATTGTCTGGCCTTCAATGGAAAGAGAGTGCATTCTGTTCAAATTCCCAAGAGGAGCCTCCTTACCATGGGCATCCTGAAGGAGAGTGTGTATGACAGGCATCCTGAAGGAAAAAGGTTTCAAATCCCTGGGACAAGGTGGGTTCCTTATTCCTATAGGTTTCCCAAGTGAGTGGCAGCAGGCTTCCTGTTGCATCTAGCCTAACTTGTCTTACTCGTCAGGGCATGGACTATAAACTTATCTGGAAGGAGGAAGGGCTGCAAAACACTGTGTTAGGAGAGAGAGAGAGAGAGAGAGAGAGAGAGAGAGAGAGAGAGAGAGAGAGAGAGAGAGAGAGAGAGAACAAGGAAGATTGTGACCTAACAGTTATGATATTGAATGCTTGAAGTCTCAAGTAAGATTAAAGGAAGGATTGAAATTTGTCTTAATCCAAGGAGAGCAGGGCTGTCTGGGGCCTCAAGGATCACCGTGTCAGATTGATCTTAACCTGTTAACTGCCACACCCTGGGCACCATTGCTCCTTTAACCCACATTTGCCACAAGGAAATGAGTTGAGTCTTGGTTATTTATGTTGTTAAAATTCAGCTACAGAAAGCCTACCTATCCTTGACCAACCAGTCCAGGAATCATCAAAGAAAAAAGAAATGAGTTAGGGTCAGTGACATGTCCCAGTGGGTTTAGGTGTCTGGTCAGTGACATGTCCCAGTGGGTTCAGGTGTCTGGTCAGTGACATGTCCCAGTGGGTTCAGGTGTCTGGTCAGTGACATGTCCCAGTGGGTTCAGGTGCCTGGTGCCATGCCTGATGGCCTGAGTCTGGTCCTAAGAACCCACATGTGGAAGGAGAGAACTAACTTCCCCAAGCTGTCCTCTGACCTCCACACTTGCACCGTGGAATGCATCATACCCACCTCTCCATCACAGTGACGAAATACGTAAACATAAAATTTGAAATCCTTGTTAGTCTTTCTCCTACTGATCAACATCTCTTCCAGTGTTTCAGTAACATTACTGAAATAATTCTTGTCTTACAAATTCTTACCAACATTCATCTGAATGCCACATAGAACCCTGTCCTGGGCTACAGTTCATCTTATCAGCAAATACCTCAGCTTCTTCACTGGCAAAAGCCTTTTCTTAGATCAGCAGTTCTCAACTCTCCTAAAGCTGCAACCCTTTAACACAGTTCCTCATGGTGCGGTGACTCCCAACCATAAAGTTATTTTTGTTGCTACTTCATAATTGTAATTTTGCTACTGTTATGAATCGTAATGTAAACACCTGGTATGCAGGATATCTGATACGTGACCCCTGTGAAAGTGTCATTTGAACCCCAAAGGGGTTACGATCCACAGGTTGAGAACTGCTGCTGCAGAGGAAGGACAAGCACCCTGGAGTCCCTTCACTTCTGGTAACCGCTCTGCTTGCATCTGCTGCTGAGGGAGCTTAGGTTTCTTGTGATCTTAAGCCTGCCATTCCCTTTTCCCCTTTGCGCATGGGTAAGCACGGGGAATAGGAGAGGCAGCTGGCTAAGAGCTTCTGGTGCGCACGTGGTCACGGGAGTGAGTGCTTTGTGTGTGTCTAAAAAAGAATCTTGAGACCGAGACAGCACAGGGTGCATGTGGAGATGAGATAAGGCATACAGATTGTCCAGAGGTAGACAAAGAGCAAATCTGAGTGGGGGCTCAATGTATGACAGGAACGTTATCAGTAAGGGCAGAGAGGCTCATTGAGCAGAGCCACCTGCTTACTCTTAGCCAGCAGAGCACAAGGCTGGAAAACCTTGAGAGTTCATTCAGGGTATTTTTGGCACTGTCTGGTCAAATGACTACTAGACTGTCCCTGGTTTCTAAATTTGAAATGTCTCTAGAGATTGTTTCACTTTTGGCAACCCACTCAAACACGTCCACACTTGGTCCTGACACAACCTTCCCTTTGTCTCACCCAAATTCTTCTAGCTGTGGCTCAAGCCACTGGAAGAATGCCGTCTCTGTCAGGTAATAACCGCCTTGGTGGCATAAGAGAGGCAACTGTGGGGATCTGGAAGAGCTAGGACATGTGGCAGGGACATCTAAGGGCTGTATTCAGAAAAATCTGCAGGGCTTCGGAGGCTTTTTTTTTTTTTTTTAACCACAATATATCTCAAGAGAGCTTGCTTTAAAGAGGAGAGGGTATATAGGCTCTGCCATTGGCTTCAGGCCCTTGGGCATGGCAAGAGTTACTGGACATCTTGGATATCTTGGCTTCTGGACACTGGCTGCACAGCATGCTGAGTGACCATCATGGGGTGCCCAGTCGGTAGCCAGGATGGGCGTGGTTCTCATGCTAATTGGCCAGAAGTGAACTAAATGGATCATTAGCTAAACCTAAAGGGACAAAAGAATTCCTATCACATTGGAGAGAAAAGCCACTTAGGAAACCCATGGGCATTTCTTGGCCTGGTTGTTTTAGAGTGAGCTCTGTTCAAAACTTAAAAGTTGAATCCTCTTAAGTTGGTCCGGGCTCAACACCTATGAGATGGGCATGAAGTACGGTTTAACTGGTAAGAACACTGAAAGTGGGGAGCAACCCCCTCTGGGTGAGTGTGGGCTCACCCCATGTCTGTACCCTACTAAGCATGCTCTCTTAACTTGGGGGCCTCTTGCCTCACACAGCAGAGAGAAGAGGATCTTCTAGATAGTCCATGCTGGGGCAGGAGCCCATAGGGTGATAACAGAGGCAGAAATACATGGGGAAGGTGGCTGACTTTTCTGAGTTCCAGAGGAACCTTCAGAATAAACACACAAATGATTTTAAGTCGTTTTGATCAGCTCTCAAAGCCAAGTGGAGGGAAAACAGAGGAGATAGAAGAGAAAGACAACTGACCAGGAGTGGGGGTGGGGTGGAAATAGGATGAAGTCCAGGGGCACCCTCAGCTTTGGTCTGAGTTCAATACAGGGAGAAAGGAAGACAACAAAGTTCTGTTCACAGCCGTGCTCTGGATTGAACTCGCCACCCTGCAATCCAGCCCAGAGGAACCTGTGACCACGGGGCTCATTTCCAGAAGAACCTATGACGAGTAGGCTCATTTCCTGCACAAATGTCTGAGGTTGAATCAGACTCTTATCTTCAGATGATATAAAAGGAGGAATTTTATGACCCAGTGTGCCCATAAAGCCAGGGCATCACAGCCGCTGGTTGCTGTAGGTCAACATTGCCAGATGAAGCAACTTGGATAGCCAAGACTAAATAAGGGGAAAGGTTTGGCTGTCAGCTTGAGAAGTGGTGAAGAACAAATGTGTGACTGGAATAGTGATGGCATTACACACCCAATGAAAACCAACACGTGGCAGACAGAGTGTTTCAATTTCTGTTCTTCTCCTTGCAGGAAAGTCACACCAGATTTGTGGCTATAAATGTGCAGCTACCACCACCGGCTGCCTGGTGGCTGTACACACCTACCTGCTTCCCATTGCAGCTGTGGCTTTTGCTCCAGTCCTTTCAGTGAGAAGGAGGCTGGGAGGTACCAAAGGACAGACAGACCTCCAGGAGGAGGAAAGGACTGTAAACCCCTACAGCTCAGAGGTTAGCACCGGGGGTTCAGGGGAGCTTATGGGGCCTAGTGTGGCCCAGACTATTTCCTCTTTCTCCCCTTTTCTGAACAATTGAGGAAACTGAAGTCACTATTGCATCACCTGGGCCTGCCCCAGTTCTCTGAATCAGGGGTGAGAAGCACCGCCCTTGATTGTAGATTGAGCCATCTCCCTGGCAGATCTAGAGTTCTTCACAGGGGTAAGGATGACGGGGTGAGTATGACTAAGGCCTTCCTGCTCCTGTGAACCCCAGACTACACCTTTTTAACTGCTCTCAGAACCCCACAAAGGTCGGGAAATAAGAACTGATTTTAAATGGAAAGCCTTGTTCATTTGGGCTAAAAGCAAAGACTCTGGAAATAAAATGCTTGGTTCCTATCTTGGCCCTAATACTTTTGTTGTGTGGCTTAGGACAAGCTATTAAAAAACAAACCACCCCATACCTCAGTTTCCCCATCTGTACAATGGACATGGGAGTACTCAATTAATAGGAGCTTTGAATAAATAAATGCACTTAAAATTTGTACGACTGATTTTACATAAACCAAGCATAAAGACCAAGAAGCCCCGCGTCAGAAAGAACTCTCCCCTTTCCAGCAGACGGTGGGATTAGAATGTAAAGCTTCAGATTTTATATCTAGGTCCACCTTTTCCAAGATCAAGGCTTTTGGAAACCAATAATCTCAAGCTCTCAGAGCATTTCTGATGTCGGCTGTTAAGATGTACTGTAGTATTCACCCCTGCCTGCCACACAGACACACGTCAGGAGCTGCTGAACTGTGCTAAACGAATGTGCAGGATTCACAGTGGAAGCATGCATCAATGAGACTGACCACACCCTCCTCGGGGATACAAAAAGCTCTGCCAATGCCTCCTCTCAGGACTTTGCCTACAGTCCTGAGTTCTAATAACTGTGAAAGGCTTTTTATTCTGATTAGAAATCTATTCTCTGAGTCGGGGAGTGAACAAATCATTCTTTTCACAAAATTTCCTTTTGCTACAAAATGCCTTTATTTCCAGCCAGATAAAATTTTTCAACTGTATCTATATGGTTACACATGAAAAGGTACACCTTTGTCGCCAGCCTTGTTTACAAGGCCCATTGTTAATTATTAATGTGTATATCAAACAACCTTCTTTGTCTCTGAAGACATAACTTAAATAGACTGACTGCCAATGGATCCGCCACACGTGTTCACGGATGGGAACGGTGCGAGGTTCTTTGCCAATGAGTCAGCCTGAGATGACGTATGTGGAGGTGATTAGATTCCACCAGTCAGCAGGTGGCATGCAACGGAAGCCTGCTTGCTGACCCCACTACTGTGGTGGTGGCCCTTCTATGAACAGGAGACAAAGAAGACAGACCTATGGAATGTGGAGAGGCCTTTCACAGAATGCAAACACCATTGGGTGAACCCCAGCATGAGTGAAAGCCTCATGAAGGGGACTCTACTGTGTACACTACTGAAGATTATGGCACCTTTTTATTTGACACTCAATAAATATCTAGTTACTGAAAGGAAGAGACAGAGACTCAAGACACTGACGGTTGTCATGGTGTCCAACCTCTGTTCTCAACACTGGGTTTAGGTTGGGAGCTTGAAGGATCCCCATCTGCAGTTTCTTCAAAGCATATCCTTCTCCTCAGAATGCTACTCGTTTCCCTAGAGAGACCTTCAACTTCTTCATCAGCATTTAATCTTTTGCAGACTGCAGTATTAGCTTAAAGAAGAGTGTAGAGTGCTCCACAGAAAGATTTGTCTCTTGAAGTTAAAAAAATAAAGAAGCCGGTTTGGCTTGTAATCCCCAGGACCTCCTGTATTCTCCCCAGCATCTCTTCTTTTGGCTTCTGTCCTTTCCTCCAAGCCTGAAAGAGCTCTGGAGACTCATGGGTTGAGCAGTGCACACCTCTGTGACACCTTCTCTCAGTATCAACTGCTGGAATGTACCATGGCTCCCTGGGACTTGAGAGAGCGGCTCTCTTGAGGCGCCACCCTTCACCAAGTTGTGGACATTTGCTCCTTGAAGGTGAAGACGGTGCTCTGAGGTGGATGCTAGGGAATTCCCACAGAAGAAATTCCTGGAAAAAAATCCACGTTCCCCTTCGGTTCTCTTTCCCCATAAGGCTACAGGTGCAATTCTGGTGACACATAGGAAAAGTTTCTAAACTCATCCTGGTTAATCATAGGAAGATGTCCCTCGTCAATGGGAGTTAAAACTGGCTCTTCTTTTATGAAGTCTGGGTCAAAATTGCTGACATCTTCTCTGGATTTCTGTGAAAGAAAAATGGAAACTGGTTAACTTGTATGTACCTGGGGCTTTGGCCTCTTGCATGGGACTCAGCCCATTCTCAAGAGTTCAGAGATCTGCCCTGCAGCCTTGGTCAGTAGCAGCATTTCTGATTCTGATCCCCATGGTTGAGTGATGCTTCATGGCCACTCCACCACTTGTATTATTATGGCCTTTGCCATAAGTCACTCATTCTATGCCCTGTCCTCTAGTCACTATGTCCTGGAAGTGGGACAGCCTTGGACTGTGAGGCTAAAGAACTAAAGTGACCACCCAGACTTGCTTATTACTCGTGTGCCCATTAGCCTCCATTTCGATGAGCTGTGGTTTCCCAGCAGGCCTCAGTGAGAGGCATGCCCACTCACATCTGGCCAGAGGTCAAGTAAACTCACACTCAGCTCACTCAGTGTTTGTGAGAAGAGGTTCTCCAATCGTTTTATGGTGCTGATGGGCTTAGAGCGAAAGTGCATAACCCATTACTGGTCAGAAACAACATAACCCACTGGGCTGGAGCTGGTGGGATCTCTCCGGCTCCTGGACATCCAAAGTCTGACAGGCTGGCACAGACTAAACTCTCTCTGTTTGAAAGAACCATGTAAATGAAATCTTTGTAAGCATACTAAGGAGGTCTGTTTCTTTCTTTTTAATCATTGTGAGAGCTCCCCCTTCTTTTATCTGATTCAAGGACGCTTCTCCTCCACCTTCAGACCTTGTCTTCTCCCGATAGTTTTGATCTACTTTTAGCCTGCCTTTTCTGTCCTCCTCTAGATTCCTTGATGCTTATATGTACAACTTGAAGACTGTGAGCTTGATCACCCTCAGGCTTGGTGGCTTAGATTGCTACTGTTATCCTCCGCGTTTCTCCAAAGTGGATCTGCCTGGCTGGCCTGAGTCCTCTATCACTGTAATTACAACACACTGTGCAGGCCAAGGAGCTGGGCTCAGTGAAGGAGCACCTGGCATCTTCTCTACTATCTTAGGGCTTGACAGAGACACAAATGGTGCCCCAAGAAACAGGAGAAAATTGGCTAGGAATAATGACATCAATTAGTTAAATTCTTCGAGGGAAGCTTAAAGCAGCTTAGGCGTATTAGATGCTGGGATATTTTAATTTAGTTTCAGGGAGGGTAGAGCTAGCCAAAGTGAGAGGTGAAAACTTTCTGATAAATAGTCAACACATGGAGAGACATTGTCTAAGAGGCAAGCAGCCCAGTTTTGCTCTGCAGTAGAGGCCGGCCAACCTTCACTCTGCCATTCCATAGGAGAGACCAGCTTTTCCATGGACTTTGGTCATCTGAAGAGAAGGGAGAATCTATGACAGCAGCCTTGACACTCACAATTCTGGGTCGGAAAGGTGGCTCTAGCTGGCGATGGTTCAACTGGGTCCAGTCAATTTCTTTAAAGAAAGGATGTCTCAGTATCTCATGCTCGCCACCCTGAGTCAGGCTGCCCAAGCGCATGGTAGGGTTCTTGGTCATGAACTATGAGAGTGCAAGAGAGAAAGAGAGACTGTTATTCATTCATTCATTCATTCATTCATTCATTCATTCATTTCATTCATATACAGCAGCCACCTCACAGGACAGCAGGCACCAGCCCTGGCAAAGGACCTTCTGGGAGGTTTTTTGGCTGGTCTTGCTTCACTAGCTGGATTTTCCATCCTGAGCAGTATGAATCATGCCTTAATGTTGAGACTGCCTGAGTGAAATTTTGGCCTTCTCCACTGCCATTTCAGGCATGGCCACTAAGAGAAGGCTGAAGGGTTCAATTTTCTTTTCTGTAAATACTCGGTATTTTTCTTTCCTCTTTAGAGAAAGGCAACTCCTTGTGAACTAGTGTGCCTTTCCCCAGCATGGCAGCTGTGGACAGCAAGCAGATTCTGACTAGGGCTCCTTTTAGGAACAGCTGTGCCATTGTTCTGTCAACTGCACAGCTGGCCAGGGTTCCTGCTTGCTCCTAAGACCACAGGAGAAGAGTGAGAGTCATTGTTGTTGCGATCTCTATAAAACGTCAGCAGGGGTGGAAAAACTTTAGAAACTTCTGTGTCTGGCTCTAGGAATAAATGAAAGCTGTTTGCTTGTCTTTCTGTGGCTAAGATATTAGAGTTGGAGATGAACCTTTTCTGTCTTCAAGATGCCCCTCTTCTGGTTTGCAATCGGTTTCTGGAATAAGAATGTGGGACTGCACAGATCAAAGCTAAAACAATGCTAATATATCAGTGCTGTTCATACACAAATATTCCATCTTCATATAAATTGGAAGACATTGCATGTGCTCAGATATTAGGCATTTTGGGCCAACTCCCCTTTTTATAAGTATCTCGATGTTTTGATCATTTTCTAATAAAGGATTCAGGGGATAATTCACTTTTCAAGGCCAGAAAAATTTTTTAATTTCAAATGATTTTCCATTTTTTTTTTTTTTTACAAAAAAAGCTAAATGTGAATAAAGATATTTGTTTGGGTTGGGTATGGTGATAGCACATGTCTGTAATTCCTTCTGGAGGCTGAGGCAGGAGTGTGGTGAATGCTGAGTCAGCCTGGGCTATAATGTAAGGCCTTGTCTCAAAAACAAAGCAAGAAAACAGGTAGCACCGTGACTATGGTTTAGTGGAAGAGTGCTTACCTAGCACAGAGAGGTGCTGAATTCTAACCCAGAACCACGGGAAACCAACAAAGCAAAAAGGTTGCTGTAGTTTTAATGAAACCATATTACTTTATGTTTCTTTGTGCTTCTTCCAAGCTCAATTTCAAGTGCTGGGGATCAAACCCAGGGCCTTGTGTAAGAGAAGCAACTACCCTACCTCTGAGTCACACCTCTGGACTCTAAATCAAGTTATCTATAAAGATGACAATTTTTGACAGTCAACAAATATCTTTTTCAAGTTTGACTTGTGAACATAAAACAAAAGTAATTCTGTGTCTATAGAAACTGTTTGGAGCTGAATTTACTGAGAACATTTAATGATTTTTCAAAGACAATCTTCTTGCTGATGAAGACACAGAAGACAGTGACACCTGGGTCATGCCTGGAAGCCAGAGCTATGATAGTCTCAGGGTTGGGTCAACCAAGAAGGGTCACGCTAAAGGAAAAGATGGCAGCATGTCCTCAGCAAACACCAATCCCATGGCATCTACCTAGCAAAATGTTTTTAAAATGTTAAAAGGGAACTGGTAAGAAGATCCTGAGAGAGTTTAATGGCTTCTCCTTTCTACAAATGACAATCAAGAGGCTCTAGCATTCTGGATTTGAGGTTAGAACTCAAAATAAACTAAGCATTTGAACAGACACAGGTCCAATCACAGCTGTTCATACCACAGAGATTAACTGCAGGGTACAATCCCCGATGGACAGGTATCTGCAATTTTAAGAGCTCATTAAGAACTAATAATGAAATAAATAAATTAAAAAAAAAAACTTGAGAAAGAAAGACCACAGAAAGAGACCCAGATGGCTTGTGGGAATCTCCCAGATCTGTCAGTGAAGGGAGCAGAAGATTTCTTGTGAATGTGTGGAGTGAAACTCGTTCTTGTAGGAAAGGGGGACAGCGTAGGACTCTAGATACCAGTGTGGCAGAAGCATTGTTGTCTGACTTTGCCCTTGCCACTGAAACTGAGCATCCATGAGGCAGAAGCCTAAGGAAGAGCAGACAAATCACAGCGGTGACTTTTCTGAAGAGCACACTTCTAGAACTGGGCCAGGATGAATCACAGTTGGTAGATACCTTCTTTTGGGGTTCTGATCAAGCTTTTTGAATAGTCTTGATTTAATGTTTTTAAAAATTTATTTTATCTTTAATTATGTGCATGTGTGTTTATCTCTGTGTAGCTAAGTGATAAGTTTAGGTGCTAGCAGAAGTTAGAGGCATCAGATCCCCAGAGCTGCGGTTACAGGTGGTTGTGGGCTGCTTACTTGGGTGCTGGGAACATGGGTACACACTCTTAACTGCTCAGTCATCTCTTCAGTGTCGTAACCTTGTTTTTTTTTTTTTTAACACCCAGGCTTGAGCTTTTTAGATATAATCATCTTCCACATAACAAGAAAATCTGCCCAACCCAGCCTGATAAGAATAATTCTCACCTCTCATCAAAGAAGCTTCTTTTTGCAGTGATTATTCTAAAGGTCCACAACCGGTCAAAAATATAGAGACTGACCATGCCCAGTATCCAACCCCAAAGCATCCACAATGCAACCCCTGTACAGAAGGCTTAGGGAAAATCACGGAAGAGGAGGCAGAAAGAGTGTAAGAACCAGAGGACCAGGATGCCTGCTTATGAGACAGTTTCTTCTAGCCAGGCATTGCCTAAATAAGACCTGCACAGTAACAATACCACTTGACATGCCAAAGGGGATGGGAAGTTCAGAAAGCCTCACCTCTAGATGAGAGATACAGGCAGACAATGGCTGCAGAGGGAGGAAGAATCATTATTCTCCAGGGGTGAGAATCCCTTATCCAATCCTAAGTGGTTAGACATAAACACATGTACATGAGACAGAACTAAATGGACCCAATAGGTGCTGGTTGTGTGTGTGTGCGTGTGTGTGTAAAACAATAGTAATTAAAGAAAAAGTCATGAATGTGAGCGGGAATGTGGGGGCTATGGAAGGATCTGGAGGGGGAAAGGAAGGGGTTAAAATGATGCAAATGTGATACTTAAAAATCATCAAAAACAATCTCAATTAAGTAAGAAGAGGAAAACCCCCTCGTTCCACTTACAAAGTCTATACAGGACCTGGTGACTGCAAGGCAACGCACAAGGCTTGGGAGTGTGGAGGGGACAAAGGTATTACCATTCCATCAAGGTGAAAATGAAAATCAAGAGGAGAGACAAGCAAACCATGACACATAACGGGACGCGCTGGAAACATGAAAGCCCTGTGAAAGCTTGAGAATGCTTGAGCAAACGACACTGGGGCTGGCGTTAGGGAGGTCAGTGAGTGTCATGGAGGAGTGGGAGTTTGGTGAGATAAGGCAGGATCCATGTAGGAAGAAGACGATCATGCCTGTCTCATGCTCAGTACACACGTCTGGATGCACACAAGCACCTGGGGTGCCAACAGAAGAACATATAGCTCGGGACAGCTGGCACGTGAGGATGGCAGGGCAAGTGTGGGGGAGTCAGTCTGGCCTACCAGAAGTCTATGAGGAGGCAAGAAAACCAGCCACAATACCATGAATAAGTACGGAATGGGGGATTGAGGGGGAGCACCGTCAGACGGGAGTAGGGAGCACTGTCAAGAGACTGAGACAGCTGAAATGACAGGCGAGTTCAGAAACTACAATGCTTGTAATTAAGGAGAAGGGAGAGTTGGAAGCAAGCTCCAGAAGGTTTTAAAGAGAAATATGCCTAGGGCTAAGTGAAGGGGTGAAATCTAAGGTCAGAGCATCTTCCCAGGCTGTCTGATGGAGCTGTGCAAGGTTATACCAGAGGCAGGTCTTCCAACATTACTAATAGTGGCAGCATCAGCAGTAGAAGTCAGGGCAACAAATACAAAACAAGTATTCCTTAAGATTAGGCAAACAGTCAGTATCAAAATGGAGTCACCTGTGTCAAACGTTAACAAAGCTGGGAGGTTGTAAAGGAGAAGAGGCATATATGGACACTCAATGACAAGAACTGTGACAGAAGACTCTGCTAGAAGCACATTTCTTTGCACACGTGCCACCACCACCTTACACAGAAAATGCTTCTGCAAGGCTGTCTGCCCTACAAGTGCTTCTAGTTTTGTTAACTTCCTTGTTATTGATTATAAAGGCTAGGATTACGGTTTATGTAATGCTCCTCATTTGGCCTTTAAGAATTCCCCCTTAGTGTCACCCTCCCACAATATGCTCATGGTTTACATACTGGCATGCATGACACCATTGCCATGCCAGATCCTGACTAAGCATATGAATCTTTGGAGAACCTCTGTTTATTGTTTGGTTTAATTAAGGGTTTTAACATCTTGCCAAATCTGGGTGGTTGACATGCTCAGTTTTGTATCTGAGATATAAAGCACCCACACAGAGACAACAAGGCATGTCTACATGGGGTGCAGGCTGGGGTTAGATCTCTCAGTGATATGTGAGGGTAAAGGGCTGAAGCTGGGAAGGCAAGCAAGACTGAGTAAGAGGGGGAGAGAGAAGGGTGGGTGAATGAAAAGAACTGAGGCCCACTTTTCTTAACCCACATTGTGTGGTTGAAAATAATTTCAATTATTTATCATTTAAAATAACATGCTTCATTCAAATGAATTATTAAAATGAAATGATTTGCTTAAATGCTGAATTACACGAAAGCCACATTTGGATGTGGGATATCTTCAACACTGAGTTTGTTCCTTTTTCAGAGGAGTGGCCTGGGTTTGATCAGTGATGGCCACAGGATCCCCAGGGGGCCATATATATGCCATCCCCTCTTGTCTCACAAGAGGCTGGTATCACTCGCCAACTTTCATGGCTTCTGACCTCTGGAATAGAGAAAGAAAAAAGTTCTATCTGGGCACGATGACTCGTGTTAATAATTCCTAGCACTCAGGAGGCCTGGGCAGGAGGATTGTTTCAAGTTTGAGGCTAACCTGGGCTACCACATACCAATAAGGCTCTTGGGGGTGTTGGGGAGGGAATCTAAGATGACAGGAGACAGAAACTGGACACTAGAGGGTTGACTATTAAGACAGGAACCATTGTAAGGAGGAGGAAGTGGGGTGGCACTAAGGGATAAGACTTTTTGGGGGAGTGGATTGTGGCCCCTATGTAACTACTCTCTCCTGACATGCAGAGCTGGAGCGGTAAGAAAATGCTATCGGCCCTGGGCCTGGCATGGGTCATAGTACACATTCTGCAGGAGGCAGAGCTGGAGACTGGAGGAGATAGCTATCCTGGACTGCAAATAGCTGTGCCCGGAAACCCTGGTTCTCTGCTGTGGATCGTGACAGCCCCAATGCTTTTGCAGAAAATGTCCCCAATTTGTTCATGTCTCTAATGGACTCAGATGTTAACTCAAGTCAACAGTCCGCATCTAAGGTCGTTCTTAAAATACACCTTACCTCCACAGACCTCTCTGACAAAGGCCAAATGGGAAAGCTTGCCAAGAAGGCAAAGCATGTGGCTGCAGGAGACTCTGAACACATCTACCAGAGGAAGTAGATGGTTCATAGGGCCAGCAGAAGCACTTGATAAACTGGGGGAGAGTGAATGAGGGGCCTAGGAGACCTGGTTCTACCCCAAGTGTAAGTCTCCCTACAGAGGGAAGGCAGGAGAGAGATGGGTGTCTCAGACCCACCCTGTATCCCCATAAGGCAAACGGAGCAGATGTAGAGGATGCTCAAGGAATCAGAGGCCCACCTGGCTCTGAGACTGGGAAGCTCCCAGGCCACCGACAATGTCTACAGGGAGGGCAGCACCATAGTGAGGTGTACCTGATGATGCTGGCCAGGTTTGTTAAAGCATGTCCCTAGAGAAGGCCTGCAGAGCCAGAAGGATACCTGAAGTGGGCTGAATACACATACGTATGTGGAGGTGTGAGTGTGGAGCTGTTCTACACGACAGAGTGTAAACTCCCCTGCATGATGATGAGTCCTGGAACAACAGGATCCAACTCTACTTTGAAATTTAAGCAGTGTCAAGAATTATTCATCCTCTTCCAAAATGCCTGATCTCTAAGAAGAGGACTAGTTACATAAACCGAGCAATTAGACAATAATGTTTTCTCCCAGGAGTCAGAAAACACTGGGCGTTCTTAGTTAATAGTTGGATCTGGCTGTTGGGCAAACAGCATGACCTCCTCCTTTCATTTCGATTCAGACCTTAAACAAAAGGCAGACAGACTTGGCAGCTCTGCTGCCAGGCCAGAAAGGAAGGAAATCCAGCCACAAGACCCTCCTATCAGTATTCCAGGGAGCCACTCCAAACAGGAGGAAGGCATTTCATGGCTCTAAAGAGAATTCCAGGGAAGGAAGACAGAGAAAGAATACAGGTTTCAAAACAGAAACCTGCCATGATGGCCAACCTCATTACGGTCACATAGCCTAAAGGCCACCCAGAGGCTGACAAAATGTGCCCCGTGTGTGTACACTGCAGGCCCATGCCTTCTGCTTCTGGACCTAGAAGAGTTTGACCCAGTTGGGAAGTACGGCTGCCAACTTTGTCATTTCACTTCCCTTCGTGGTGGTGAAGCTGGAGGGGACACACAACTTGGAATGACCTGTGCCCAAACCACTCTCCACCTCAGAGCTGTGGTCACAGAGGAACAGGCTGCATGTACGAGTTTGCAGACAAGGAGGCAGGAGACAGGACAGTCAGGTGACCTGGTGTTGTTGTCAGTTTTACACAGTACAAGGCAGAGGCAGATGTTTGCCTGAGATGAAGCTGATGATAATCCACAGAGAAGGATGAGAAGCAGCAGGATGAAGAGGACACAGAATGGACTCTCAGAGTGACTCCGGAGAAGCTGGCTGCAACACTTAAAGCGCAGGCTCTCATGTTGCAGGTTCTACTATAGACTATTGGGCGAGCCAGGAGGGAGTCACTCTGGCTTGCTCACACTGTTACCTGTGTGGATTTTACTGGCAAGGCTGGGACTAGTAATCCCAGCATATGGCAAAGGACACCCCTGCCCGGTGTCCATACTTGCTTAGGAAAGGGCAGCTACAGGAGGGGAGCGCACAGAGAAAAGAGAGCAGAGTTGCTGCCTTGCTACTGCTGACTGAGTGGCAGACACGTTTGTACAGGCATGTTAGCATTTTCATTACACCTTCCAGTGAGCAAACTTAAATGCTTTAAGTTCAAAATATCTTAACCCTTAGAACACCCATAGTTATTATCCCTACCTTACGGACTGTCGTAGAGAAAATCTCTTATCTACTATATGGTTGCATCACTTGTCAATTAAAAACAAACAAACAAACAAACACCAACTAACTAACTAACTAACTAACTAACTAACTAACTAACTAACTAACTAACTAACTAACGGCCTATAGGAAAAGGTAGACTAGAAGGTGGGGCATCCCATGGGCAGAAGGATTCAGGGATAGAGTCAGGCATGGGAAGAGTCGCCAGGAAACACGGAGGAAGACAGAAGCAGGGGAGCTGAGCGGAGGTGACCAGTCATGTGGCAGAACTTAGAACAGAATAACAGGATGATTAATTTATGAGCCAACGAGGAACAGCCAAAGCTTACGGCCAAGCTATTTGTAAATACAATCTGAGTCTCAGAGTCATTATTTTGGGAGCTTGGGGATGGGAGGGGAAACTCACTTTTACAATTGTAAAACTGAGGAAGAGGCCCGTTTGTAATCTGTCCTAGGCCATATAGTCTGGAAGTGGCAGAGCTGGGATTGGTACCTAGGCACACGTGACAACAGAAACCTTTGCTCTGGAGCCAGCCAAAGGTCTCCCTTGGATCCCGGATTGGAGAGGAGTGTGGGGATAAGTAGGACTCATGGCCTAACCCTTGAACTTCACTTGAATGAAAACTGACAATGCTTGGTATGTATCCTCTCTGGGTCCATATGACACTCTCTTGCTGCCACCAATGAAGTGGCTGAGATGTGTACCACGGGTAGGTGAAGCAAGAGAGGAGAACAAAGCCTTTGCTTTTCTAGGAACCTGAAGTATATTTGAATCTGATCACCTGATTTTATTACAAGGCACCGAAGGCTAGTATGTTAGAAATGATAAAAGGGCATGTTCGTATTTTCTAATCCTGAAGACTGTTGCCCAGAGTCAGGCAGCTTAGACGGGAGAAGTAAGTTCAGGGGGATGGAGGAGGGAACATATCATAGGAGAGGCAAAATAAGTTTTTAAAAACAGATTCTCCTGCCCTTTCTCTTTTCTTCTTCTCCTTCCCTTCCTTCTTTGCCATTAAATGATGGAAGGGCTTTTGCTGGGAACAGAACTTTCACTGGAGATATCTGAAGCAGAATAATGTGCTGTCATATACATACATACATACATACATACATACATACATACATACACACACACACACACACATATGTGTCTGTCTGTCTGTCTGTCTGTCTGTCTGTCTATTACTGGATGGGAAGCAAGGCTTGTATCCTATGGTTGGTGTCAATATAAGAGTCTATAATCTTCACTTTTCTCTCTTTTCTTCTTATGTTTGTCATTGGCATCCTGGAAGAAAGGAGCTGGCACCATGAACATGACTATATCCTCAGCTGTAGATGCTACTTCATCTTTGGGTGGGGCCTTTATTCTATCAGAGAGGAGAGAGAGAGAGGGAGAGGGAGAGGGAGAGGGAGAGGGAGAGAGAGAGGGAGAGGGAGAGGGAGAGGGAGAGAGTGAGGGGAGGAAAAGAATTCTGATACAGCAAAAATCCCCAATTTTGCTGCTGAAGGAGTGGGCACTCCCAGGTAACGCCTCACCTAGCAGGTTACAACTTACTGGCTTACCAGGATTTTCTGTGAACTCTCCCCAGAGGCACAGTGCGCTCTGTTTCATTTTTCTGTTATCAAAATCCAGTACAATCAGTGCCCTGTGATCTCCCTGTCCCCACGATAGGGCAGGAACTGTGCTCCATCTGCAGCAGAATGTTGGCCGTGTCGCCAGCCTGCAGTCAGTCGCAGTCAGAACCCAGTAGCCTCTGCATACACAGGTACTGACCTCTCAGGCCTGCAGAACTCAGCCTGGCCTGTGTTTCGTAAACATAGCTTTTCCTGAACCCCAGGCCACCTTAGGAATGTCAGTCAGGCCATGTGTAGGGTGGGACAAATACAGGTCAGAGGTGTCTCCGAGGGAACCCCAGGCCATATATTTGTACTTACGTCTATTATCCTTGTTGCCCAATGCTCCTGGAACCAGGCTCAAGAAAGGTGACCACGGTGACAGGCTCTACTGCTCCCAGGTAACTTTCTTTTATTTTTATTTTTTTATTAGAATTTTTTTCATACAATATATTTGATCGTATTCTTCTCCTCCCCCAACTCTCCCCAGCCACCTCCCCATCTCCCTACCCACTCAACTTTAGGTTCTTTTATCTTTCAAGTGTGCAAGCAAAAGGAGGCTCCCTGATGCTGCTATACCAAGCCACACAAGCACTTCTGTTTGGGTGTCATCCTCGAGAGTTGCTACTGTAAAGAAGAGAGTGTTTGGGACTGTAAAAAAGATTAAAGATAATTGAGGAGGAGGAGGAAGAGGGGAGGAAGAGGTGGAGAAGAAGAGGGGGTGTTTGAGAAGGCTTTTTCTGTCAGCAGTCTCCTTGATCGTGCACACACACACACACACACACACACACACACACACACACACACACACAAAATCAATCTTTGGTATGCAAACCATAGCTAACAATCAACTGCAAACAATTAGATCTTTGGTAGCTGGCAAGGAATTTGCACAGGAGAAGAATCCTGCTTCTGTTCAGGATTTTTCCCACCAATTTAGAAAGTGCTTCTGATACACAGAGGCTGGCTCATGAAAGTCCCATAGAGTCTGCACTCTCACATCCCAGAGCCTTTGATGGCTTTATCTTCCTAGTTGGAGAGCTGGAGGTGGACATTAAAGAGACCTGTGGTGTGAAAAGTCCAGCTGAAAACAAGAAAAGGGAGACAGGAAATCCTTCACACAATTTCCTGCAAATAAAATCCAAGAGGCTCTGTTCTCAGGAAATGAACATTCTATGAAGTAGAAAGAAGATGGAAAAAAAAAACAGCTTTAATAAAAATAAAGGCTAAAACTCATCACATACCAAGTCTCTTGGAAGATTTGTACTTTTCTGTTGCATGACATGCTATCCTTGATGTGAGACAATGGGTTGCTTCTAAAAGGTGTCGATCCCCCCAGAAGCTGCCATGAGAGTCTGCAGACATATCATTCCCTCATTTAGAAACTCCAGTCCTGAAGAAGGGCTTGTCTGGCTGCATGCTAACTAGCTCTCTTTTTGGGCAGCCATTTTTGGGATGTTCCCCATTAACAGTATTTGAAAACTAACCCTATTGGCCTGGGACTGGAGTCCCCATAAGCCTTTAGCCCCACCTTCCCCCCTCTTCTCCTGGCTGATCCTCTTTTAGCCACCCCCTTGAGCTGTCCAACCTCCATCAAGAGAGGCGTGGGAAAGGGAGAAGGTAACTGTCCCTGCTCCCCAGACAGCTTCCTGTCCTCAGACAGGGCCTCACTCATAGCTGGGGAGGGTACCAGAATTCCCCATGGTGGTTCTCCTCTTTGTAGCAGAGGCCAGCAGGGATTCTGCACACAATGCATGGGTGGTGAAATCTGATCATTTCAGTGACAGATAAACCCACATGTGTACATACGCTGTAATTTCTGTAAAGCTTGGGAACAAAAGCACTTTATAAGCTCCTGCCAATGCCAAGACTATAATGCCTCCAGAACTGGCAGGAGGTGACTCAGGAGAAGCTAAGTCCTTTCAGCACTTAGCTAACACCTGTGTGAGCTCAGTGGCAAGATGCTGACCTCATCTGAGTTAGTTAGCAAGCAGCCAGGGGATCCCTCACAGGTGCTGACTAGGTACCTCTAAGCTTGGCATCCTCCCTTCTAAGTTCTGGGGCTCCTTGAGGACACCCTCAAGCCTTCCTTTCTAGAGGTAAATAAGCAAAGCTCAGGTGAACCTTCAACGTTCAATGCAAACTATGCATTTTTCATATATATCATGATGACTAGCATTTTGGCACAGATCAGAGCGAGCGTAAGGAATTTGGTAACGCGGTGACCATGGAAGACAATATTTATTTCAAAAGCAAGGACAAACTTCAACAGCAGTATTTTAGAAAGCCTCTATCTTTTTTTTTTAAAACAAAAATGAATATTGTTGAACATCTCCTGTTAACTTTGGAAGCTACTGCCAGGTTTAATAATCTATTTGTTAGGGAAGGGGGTGGAATGAGACCTTAGGAGCGTGCATGTATATTTACAGATATGTTTTTAATTTATTACATTTACTTAAGAGTGTGTGTCTGTGTGTGAGTATGTGAGTGTATGTGTGAGTGTGTGTGTCTGTGTGAGTGTGTGTGTGAGTGAGTGTGTGTGTGTGTGTGCACATGTGTATAAAACAGTGGCATGTGTAGAGGTCAGAGGACAACTTATGAGACTTAGTTTTCCCTTCCCACTGTGTAGGTCCTCGGGTGCTGAACTCAGGTCATTGGCTTGGAGGCAAGCGTCTCTACTGGCTAAGCCATCTCACAAGCCCAGTGGATACAAGTTAAACGAAACAAAACGAACTGAGAAGGCTAAAGGGGCAAGAAGAAGAGGAAACTGTGTCCCCATTGGATATTTTTAATGCAGGGATTAGTGGTCATTTTTTTTCTTCTCAAGTAGATTTTCTGGCTACAATTTGTGTCTATTTCTCCAGCCATGGATTCTGTGCCCCACAAGAGATGTTCCTATAGGAAGTCCACTGTCCTAGTCCCATATCTGCATCAAACTTTTAAGTTAGATAGATGAGAGGAGGCCTTAAAGTGTCCACCATCTTGAAGGTGGCCAGGGTTGGGAGGGAGTAGAAGAGGAAGCAGTGAGAAGAGACAGTGCAGGAATTGCTGTTGGGTTACAAGACAGAAGAGGCTGAGACCTGTCCTGCCGACCAGTCACTCTCAAAGGGATAATGATCGAGGACTGTCCCTTCTCCACCCTGAAGTCATAAGAGTCACTGACTCTAATATACAGATGAAACACTGGCTGAGGTCTTTAACAATTCTCTGGTAGTTTGGCCAATGAGATGTAAAGTTTTCACAGACAGTGAATAATACCAATAATACCTCCCATTTCTAAACAAGGGAATTCAAATAGCCTTTTATTTTGAAGTAAAACATGGCATGTAAAATATTTAGTGGACACTAATTCCAGGAGCAACCCTCTTTAAAAAAAAAAAAAGGAAGGAAGGGAGGGAGGGAGGGAGAGAGAGAGGGAGGAAATAGAAAGAAATCATCAGGGAATCTCAGGAAGCTGTAAGAAGACTGACCCTCAGTAGAAAGAGATGCTCTAAAGAGACTCATGTGTCTCTCAATCTGACCATCAGACTATAGAAACAACACACTCCCAAAGAAATGGGAATTTCCCCAGCAATGTCATGCTGGGAGAAGGAAAGGGCACCAGCCAGAGTGGGGACCTTGTCTCCCAGTTAGAGATATCACATGGTTGTAACTGCTTGTCAACCAAGTTAGAGAACGAAGCCTGGATAGTGGTGGGTCAGTGGTCGACAGGACCATAACTTGAACTGGGACTATTTATAGAGTTCTCGACCTTCTGTTTGAACTTTCACCTCACTTCAGGACCCTGCAGACAGATTTGGGGCATTGGTCATTTTGTAATCTTCCCAATGTGCCCACACTGAAGAAAAAATGACCCTCGATGCTGAGCTCCTGGGAAAGTGGATGTGAAGGGCTGTCTTGGAGACCATTTTGTCTCTACAGCAGGACAGGCTGGCCTAGCTGGGCAGAAAGGACTTCACAGAGTCCGGAAGCAGCAGGGAACTGCAGAGTCTCCCTGTTCTCTCTCAAGTGATCTCTTCTTAGTTGTTGAAAAGGCTTCTTGGGGGTGCAGGGAGCTGACTTTGGGGTGGAAGGACACTTTTAGAGAAGGCAAGACAGTCTTTAAGAATGTGAAAGAACTGAGTGTGTAAAAAGTCACTGGCTTGTTTTATATGCATCAAAAGTATGACAGAGTGATGCTGACTCCAAGGCTAGGGTCCTTCGACTCTTGCTTGGACTGAAAGTTGCATCTGGGACCAGGGATGGGTATTAGTGGTGCTCACACTGTTTGCTATTTCTGTAGATTTATGTGATTAAACCATTTTCCTTGATTCTTTCATAAAGGCTAAGCTCATTTCTCTCACACAGACTGAAGAGAGTTCTCTGTCCACTCACAGAGTTCCCAGACTTCCATTCACGTGTTCTATGATGGGAACTTTCAGATATATAATTAGAAGGGGACAATGAAACTGTCTTCATCAGCCCAGTGCTCAGACTTGACCGATGTGTGCCTGTTTTTGCTTCTGTTTTTTTTCTCCCCTATCCTGAATTGTTTTGAAAGGGAGCTTTTCATGTGCAGATGTTCTGCCGGTTGGTCCACTCTTTAGCACTGCTGCAGCCTGGGTAATCTTTTGGACATAAGTCATGATGCGATCATGCATGCTTGTCTGAAATGCTTCAGACTTGCCTTGTCATTTCAAATTCCAAACACCTTTCTGAGCTTACCATGTCCCCTGGGCTTGTGATCCATTCTCAGGCCTATCTTTTGCATCCCTGGCTGTCTTGCCCTTGGTTTAAGATATCCCAGCTGCCTACCATCTACTCACTCAAAGAGGCTTCTTTTTCTCAGGACTTTTACATATGTTAAGCCCCACCCATTTCCCTTCAGGTTTAAGTCTCCTCAAGATGATTTCCTCCAGATGAGGGCACCTCTGCTGGCTTTGACTTCACAGCACTGGATACATTTTGTTATTAAGTTCTAAGTTCAGTTATTGGGTAATTACGTCTTCCAAATATCTTTTTTCCTTTCTTCCCCAACTAAACTGTAAATTCCTTAAGGTAGAAAACACAAGATGAGTAAGTAGCACCTTTCTCAGATGCCAAACACACATACATACATACATATATAAATACAGGCAACACACACAGACACGCAAACACAAACACGTATTTCACACACATCTATTTGACATGTATATTACAATACCCATTTGGCTCTTTGAACCCTACCTATGTGTCTTTGGTTTAGACTGGATAGTATTAGACAAACAAAAATACAATTCTTTCAGCAAGAAAACTCGCCTAGCATAGACTCACGTGCAATTTAGCACTTAATGGTCACGATGATGTTTCTAGGCTGCTCAGAAGTAGGATGAGGGTAACGACTCCTTAAGTGCATCATGGAATTACTCCTCATAATTTAACAATGCTAATAACTTGCTTTCTGTTGGATGTGCCACTTTGAAAACGCTTCCATGCGTGTTGCCTCATTGAAATGAACACTGTAGCTGGCCATGGCAGGCGCTTCCCAGTTACCAAGGGAAAACAACCACAAAACAGGACTCAGGATGCTAAGGCTAGCATGCACTCGCATCCTTCTAACACGTGACATTCTCAGTTAGCCTCACTATTTTTCTACAAACCAAGGATTTAGAGAAACTTGCTCTTAAGGATTTTTATCCCTCAACTTCTGTGTTTATATTTCTAATAATTACAGTGTTTTATGAAATGAAAAGCAAAGAAGACTGGTTACCGTTCAAACCTTAGCACTCATATTGCATCTTCTGCTTTTAGGATCATGTGAGACACCATCCAATATCATTTAGCGTTAGGGGCTCTTGAAGTCACCATGCTCCCATGAGGCCTAATCATGGGTTCCCAGGGTTCATCAATAAAGAGACGAGAAAGTCATCTGGCAACTAAAAAATTGTTCTGTCTTAAAACTATTCCGTCTTAACTAACTACCAACACAGATTCATTCCTGCACATCAGGTTACTGGGAGAGGACCATGTATTCCCACGTTGCCAGCACTTTCCAGCAGGCACCAGCTGTTAGGTGGATCACACAGTGTAACTGGTTTATTTCATATTGCAGCTGTTCGTGTTTATGGAGACTGAAGTCATCCTGTCCCAGCTTCCTTACTGTATCTTCTTCAATGCCTTGGGTCCCCTCCCATTCGTCATCCCTCCTTGGTTCTTTACTTCTCTCCAGATCAACACCTATCCCATTTAGAGTTTATACTGAGAATCTCTAACCAACTATACTGAGGTCCAGAGCCACGTGATCAACTGACACATACAGCAGCCTAGTTTCCAAATGTCTCCTGGATGCATCAAAGTCTGCACAGCCTCGCCTCAGTATCCTCTGCACATGCTATGCCAACAGCATAGAACTAGTAACCACCGTTCTTGGAACATTCTCTCTGCCTCCTGCCTGAGGCTTTGCACACACTGTTTCTTCTACCTGTCCATTCTTCTCACTCTGTCCACTCAAATGAACCCCATTTGTCCCTCCATCTTGTTTGATGTCACCATCCCTTCTTGCCTCGAGAGAGGGAATGCCCTCCAAGATGATTCCTCTTGATAATAAATGTACAAAGTGTTCACTGACCTTCCCATCTCCTCCTTGCCAGTGGGTGACAGAAGGAGGCCAGATCTTGCCACCTTCACGTTCCTAGCACTCCACACAAGGCATGCCAAAGGCTAACCTGACAAGCATTGCTGAAGAGAACTGAACACAAATTTTGATGGCCTAACAGACAGCCTTCTCCTCTCAGGGTGTTAAGTACTCTCCTTGGTAGACTGACTCCCATATCTGGTATGGCACTGTTGAGATGCACAGCCTCTAAGAAACACTACAACTGACCATTACCATCTGCGTTATGTCTCACTTTATGGCGAGGTGGGTAGAAGCAGAATTCATGCTTATGTGAGTACCAACCACACAGTACTCTGGCATGTTTTCCAGTGGCTTAAAGTTCCTGGTACAGCAAAAGACTGCCGTCAGATAGTAATGTGGTGCTGGAAAAAAGGGGCTCTGAGGGCAAAAGATAATCATTAACAGGAAATAGAAAAGATGGGCATGGCCAGATTTACTCTGGGTTGATGTCTCAGGATAACAGGAATCAGAAAAACCTAGATTCTGAGTCTAGATTTTGTGCATTTCTCCTCATATTTTGAGAACTGCAACAAATATATCTAACCCCAAATCTAGCATTTTGGCTATGTCTTTCTCTAAAATGCCTGTAGCTTTACATTTCTTCTGTGAGTGGCCCACTCTTCCTTCCTCATCTCCTTGGGACCATCACCCTCAGGCCGTTTCTGTGAAATGAGCTATTTTAGGGGCCTTATGTAAACAGAACCATATAGTCTTTGTCCTCTCATTTTGGGCTTATCTCACTCAGCATAATGTATTCAAGACTTTGTCCAGGTTATAGTATGTATCAAGAAAATCACCTTTTAAGTCTGAGTAGCATTCCACTGCATGGATATAACACATTTTTATTGTCTACTGATAACATTTGGGCTCATTTAACTTTTCGATATTGTGAATATTGCTGCTATGATTGAGTCCTTGCTTCTGATTCTTTTGGGTATGTGCTCAGAAGTCTGATCTCTGAATCAAATGGTAAGTCTACCTTGAATATTTTGAGGAACTGCCTATCATTATTTTTACAGTGGCTGTATCTCTTTACACCCTCATCAGCAATCCAAAAGGGTTTTGCCCTATCTAAATACTGTACTTTGTGGCTTCTAGTGGAGTGGATTGCTCTGGACTTTTCTCTCTTATCTACGAAATACAGAATTAGAAAGTGACAATCTCTAAAGTTCTGTCCAGCAATAAAGGAGATATCTTGGCTGAATTAAGTCAAGATATGACAAGAGTCGAAAAGCTGTTGGGATGGTTTATGGCGTTTCAGTTAATGCTCAAGCAGGTCTGACTATTGCAGCAAAGTCATAGCCTTCCCAGAGTCTAACATCATTTTGTGGAAGCATTGGCCAGAAGAGTGGAGATCCTTTCCTGGGCACATATTCTGTTGAGCATGATTCAAGCATCCCCATAGACTCTTATAGGGCAAACATCCCAAGGTCACAGGTTGGGAAACTGAGGCCCTGCAGTTATACCCCTTTCCCAAGGTTGTGTAGCAGCCATGGGAAAAGCCCAGATCTACCCTCAGACAGACCTCTTTTTTCTTCTTCTTCTTACCCCTGCACTTTTTATTTTTCAACAGGATCTCTCTATGAAGCCTGGCTAGTCTAGAGCTCATATAAATCAGCCTGACCCTCACCTTACAGTGGTCCTCCTCCTCTGCCTCCAGAATGCTGGGATTACAGATATGGGCTCCATGCCCAGCTTTCCTGATTAGCATTTTTTTAACGGTTACTTTCACCATTTAAACACTTCAGCCTTCTGTAGAGTCTAGCCCAGTGTGGTGGCTTGAATGTGCTTGGCCCAGAGAGAGGCACTATAGGGGGTATGGCCTTGTTGGAGGAGGTGTGGCCTTCATGGAAGAAGTATGTCACTGTAAGGATGGGCTTTGAGAAACCCCCTCTTTGCTGCCTGAGGACAGTCTGCTTCTAGCTTCCTCTGGATGAAGATGTAGAACTCTCAGCTCCTCCTGCACCATGCCTGCCTGGATGCTGCCACGCTCCCATCTTGGTGATAATGGACTGAACCTCTGAACCTGTAAGGCAGCCCCAATTAAATGTTATCCTTATAAGAGATGCCTTGGTCATGGTGTCTGTTCACAGCAGTAACACCCTAACCAAGACACACCGTATTCTCAATTGTAGCATTTATTTTTCTCACTTTCAGGCAGGAAGACTAAAATATGCAAAATTGCCCCAGAAATTCTCCCGGTGAATTTTTTATAGTAACTTTTGTCTGGCAACTTTCAAGCGCTTTTGCAGTTACTCTGATGTCAGATTCTTTGAAGGTGTGACTAGGAGTCTGCTTGCTGTGTGCCTGGAAGGCTTCCACACAGTAATGGATTCAACCCTAGCAGGAATCCTATGGACCCCACTTCATCAACTCTGTTTTATACTTAAGGGATCAGAGACTCACAGAGGGAAGGAGATTCCCCAAGGCCACGTCACCCAAAAGGAACAGCTGGGAAGCAGGCTTGCCACCGTCAGCCTGGACCCCTGCTCCTTCCTACAGAGATGATACCCCAACGAGGGAATGGATTTGATCTAAGGTCCTGCCTACAGCCAAAGGAGGAGCTGGTGTTGAAGAGAAGCCAGAGAGGGAGTGAAGGAATGCACAGTCCTTCTGCAGGCCATGGATCTGCATGGAGAAGGGACACCCCAGTCTGCACCGAAGCTGGTCACATGATCACTGGGATCTGTTTCCTGTCAGAAGGAGTCTGTGGAGATGTCCCAGCATAATGAAAGCTGGTTACTGAAAACATTTGCTGTCTACTTATATTGAGTTTTTCTTTTTAAGGAGAGATGGTCTTAATAATTCCATGGGACTTGAGCCTCACTCAGTGAGGGGTCTCCAGATGCTTGCTGGTCATGTGACTTTTGTCCCCTGCCTTTGGTGGTAACATAGTGGTCTTTACAGCTTGAACTAGCAATTTGTTGCATTACAAATGCAGAGATTTTTCTTTTCTTAAGTAATAAAACTGTCAAAGCAGCTGTAGCAATTGGACATGACACCTGCTCCATGAAAAGCCATTAGTATGTCGATGGTGGCTGCTGTAGGTCACCCGGCCCAGAATGCCTTGGGAATCACAAGGATTCTGGGTCACAGGATTGGGAAAGTAACAATGCACAGCAAGCCTGGCTGTGCAGCATGGCAAAGCCACGTCACCACAGCCTGTTATCAAGGTTAGCTGTGACCTGCCTCCATAGGGCCATTTCCTCCCAGGAAGTTAAGAAACTATATGGCAGTGCCAGGGTGGGGGAGGGATATCCAGGGAGACCCCCACTCACTCAGAGGAGAAGGGGAGGGGGGGTGGATAGAGGATTATGGGAGGGGGTAACAGGGAGGGAGACAGTGGGCAGGATGTAAAGTGAATAAGTAAAAAAATAAATTCAAAAAACTTAGAAAAAGAAGCTGAAAATGAGTGACAGCAAAGTATCCAAATAACAAAAGAAAGAAAGAAAGAAAGAAAGAAAGAAAGAGAGAGGGAGGGAGAGAGGGAGGGAGGGAGGGAGGGAGGGAGGAAGGAAGAAGGAAAGAAACTTCATGGCACGAGTCACAGACATAAGCCCTTCTCCTTCACATTTTACTGATAAAATTATAAAAGCCACATTCTTTCTTTGCTCATTCTAAATTTTCTAACTATTTAAATAAATTGTTCTTATGAAAATTAAGCTTGCCAGGCGGTGGTGGTGCACGCCTTTAATCCCAGCACTTGGGAGGCAGAGGCAGGCAGATTTCTGAGTTCGAGGCCAGCCTGGTCTACAGAGTGAGCTCCAGGACAGCCAAGGCTATACAGAGAAACCCTGTCTCAGAAAAAAAAAAAGAACATTAAGCTAGCCTGGAGACATTTGGTAGAAACTCAAAGCATTTTATTTTTACTCTCTATGACACTTGTGTTTTCTCGATTTTGGTGACTCTTGGCTCCTAAGCTCAGAGACTCATCACGAGCTGTGACACACATTGATAACATGTGATTGGGTGAGAAGTGAACGGGTTTCTAGGTGGCTTCTGCTATGGGTGGTGCACAAAATTCTCAGGGACAATCATATCTTCAGGACCAGTATGGAGGCCCCTGCATAGATATTCTCAAAATAGTAATGTTTATAAGTCTGAAGAGTCTTGGAGGGGACAAGTCTTTCCTATGGCAGTTAATATTTACCAAACCTAATTTTTTGTTTCAAACCTGTATAAAGGGTATCTACATCACAAAAGAAAATGGAAGAAATAGAGGTTGAGGATTATACTCATATGATGAAAGTTTACAGACATTACCTAGACGTTATTAACAGTGAATAGCATGTCCTAATTTTCACTAAAGCATATATTTTAAATTCATTTCTATACCTTCTCTGCATATAGTAGGTAACAATGTAAATTTTGAACTCAAACAGTGTGGTTACAGAACCATATAGACTGTTTTATTTTCAATCTAAGGACATCAATCCTTGTTCTTTCTTACTTCAAAGTAAAGCACGGAACATGGTAACTTGAATGTATTAACAACACAAGATGACTTTCTCACAGTGACACCTTATCGTGTTATACCAAAAACCTGAGCTTGGCATTTGGTTTTGCATAAAAAGCTGACATGGTAGCCCAGAGGCTTAGGGAGGTTTTGAAGAGCCCTCTCCTCTTTCAGCTTTGAGAGGACGTCTTCTCTGTCTTGCTCCTTGAAGATTGTCAACAGAAACAAAACTGGTATCAGAAGTGGTGACTGACCCTTGCTTGACCCATATGTGGCCTGACTACATGAAGGGGGTGTCTCATGTCACTTTGATTCAGTCTTTCACAACAACTCCCTTATTGCCATTTGATACTGAAATTGTCCCAGAAATAACAATGGTGTAAGAGGAGAACAGCCTAGGAGAAATTCTTGATTCTTCAGAGTGAAACACAAATTGTAGTTGTTGGTGGCAACAACTAACAAGAAGACATTTAGAAAAGGCACAGGAGGTCTCTGAGGAGAGCTCATTTGTAACAGGCTAGAAGCGGGTTGGGTAAGTCAGACTTACAGATTTGAGGATCCCTGTGGCATCTTCGTGGAGCCAGGTAGGGTAGACAACTTCATCATTCAGTATGGCCTCAAAAAGGTCATCTTCATTCTCAGCCTCAAAGGGCGCATGCCCACACAGCATCTCATAAAGCAGCACGCCCATGGCCCACCAGTCTACTGCAGGTCCATACAACATCTCCTGAAGGATCTGGACAGAGGGGCTGTGTGAGAGGCAGCTCACGGACGTGTGTAACCAAAGTGTTCTTTGTGACGAGGGATTAGGAGATAGCAAAACCAGGAAGCACAAGTCCATCTTGTTGACACTCGTGTTTCATTCATCTCTACAGAGAGTGTGTGTGTGCTTAGGTGCCGTCTCTGCTAAGTGATCCAGCATTTATCACTTGCTTAGGCCAATACAATGACACATTCATATGGAAAGAGGAATGGCTTGGAAATATCTAACATGGAGGGGAAAGCACACTGGGTTCATTCATCCATAGGGAAGAGATACAGCTACTACTTTCTTCAGGTTTGCTACAGGGGCTAGAATCAAATCAAGTAGAGATTAAAAGACAACGAGCCACGAGCGAACCCATCACACAATTTCTAATATCTCAAACTCTGATTTAGACAAATTCTCGCCGTTTTCCATTACCATTCATTCAATGAGCTGTGTGTGACCCTGGGAAGTGTCCGTGTGGGTGCCGCCCACGGAACTACGGCACATGATAACACCTGGTTGTATTTCTATTCTGGGCTAAGCAGAGCTCAGATTTAAAAGCCACACCTAGCAGGTACACTCACCTCTGGGGCAATGTAGTCGGGTGTGCCGCAGAAGGTGGCTGTGGTGACTCCATTACAAATCCCCTCCTTGCACATTCCAAAGTCGGCCAGTTTACAGTGACCTTCATGGTCCAATAGCACGTTGTCCAGTTTCAAGTCTCTGAAAGAAACCAGGGACAGCATGTGATAAGTAGTCAGATCACAGTGCTCACATGGGCTTTCTAAACGTACTCAAATGTTTCTGCACAAACTTCTTTGGGCTATTGGGATTAAAACACAAAAAGTGTACACCAACTCTCAGAACTTGCTTCAGGAACCCTAGAAGATGAGCCCCATGAATGGGCTAACCACACAGAAGAAAGAAGTCCTCAGGACGAGGGCAAACTGTGACTTTTCTGGGCTTTCCAGGTACTTTGTACCCATAGGAAATCCACCTACCAACACCCCATTTTCCACATTCATACCCATTCCTGTCCTTCAGAGTTCACTCAGTGAGCATTCACAGAACAAGTGGCAGCTGTGTGCCAGAGAGTGTGACAGCTATTCAGAGTTTGGATGATCATAGCCAGGTGTGGTGCTATGGTACTCCTGTAACGCCCATACTCTGAAGGAAAAGGCAGAACAGTTCTGAGTTGGGAGCAGCCAGATTAGAAATGGAATGAATTCACTGCCAGCCTGAGGGTCTAGGTACTGGGCATCTTAGACAAAGGTTCTTTCTACCCCTCTGCCAACATCTTAGAAAAGTTACTGGAAGGAAGTGGATTGTTTGTCAAAACAAAACACTTTAGTGTAGGAGGCACACACACCTCATCTGCAGACTGACAATGGTTATCAGCAAGCCAAAGGCAATAGTGTTCTAACACAACTTCTGGTATAGGCTTTAGCGTCCAGCTGCCAATCACTAGCCACAGCCTGGACACTGTTACCAAGGAAGGCCGCAATGGGCTCAGGGCGGGAAGGAGTCCTGTCAGTCATCACTCCACACACCCAGGCACAGCAGAGAGAGCATGCGGAAGGTGTCTATGCTTCACTTTCTAAAGGAATGATGCGCTCAGAGGCAAACCACAGTCCTATCGTAGGAAGAAGGTAGCATATTATGTAGGGATGTTAGGTGACCTGCAGATGCCCACAGCTGGAGACAGGCAGCTAACTGCCAATTAGTACAGCATCTCCAGCTTTGGGCCACTTGGTTGGGAGCCTAGGCATCCTCCTTACTATAGTGTCTCAAGTATATGGCGCTGGTGGCTGGTCAAAGTACTCAACTGTTTCCTTGGTCTGAGAATAAAAGGCCACTAGGCTGTGAGGACCAAGGGAAAGGCTGGTTTTTGTCCAGCTCAGATCATGTTGTAGCTGAGGAGGGAGAGGAATACAGAACTGCCACGGCCACCTGGGGTTCCCTGTGAGTCGGCACAACCCAGCTGCTACGCCTTACAACAGTGGTTACTGGGTATTGCCCAGAAACGAAAATGAAGCCCCATTTTCCAAGAATGGTTTGTGGGCAGTGTAGTAGAACTTTCTTGGCACAGGCCTTCCTTCTGCTCCTGGATTCTTGATGACTGTCTCTAGGGTCAGGGATGCGAGACCCAGGTATGCCAAGTACCCTGTACCACTTAGCAAGGTGAGCTTCCTCTGTCTCTAAGCCAGGACCGTCCCTGTTCCACCTAGCAATCTCCTTCCACAGAAGCCACTGCTTTCAGTGGGCTGTGATTATGAATGCCATCTCCTCCTTGCCCCCCCCAACCCCTGAGATAAAAGCACAAAAAGCTTCATACTGGACTCACAGGAGCACTATGGGGAATGGGAGTGAGGCTGATATACTTTTGTCACATGAGGAGGCTGTGGTCCACAGTGGTTTCTGGCATGGGAGACCCTTCTAATACCTGTCACCTGGCTCCTGGGGGTTCAGTGATGAAATTCTAGGGAAGCATCACCCACTGTCTGACGAGGGATCTGAGAGGATGTACAGGAGTCAGCACGACTACAGGAACTGGCCTGCAGGGCTGGTCTTATCTGTATCACGTCCCAGGCCAGCAGTGCAGCCCAGCGCGCAGGCCTGTGTACGCCTGAGCTCAGAACACCCTTACATTTCCAAACAAGGTTACTGGGTTTCTGAACTGTGCTGAAGCCGTTATGCCTGCTGAAGTCTCGGACAGGATCTTGGGCAACAGCAACAAGTACAGACAGAACCCCGCAACGGTCTTTCCAGCCTTGCCGACTACTCAAAAGGGCTTGTGACTAACACCCCAGGCAGGAGGCTTCTTGCTTATTACTCAGCAGCTGTCATGGGCAGCAGGATGGTTTAAGGAGAGGAAAGTGCCATGTCATCAGTTTGCCAGCCCTCTATGGCAATCTCCTCTGCACGGCCAAGTCTTAGGACAATTCTTGGGCGGCACACCTGAGCAGCACAGGGGATGTGACTCATTCTGGTCATACGATGCCCGAGGCCACAAAGACAGGTTATACAGCTTGAACTT
This sequence comes from Grammomys surdaster, assembly GCF_004785775.1. Classification (NCBI taxonomy): domain Eukaryota; kingdom Metazoa; phylum Chordata; class Mammalia; order Rodentia; family Muridae; genus Grammomys; species Grammomys surdaster. The sequence continues at coordinate 3,311,511 of NW_021604585.1, read as the reverse complement.
GACTTTTCAGTCTAATTTTAGGCCTTCTCAGAACCGTGTAAGTCCCCTCAAATAAAGAGAGAGAGAGAGAGAGAGAGAGAGAGAGAGGCTGGAACAGCTTTCTATATCAGATGCTAATCATGTGAAAAATCTCACACTGGGATTCCAAGACCATTCAATTAGTAACATTATTGATTTTTCAATTAGTAAAATCAGGTTATCAGCTCTGCTCTTAGCTCAAACACCTCATGTCTCCACTGTGAAGTCGCCTTGCTACCCCAAAGTAGACATACTAATGTCAACTCTGCCTTTAGAATACTCAGTTCAGACTTTCATGGTAGCACCCCAGCTCTTGCTTCTAGAAGGCTCTGGCATGCACCCTCCTGTCCTTTAACAAGACCTGAACCTTATTCCTTTCCAGGTTTAGTTCAGTCTTGGCAGCAAGTGTCCAAGAGAGAAATGGATAGATTTCAGATGCCTAATGCTTGTTCCCCTGAACAATTCAGAGCCCAACTTATTTTTAGGAGAAGAAAAGATCTTCCACAAAACTCACTGACACCCTTGTTCTGAAGTGAGCCAGCAACATGGCCACGTATCACACACCTTGAGACAAAGTCTAGAGGGAAAATAAGAAACCTGAAACAGAAGTTCGAATTCTTCTTTTGAGTGAAACTGGAGAAAGGAAATTGATCTGGAAGGAGAATCTCAGGGCCAGGAGGGCCAAGCAAAGCCATTGTCTTTCTGCTGGCTCCCATCCAGAAGGAAGAAGAAGGCAGACAAACAAACCCGCCATGGCCAGCTTCCACACCGGGGGAGGGTCAACCATGAGGGGACCAAATGAAAAAATTATTATCCTATCATTTTCTGCAAACTGCAGAGGTCAGTTTTTTGGCTCTGGAGTTTTTCCTCTGATTCATAAGCCAACATATAACACAACAGCCAAACATAACATAGCTACATGATGAAGATTACAAGTTCACACAGGACAGAGGCTGAGATGCTAAGATGCCAAACACAATGCCAGCTCACCAGTCATTAGCTCATTGAACACTGGTATTTAATAGCCAAGGCCTTTGTGTGGCATGCAAAGGCAGAGAGGCAGAGTTATTTTATCCTCTCAACTTGCCTGAAAGGTACATTGTTCTTGCTGGGTAAGCAGGGTTACTTAAAATGCCCACGGTAGTTTCAGAGAGAATTCCCAAGTGGTTGAGGACAAAGAAGATTCAGAAATTGGATTTATTTTGCTTCCACCCTGAGCTGTCCCCAGAGAAATAAAACAGAATGGAGAGTAGAACAGAGGTCTGCTTAGCTCACCAAACTCAGTTGTTCCTCCAAAAGAAATAAAGGGAGTGAGATGGGAATGGCTCCTGAATAAGAATGGATCCAGGAGGCAATTCACGGGCAGCGGATATTCACTATCTACAGTGTGTTGTTTCCATTTATTGGTGAAATTGTCAACTGCAGTCGGAAGCATAGGGGACAACCCAAGCCCAGCCTCCTCACTCACCAGCAGCCGCTCTTGGTGGCAGGCTCTATCTCGTCCTGTCTACACAGCTCCCCCACCCCTCGCTGACCCATCTCTTTTCATATTATTTTGAAACAAATCCAGCACAGGAATGCAACTCATCTGTGCTCTATTATCTGAATCCAAAAGATAATTATTTAATAAAGTAAAACAGTGAGGCCAGTTATCTTGAAATAGTTGATAGTGAATCATCCATCAACGCTCTGCTTTCTGTTGCTCGTGTGTGTGTGTGTGTGTGTGTGTGTGAGAGAGAGAGAGAGAGAGAGAGAGAGAGAGAGAGAGAGATATCTTGAGCCTAAAAAGGTGTTTTGTGGATAATCAGAATAACAGTGTTGTTAGTAAGAACATAAATTAAATGCTCATCAAAATATTGTGTGTTTTACATTGCTCAAAACTACCTATGAAGCCGACTGCTTCATGGTAGTTTTTCCCCATGATCCTCTAGCTAGCCAGGGGCAAGACCAGACTTCAGGATCACTCCCTTCTATGCAATAGGACTGCTGGTCTCCTCCAATGTGATGTTCCTCGAGAAGACTTTGCTTATTGAAATTAAGAGCCTCCTGAGATAATCAATAAATATCCTGAGATAACAACGAGGCTATTTTATTTACAGCAGTGTAAAATGTGCATTAACATTCTGTAGACACACTTCTGCCTTTGGCTTGTGTGCTGGCAAAGTGTTCAGTGGATTTCAGGACATCCAGGCTTGAAGATGAACAGTAGTATTTCCTTACTATTCAATATTCAGAAGATGATCTGGTACCCTCTTCCGAGGAGGTGAGGCTGTCATGCAGATGTTAACAGCTGGTGTTTGCCAAGAGCGTGATTTTTGATTATCATCTTAATTTAAAAACAAAGCTAAGTTAAGGCTGGCTGAGTTTTGAGTGTCTGGCTTTATATTTGAGAAAAATGTAAGGACAGATTATCATGTTAACTTAGTGAGTGCTTTTTAAAAACGTCACTGAAATATCAAAAATGCAAAACTTTGTTTCATCCTGTATTAGATAGGAGTGCCTGTCTGTGTCACCTAATATTAGATGTTGGTTCCTTCAGCCACTCAACAAATCTCAGCACTGACCAGTGGCCAAGCAATATGCAAGGGGCTCTGAAGACATGAACAAGCAACGAGCACCACTCTCCTCAAGTCTGGTAAGAGAGGCAGACAATCAGATAACCAGCAGCTAAGGTTCTAATTAGGAAGTGTGATGTGAGCTGAAAACCCCAGTGTGGAAGTGTGGAAGAACAGGAACAGGACTTGGCTGAGCTGTGAAGGTTATTAACCAAGTGAGGAGAGAGAGGCACAGCCATGAGGGAAGAGCTTCATATAATCAAATAAAGACTAGTGTGCCTGGAGTCTTGGGAAGGGACTGGGCGAGAAGGAACCGAGAGATCCAGGAGCCAGATGAGGTGCGGTCTGGAGAGGATTTGAATCTTTATCCAAGGGAGAAGAGAGACTACACAAAGCCTGACACAGAACTGGGGGGTCAGTGGGTGGGGGGGTGGGATTGGTCATGCTACAGTCTCACGTTAGAATTACAGCGTGGATTGGGGGTGAGGGGAGCAATCCTGAAGAGATCAGTAAGAAAGGGTTGGGGTGTTGAAAGGAAAGAAAGTAATGATGGTGTGGGTTCCGTTTGGGGTGGTACGCACGGAGAGCTGAGTAAGCTTCAAACACTGCGCACATAGACGAGAAACGGATTTTGCACCAGAGAGATACAAGTGTTTAATGCAGAGAGAGAGCATAAACTTCTGACTCTCAGAATTTGTTTTGGAATTTTTTTTAAGACCTAAAAGTAGACATGTTCAATGGCATCTGAATATACATGGCTAATAGCTGGAAGAAAGAGTTTGCCACTATCTCCGAGGGAGCGGATGAACTCAGCCAGAGAGATGGATGAAACAAGAGGACCTGGGAGAGCTACAGAAAGCACTCTCAGTGGGGATGCCTGCGCCTTCACACTGAGATCACTGATACTAGTGAGAGGTTAGAGCTAGCAGGAGGAGCGTGGCAGGACGACATGGGAGGGCGGGGCCCGGTTAGGATGCCACCAGGCATGGTGGCACACATCTATAATCCTCTCACTTGGGACGCTGTGACAGAAAGAATGACTGGAATCTGAGGCCAGCCTCAAAAAACAATAGCAAAAAATCCAAACAAAACCAGAGCCCCCCAAAATGAACAAACTAATCCAAAGCAACAAAAAGATTTACAGATCTACATTCACAGCCACCCAGTCAGTCCCCAGCTAGCTCTCAATCTCACTGGATGCTTTTCCTGCTCAGTTATCACAAACCAACATATTTGATTTTACAAATATGTTGATTTTACAAATATTTTACAAATATTTTTTTTGTCCATTACTCCATTTTGTACAAGAGCAACAATGCTTGGAAACAAGCTGGTTTATTGTGTAGTATTAGTGGAATGGCTAAATTATAACATTTTTATTACATAATTTTGTGAAAATTAACATAGCATTATAAGACTAAAAATGTAGAGAAATACTTGTAGTAGAATTTTTATGCCCTTTGAAAATACATTTATGATTATGAAATATTCCTATTACTGAAAAATCATGGAAAAAGGATGATGGCTTTGTATTCCTGCAGTCTCTTTCTTCCCAGGCTTCCTTAATGTGGTACCATGAAGTGGCCTGTCTTCCCCATCAGCATATGTCTGGGAGGGATTCACACAGCCCTGGGACTGCCTCGTGATCCATCATGGGTTAGCATACTCTGTTCAGGGAGTAACCACAGTGGGACTTGTCTCTTCTCTCTAGACATCTCAACTGTTCAAATTTTATTTTATTCTATTTTGTTTTATTATTTTTGCTTCTTGAAACTGTGGTGGAATTTTTTTTTAAGACCTAAAAGTAGACATGTTTAATGGCATCTGAATATACATGGCTAATAGCTGGAGGAAAGAGTTTGCCACTATCTCCGAGGGAGTGGATGAACTCAGCCAGAGAGATGGATGAAACAAGAGGACCTGGGAGAGCTACAGAGAGCACTCTCAGTGGGGATTGCTTATAAAGTCAAAGGACATAGCTCATACACTTGCAGAGTGTTTAACATAATGCTCTCCAATAGAAATGATATGTTCACGTAGAAAGGTTTAAACGTGTGTCTAACGGCTGTTTGTAGTTTTCTTGCTTATCCATATTTTACTAACTTTAGAACTTGAGCTATTTATCTTTTGGATTGTTTTAAGATGTTCTTTACATGTTGTAGACAGTGATTGGTTACATGGTGTTAAATACTACTGCCTCGTGTCTTTAAAGTTTGTGCATGATAACTTTCCCATTTTTATGTAGATCTACGAGCGGCTCATTTGTAGCTTCTGGGCTCTGTAAAATATTTACAGCGTGATGTAAGTGTGAGAACAGGGTATAAAATTACACTTTCAACTATCTCTTAATTACGTTATGATGTGGGCGTTAAAGGAAGGAAGAAAGGACGTGGGAGACGGGACAATAAAAGAGAAGGGTTAAGACCTACTCCCTATATGCTCAGGAACTCTCGCTTTCCTTTATTCTGTTTCTAAGTTGCTTACAGGGCTCTGTATTACTGCCACAGCACATCCTGTCCTTCATCTTCCTCTCCCCATTCTGTGCTATTGAGGGCTGTGTTCCTAGTACAGGAGTACAGGAAACAAGACGACCATCAGGGATGTTACGGACTTCTCTGGGGGAAAGACTGCAAATGAATTATTTGAGAAAATTGTTATCTCCTCAGAGGACGTGAAGTTTTGTGGTTCTCAGAACTCCAAACCTCTTGTCATAGATTCATTCCTTTACCAATGGCATTGCCTGGTACTACAGTACACAAGGTCATCATGGGTGCTGACATTTTCAATAACTCCACAGTGTGTCCCTGCAGCCTGAACGAAATACAATGTGACAATTGGGGCCCCTCAGGATCAACAGTCCTGGTCACAAGGTCCCATGCTCATCCTGGTGATTTTAGGAACGTCCCCTGAACAAGCAAAGCTCCTTCTCTAGTGAATGACGTCAGACACTTACGCCAGCTCCGGTTCTCTTTTTCCTGCCCCTTCCAACTTACGTCTAACAGCTGCATGGGATGGGAACTTATGAAAGTGACTTCTATGTGAGTTGAGTTTCTACACCCTCTTTTAAACAGGGCCAGGGATTCAGAAATGAATTCCTACAGACTCAGAGTTGGTCTCCATCCAGTCCTGAGAGTCTGACATCGCTGACAGGCGGGCAGCGTGTTACCACCTTTACTGTTTTGTACACAGGAAACTGACTTAAACTTAATCATAAGATGGAGAAACTCCCCCCACACTTTGTCTCAAAGTAGGAAAAAGGCAGTCATAAAAACAAATACAAAAGAACATGAGCCTTACCAACATCTACAGCCACAGATTTTCTTAGGGTACATATTGAAGGAGCCATCAGGCAGACAGTTCAGACTTATAAAATGCTTTTAGCATTCAACATTCCTCCACCTCCCAAATCCCCCAGGGCAGAACCAACACAAATTTATTTGGTAGCTCTTTACAGTACTAGTATTTTGTACTTGCCAGGAAAACCTCCTTCTCCACTCTCCTTGCCAAGATGCCTCTTACATGACACCTGGCAGTGGTTAATCTGTAGACAAACTCAGTGAGAATCAGAGCGGTGTCGGGGGCCCAGGCAGATCTGGGAGGGAACTCACCATGAATGGCAAGGGGCCTCCTGGCTGCTAGGTCTAGCTCTAATACAGAAGAGCAGGACTATTACTGCACTTGGGCTTGTCCCCAGTGCCTCAGTCTCTCCTTGTATGGAAAGTCAAGTGCAGCTGATTCACAGAAAACCACATTTGTGTGGCTCTACTTCCTGGCCACAGAAATTCAACAAAGAAAAGAATTCTTACAGTCAATTTCCCAGAAGACAGGCAGCAACAGAATGGGAAACATGGGAAGTAGGGATTCTGACAGTCTAAGGAGACTTCCATGTGTATGGAAGGCCTGTTACTAGGACAGTATGGACAGCTGCTTGCAGGGCCAGTACACGAAGACAGCTCAAAGAATTATTCCCATTGAGGTAGAATCAGAACTCAGTTCCTCTAGTTAATAACAAGCTCCTAATACCAATCACAGCCTTAAGAGTAGGGACGGCCAGGGGCAGGGATATGGGCTCATCCAGGTCACATTGGAAACCTAGCATCCATACTGAAAAAGCAACTCTATGACCGGGCATGGTAGAGAGACTGAGACCAGAGGATCATAAGTTCAAGGCTTGTTAAGACTACAAAGCAAGTTCAAGGTCAGCCTAGGTACCTTAATGAGACCCTGTCTCCCGAGAAGAAGGGCAGGGGATGCAGCTCAGTGGTAGAGTACTTACCTAGCATGCACAGGACCCTGAGGGATTCAATTCCCAACACTGAAAACAAGACAAGATAACATGTGTGCATGTGTGTGCTCCTGTTCCCATGGGTGGATATGTGAGTGGAGGCCAGCCATTGTCAACCTCAAGGCTAACTCCTTAGGCTCTCTCCAGGAGCTTTTGTTTTATGGAGACAAGGTGTTTCACCGGTGCCTCTTGACTCCACCTCTCCCAGAACTGATATCACAAGCACAAGTGAACAACACATCTGGCTATTTCTGTTGGGGTGGGAGGAATCGAACTCAGGCACACATCCAAGCACAGTAGACCCATTACCATCTGAACTCAGGCCCATCAAAAACTACAAATGTTGGAGGGCATACCGGCTCTATAGGTAAATCATAGCATTAGCCGTGCTACTAATGTACTTGATTACTGTAATGTAATCAAGTGGGCAGACCCTGTGGCTTTCCTGGAGGGTGGAAAGAGCCACATAATTATGTGGCTGATGTTAAAAAAACATAGATATATACACAGGATGTACAGCATGAGATCTACAGTCAATGAAAATGTACTGGACTGGGTAAGGCATTGTTCGAGAACTAGATATTAGCTGCCCTTATTTTTAAAAGTTTGTTTCTGGTTATTGTATGTTAATATGCACTGTTGCAAGCATTTTACTGTCTATAAGCATCCTGTAACAGCCTGTTGTTAAGTATCAAATACACACAATAAAATGTACTTCAAAATAAATAAGTGAAGGGTGAGGTGATATCTTGGCCTGTCTTCCCACAGCTCGTTCCTTCCAACAGACACACAGGGCTCGTCCTAGAGGACATTTCGTTGATGTGAACGGCCAGTGTAAGAATGGCTCTTTGGCTAAGAGAAAGCAAGCAGAGAAAGCACAGCCATTTGCTGTCTAATCATGTGGCCTTATATGGTGTGAAAAGAGATGGATGTCCTATGGGAAGAGAGGAGAGTCTACATGGCTAGACCATGGAGTGAATGAATACACTGGCTGCTATTGGCAATGGGCTAAACATAACCCTTTGCCAACGTTAGTATTGGCTTATGCAATATAGGAAAGGAGGGGAGGCATCCTTCCAACCTGCACCACAATTAACACTGCATCAACAGGTCTCTTCTGGTTACAGGTTTCCCCATCAAACTAAGCCTGCACCATCTAAACAGAAGTCTGAAACACCCAAGAGGAAATATGTAGTTCTGGGCCATTCCCACATCCTGGGAATTAAATACCTCACAGTTTAATTCTGGATTACAGTCAGTATTCCTTTGTCCTCTGTGTTTTGCCTAAAAATAAAAAGTCTTGCTTACTCTAAATGGATTATAGACTCCAAGGGCACCTTGTAGTGTCCCTATTTTTCTCAGGTCATCTGTAGAATAGGGACACACACACACATACACACACACACACACACACACCCCGAGGGGAAGGTACATTTAAGACATTGGCTAATGGTAGTCTCCTATCAAAGGCAAAATGCATAGAAGACATAGAAGATATTGAGGTTCCCCCCAAGAAATTCCCTCCAGGAAACTTTGCTAACATTTTCTGAGTCACTCTGTTTCCAGCACTTACTTTTGCAAAGAGGCCAGTTTTCCCAAGAGAGCCAGTTAGTTCTTTAAATATCTGAGTTTTTATATGTGGGGACACTACTCAAAGGATGTGTCCAGTTCTGTCAAAAACACTCTGTTCAAACAATGCGGTAAATGCCTACACTTGAGCTGTCGTAATTTCCCAAACCTTAGACGCACACAGAAACCAGAGACCAGGAGAAGTTTTATGTCGTAGCTTATGTCTTAGCTTTAGTGCAGAGTACACTGCCTGCCTCTATGTGGGCAAAGAGACCTTTTGAGAAAGGAGGAATGTCTTTTTTGCCTGCGCACTGAAAAAATTTTCACCCAGTAATAACAGCTCTTTGAGTCTGGTAAGTCTCCCCGGTGGTTCAATTTCTTTTAAAACACAAAGGCTGCAAGGCTGTAATCTAAATAGTCAACACCCAGAGTGCCAGCAAGTCACCTCTACATGTATACTTACATGTATACTTACATGTATACTTACATGTATACTGAGGGAGGCAACACCTTCTCACAATATAAGGTTCAACCGAACATTAACACAGAGAGCTTTAGTCTTTGACAGCCTCTCCATGTGTGCAGTGAGTTTGGGTTGTTTTCACCCCATTGCATATTTCAGTGCACAACACAAGGGGCTTTATCATATTTTCACACTTAAATCTTTGGCCTCGCTCACATTGTTCCTCCTGTCCTCTCCCTTCCCAGTGGTTCCCTTTCACCCCCTGAGATAGTCTCCCTCTCCTTTCATATCATGCATACATATGCCATACATAAATACATGCGGTTAAGTCTGGATTCCACATGTGAGAGAAAATGACGATCGTCCTTTCTACCCCATCACCTCTTTTGTTCCTTCTCCCCAACAGATGTCTCTCTCACCAACAATCCCTCTTCTATGTTCACCTGTTAATATTTATATTTAAATCTAGATTCTGCACATGAGAAGAACCATGATACATATCTTTCTGAATCAGAATCAGGCTTATTTGGGTTAACGTGTTAATTTCTGGCTTCATCAATTCTTCTGTAAATGGCACCATTTCTCTCTCTGCCACACCTGAGTCACACTCTACTATGTGGACGGACCATATTTTCTTCAACTGCTCATCTATTCACGACTGTCCAGGCTGGCTCCTTGTCTGGGTTATGAGAATCACATCCTGACTTAGCCTCCCTCGGATGTTCACCAGGAGAGCTGGGTCGGTCGCATGGCAGGTGTATTTTTAAGATTTAGCTGAAACATTTCACACTGATTTCCATTGTGGCCATACCAGCTCATTGTTCTACCAGCTGCAGGTCATCTATCCCTGTGTTCTCACCAGCATTTGTTGACATTTATTTTCTTGATGGTGGCTGTTCTGACTGCGGTATGATAGGATCAGCTCAATGTCCTGTTATTTGGCATTTCCCGATGACTAAAAATGATAAAGATTTTTTTCAAGTAATATTATTTCCCCCTTCTCTTCCCTGCCCCTCCCTTCCTCTCTACTAACTTCCTTCCTCCTATTCCTTCCTCTCTCCCTCCTTCCCTCTCTCAGGGTCTCATGTGACCCAGGCTAGCCCTAAACCCACTCTATGTAGCTGAGAATGATTTTGAAGCCCAGGGCTTCATGCATGCTAGACAAGCACCCTATCAACTGAGCTACATCATTCAACTCTTATCACGAGCTCTCTTACTGACTGAATGATTTGAAGGCTTGGGATGCTTAGCTTTTTAGAATGTTTTGTAGGTCCTAGACATTAATCTCTTACCATGTTACAGGCAAAAATAATCTCCCATCTTGTAAGATGTTTCTTACTCTCCTGACAGTTTCTTTCCGTACACAAGTTTTCACTCTCATGGGAATCCCACTTGTCTTGTAATTATTTCTCAAGCTGGATGTATTTTACATCCCCTGGGAAGCAGGGTCCAAGTTGATGGTGTTGGATCTGGCTAAAGATGGACTCCTGTGCCATACAGACAGGACAGGGGCAAAGCTTCACAGTCGGGAGTTGTAAGGTTTGGAGGGAAGTGAGCGGGGATTCCGCAGGAGGAGTAAAGCGACTATAACTTAGATTCCTGTGCTGATGGGCGTATCGAAGAGATGCTGATTCTAGCCTGAAGATGAAAACGTGGCCTCATCATCCAGACGTGGGTTGTTTACTATACACAGAGGTGCTATACAGGGATTTGTGTACTCCTCACACAACGTGTACATCCTGAACCACAGTTCCTCTGACACACCTCCAGACGCCTATCTTTAGACATCCATCCACTGTGGCCCCAGCTGCTCTTAGCTCAGTTCCTTTTGCAGATTCAAGTTTCCATTTTCCTATAAACTCAAATCTGTCTCCTCTAGGAAGGCTTCCTAAATGACTCCACTCAGAGGCATCACTCCTAATGCAGAGGAGATTCACTGCTTGGGAACTGCCCGCCCACCCCAGCATCTCACTCTTTCTCTTCGTGACACCCGGAACTGCTCACTACGCGGCCCTCTCTGCACAGCCAGCAAGCGGCTCTCTCTGCTCTGCTTCTGCAGGCGTCCCCCAAGTCACTGCCACACACAGTAGGTGCTTGTCCAGGCCAGCTGGCTTGACCTGGACAGTGATCTCTAAGTAGCAGATCCCTGCTCATCCATCTGAGCCCAAAGATCTCCTCAGTCGAGGGAGGAAGGATTAGGACTGTTGACCCAGGACATTCTTGGCACCGTCTGAATGCTTTGTTTTTAAAAAGAAAGTTTTGTTTTGTTTTTGTGTCCAGTGCATTAAGGAGACAAATCCCCAATGTCAGGTATTCCAGAAGTGGTTGAGCACCATTAGCCAGTCACAATACCTCTGTCCACATGAGCACTGAGACAGAATTGTGAAGTATTAAGAAAGGAATTAAAGTCTCCATTCCGGTTGGTGTGGTGCCCAGCTTGCACTTGGCTCATCCTGAACTGCTGGACGTCAGCTAGTCACCACCGGGTGACCTGTTCTCTTAGGTGGAGTTCGCTGCTGAAGGACAAGGAGGGATATCGCCGGCTTCTGTTGCTGTCCCAACACCACTGAGACTGGAGAGCTTAGCTTCCACTCTGCAGAAGTAACAGTCTCCGAAGTTCAAGCACAGACTTTCCAGGGACACTTCTTGTATTTGCACATCCCAAAGTAATCAAATCAAGTTAACCTCGAACACCCAATCCTTATCACCTGCCCTCTGTGCCTAATTGATTTAGGACATAAATCAACTTAGGACAGCAGCTACCAGCTGGACAGACTCAAAGGAACCATGAACCCCAGGCCTTTCAAAGGCTACCTCCTTTGTTAGATTTGCTGTTTAGACACTTGGGTATGTCCTAACATGTTAGTATTTTTAATTGTGTGTTTTCACATG
>NW_021604585.1:3246532-3299629 GCF_004785775.1 Grammomys surdaster | reverse complement strand
TCTTTGATTTCCCTAATGGGACTGTCTCTCTCTTATTTCTGTCTTTTTCATTTGGGGCTCCCTCTGGTGCCTAACACTGTTCTACATACATAGGCACCGATCAATAACCATTCATCTGAATGGCAACTCTTCTCTCTTAGGAATGATTTAACCTAAGATCCCAGGTGAGGCTGGATTAGGGAAGGAGTGGGAACTGTTGGAAAACTGGGTAGACTCACCTGTTACCTGGTGACTGTTAGGTCACCTGACAATAGGTATACTGTCAAGCTGCCATTGCTTACTGTGGTCCCTACTTTTGGTGATGGCCTAGGAGAGGAACAGCACCCCTGGAATCTTTTAAGGCTTTGAACACATTCTCAAGTCATTCCCAGTCCAGACATCAATACTCCATGACCAGTGTCTAGAGCCAACTCAATATCAAGACACCAGATCTTTGTTCTTTTCAAAGAAGGGTATTAAAATTCCATCATACTGCCTAAACAGGATTAATGTGAATTTAACTGGTTCCTGCTGGATGCAATGAACTCTTGGAGTGGCTTCTATTACTGAGCATTGAGCATGGCAGAGGGCAGTGAAAAGCCAGCCAGGCTGTAGAGGGTGGCACCAGGGGAGACCAACTGGAATGGGTGGGTTATATGTAGTGTAGTGTCTCATTTTGTCCTGAGCAAGAAATCAAGAGGATCTGGTCACAGCTCTGCTGCGTCTCCGGGCCTGTTTCCTCACCTGGGAAATGAAGGATGGTTTTCCCCTCCCACTTCTCACATCCAGCCAATCAATAAGAATTGAGTTATCCTCAGCTACACTTAGAATCAGATACCTTCTCTCCAGTGAATCGCCATTTAGCTCCATCATGCCCCATCTGCCTCACCCCTTCTTTATTCTCTGCTAGCTGGTTTTTGTTTTGTTTTGTTTTGTTTTGTTTTTTTAAATACGGCTTTGACCTTCTCCCTCAAATGTCTGGGACTATAAGCAGTTCCCAGACAGCTTTGGAGTTCACAGTCCTCTATCACCAGCCATAGCTGTCACTTTGGCCTTGTCTTTATCTCCAAGGCTCCATGGTCTGATCTCAGTGACCTTGAAAAGCAGCACGCCCAGCCTCCCAGGAGCCCTTGTTCTATCACATGTTGTCCTTGCCAAAGAGCCTTATTCAAAGGTGTGGGCCATGGACTATCTACAAACTGGTTCTGGCCAGCGGTGAGATAAGGGGAATGGAACATAGAGCCTGTAGGGACTTTTGCAACTATTTGCCAGTGATAGATAGCTATTTAATCTAATGAGATTCAGGCGTGTATCTTAAGATATGTTATTATTTATATTATTTTAAATCTCTCTCTCCCTCCTCTTCTCTCCTTCTCCTTCTCTCTCTCTCTCTCTCTCTCTCTCGCTCTCTCGCTCTCTCGCTCTCGCTCTCTCTCTCGGTGTGTGTGTGTGTGTGTGAGTGTGTGTGTATGGCTGTGTGCATATGAAGGCAGGCACCCACAGAAACCAGATGAATCAGCTCCCCCTGGAGCTGGAGTTACAGACAACTATGAGCCTGACATGGGTGCTGGGAATCAAACTTACAGCCTCTAGAAGAACAGTATGTGCTCTTAGCTGTCAAGCCATCTCTCCAGCCCTTGGCTTCTATTTAACACATCATTCTGAGATTTCATTTTCTTAGCAATATACTTATATTTTACAAAAAGTACTAATGCTCAATGGATTGCACGGGGGAAAGTCCCCAATGGCTTAGCCTGGCTTAGCCCCCCTTCTGTTCCTCTCCTGGAATGACACATTCTGTCTTCACACTTGCTGCTGTGTTTCTGAGGCCTCTTGTATCCTTCGTAGTACAAGCCTACTGCCTCTTCTCTTAGCACCAACATTTCTGCTGCATTTCTTCTCCTTTCTTCAGCCTACTTACCAGCTCTCTGGTCCCCAAACAAGGTGCTGGTCTAGGAAAGCTGAACAGGGGTTAATTTTCTTACTCCGAAATTTGTTCATGTTCCCTTCTGTCTCCAAGCTCCTTAAGTGAGCAGTGCTTTCAGCCTACGCCTTGCCTAGCATCTCACTAGTGTTCTTTGCACAGTGGTCCTGAGGGGAAGGAATGGTCTGAGCAGTCTCTGCATCTGCTGGCAAATCCTTTCTGCATCCATCCAGATGCACTGTTCTCTCTCTCTGGCTCAGTCTGGTTCTCCAGTTAATGTAAGAAAAATTGAGCTTGTACATACAACCACCAGTGACTAATGTGTGTGCCCGGTGATTAACCGTCTTCGCAGTAATGTGCTATTAGGACCAGACAAGACAAATTGCCCCTGTGCATCTCGGATAAAATTAAAAGGTCAGTTCAGGAAGAGCAGGAGTAATGAGAGCCCCCGATCCTTCATCAAGTTGAAAGGCTCATTTGATGAGATTTGCTAAGGCACTTCGTGGAAAACTCCAAAGTGATGGAATAGTACATTGAAAACCATTTAGAAGCACAGAAAATCCTTTAAGCCCAAACCAAAGAACACGATTCCCAGCATATGGGATTAATTTCTTGTTCAAAGTCAATAAATGAATTCCCTTGGAAATCAGCTAGTTTCCTAACTTTTTCAGAGAAGGCCTTTTGGGAACAAAGCTCCAGAACATTGGCCTTGGGGTCCTTTCCTAGTTTTCCCCTAAAGGATGACAGAAAAACTATTTGTGTTTTAGAATCTTCTCTTTAAGAAGAGACCATGGAGGTCTGGGGACAGCACTCAGTCGTCAAAGGGTCTGTGGATAAGCATAAGCTCCCGAGCTTGGACCCTTAGTGCCTATTTTTAAAAGCGGGGCAGAAGTCTGTGACCCCAGTGCTGTCAGGCTGGAGCAGAGGTAGGTGACTCCCTGGTGCTCACTGGTCATACAGCTAAGCAGAATCAGAGTTTCAGGGACTTGTCTCAAATAAAATAAAATAATAAAATAAATAAATAAATAAATAAATAAATAAATAAAGATAAATAAAATTAAATTAAATTAAATTAAAAAGGGCTAGCAAGATTGTTCAATGGACAAAAGTGCTCAAGGCTAATGACAGGACTTCAGAACCCCTGAACCCACACAAGGGTGGAAGGAGAGCACTAGCTCCATAAGTTTGCCTTCTGCCCTCCGCACATACTCTATAGCATGCATGCCTACGTATGCTCACATCATGTTCACACATAATGATACTTTTGATTTTTAAAATATGGTCATGTCCATACTTAATAAATATTTTTAATTTAAAAAATAAGGTAGAGAGTGATTTAAGAAGGTACACGCCCTAACCCCAGCACACACACACACACACACACACACACACCCGGCACCAGATCACCAGCCCACTTACAGAATAAAGTCTATGAGATCCCCTCTCAGAGCTCCTGCAAAGCTTCGTGCCCACACAGTAAGGAAAGTCAGAAGACCTACATTCCATAGGTAGTCAAGACTAAAACCAAACCAAACCAAACCAAACCAAACCAAACCAAACCAAACCACCCAACTCCCAGCAAAAGGAAAGAGACTCAGTTTCTTATTCCAATTTAGAAGCATGGAGCCAACTCAATCTCATATTCTGAAATATTTCACAGGCAAAGCATTGCCTGCCTGACTTAGGAAACCAACATGGTGGTGCCCTACCCACTCAGCTTGATGTGTTTCACTGAGGTGCACTGTCATTCTGATGTCCCTGGACTGGCCTAGATCCTGCTGACACACGGTGATCTGGGTCAGGTGACACATTCCTGGCCCAAAAAGTGTTGCTGTCACCCCTCCTCACTCCTGTAACTTTCCACCCATGCAAATGAGGTCAGAACTGCCAGAGGCAGCTGGGACAGGTCTGTGTGGGCAGATAACCATGTGCCAGGACAAGAACATGCTCTCTCTTCTGCAAGAAACATTTCTATCATCTCAAGCAACACATACAGGGCAGGCTGTGAACCTCTGTAGTTAAGCCGAGAGGGATCCAGGCTAGCTTCCAAGCCATTGTTCTGGGGAGAGTTGTTCTTCTCTGTGTAGCCATCAGGGCAAGAAGTTTCCCCAACCCTGCCTGGCCCAAAGTAGGAAGGACCTGAGGGTACCCAAGGTTCCTCCTGTTCTGGGCTATGGCTTGTCCCTGCTTGAATCTTGGCTGCCTAGAGCCTGGTTGTGATTGGATGAGCCACAAAGGCAGAGAGCACTGCTTTCTCTGCTCTGCCCAGCAGGCACAACCATGCTCGCTGAAGAGACAGCTGTTCACTAGGATGGTGGTCACCTGCCTAGCATTGACTCTCAGGAGCACATACAACCACAAGTGTGACAGTTCTGAACCTTAACCCAGCAGAGATAGGTCACCAGCAAAGCCAGCTGGTCTGGGAAAGGGGATGATGACCTGATGGCACTGAGGACATAGGTGCACATGAGTCACGAACCCAGAGGCAGATGAGAGATCCCTGTGGTGACTAAGGAAGCAACCAAACACAATAATCCTATGTAAGTCTCTAACCACTTCTAAGTGTCTCCTTTGCAGCTCCCCCTCCCTCCCCTCCCTGGAAGGGTGGGCAGTTCCCTAGGAGGCTCTTGGTCTTTGCCTACATCAACTTCCATCATCCCTACTAGACCACATGACGCCTTTGTGCAAAAGGCACCTCTGTCTCAAGTCATGCAGCAGCTTCTGCTGGAAGTCTGGAAGCCATTATGCACATGTAAGCTGAGCATGATGAGGGGACACTCCCCAGGCCGTCCTGTTCAGGATCCTCCCTCCCATGCACACTTATCTGTGTTCTCTACCTGTGTAATTGAATCCCATGAGTTTAAACATCATTTGGACAGATGGATCTTGAATGTAAACCTTGACCCTGGCACCTCTCTTGGGAGATGTCAGTCTGTATTTCTAACTGCATTCTGAGAATAGCTACAAGGGCTGTCTTGACTTCCCAAACGCTGAAAGACGGGAAGTAAAAAGTCACCCTTAGCTGTAGTTACTTGAGGGGTGGGGAGGAGTTAAAAGTTCTTCACTGGAAATCTTGGCCCATCTTTCATGTCTACGGGGTCTACCATCCATGTTCTGTCTGCTCTCACTTTACTGTGTTACCAATTCCATGCCTCTTCTCTTCTCACTGGCTTGTCTGGGGCTGTGATTGTTTCCTGCCTGGGCTATGACCAAGAATTCTGAATTCTTGGTTTCTGGGCTGTCCCCTGTTTGTCTGTTCCCCAAACATCTGATGGCTTCCACTGACAGGCAAGGAAAACTGAAACCTTGTACCCTCAGTTCAAAATGGCCCTTGGTCGCACCTCAACCTTGCTCAACTGTCTCTTCATCCCAGTCGTTTCCCAGGCTCCGATCCAGATCACAGGGAGTCACTTGGAGTCTTCATGATTTCTTAGTTTTCATGCCTCTGTCATTCCTGTTCTACCTATCTGGCAGGTGCTTCCTACATCAAAACAGATTCAAGAGGCATCCCTCCCTCAAGGCCTCCCCATCAAAACGATTGTCTTTTCTGTGTTCTTATTGTATTGCCTGCATTGAACCTTTAGGGTACTATGTCTCACGTCATCAACACACATGTGCGCATGTGCATGTGTGCGTGTGTGTGCTTCGAAGCCCCCAACAGACAAAATTCTTGTGAAAGTATCCTATCTCACTTGTCTTGAGTTTCAAAAGCAGACACAGTAGACAGCAGGTGCCCAGGGCTTATTCATCCTCATAATGGCATGGTAGAGAAATTTCTTTCACGGCTAAACGAGACCATGACTGACTAAACCATGGCCTAGTCTGCACTTGTGTGAGGCATCAGCTAAGCAGGGGCAATTGTGTACACTGTGGTGTGGACAGCCTGAGGTGATGGCTCCAAACCAAGACTACATTTAAACCACAGACATATTTACCCCACAACTCACAACCCACCTCAAGTACAATAAGTGGAAACTCTTATGGCCTGGTGCCTTGGAAGAGGAGCAGTGAGCATCTTTCCAGAGTCTCTTCTGTCTCTAGATGGCTCTGCAGACCTTGTGTTTGCACAGCCTATCTCCCATGCTAAGAAGGTCCCATTTGTAATAATATATCCATATGGTAACCCCTAAGCAAGACAAGGAAACTGTTACCAGTATTGTCATTTTTATCTGTGTAACCTGAGAAAAACTAAGCCCGCTTTTGTCTTAGATCAGACTCTCCAGTTCCTGGGAATGAAATGATCCTGAATACAAGCCCACCAAGCAGAGGCTAAGGTAGGCAGTGTGGCTTCCTGGAGGTAGTGACAGAGGCTGCTAGACACCAGCAGCTCTCAGCTTCCTCTTGCATAAGACTGATGTCTCATCAAAGGGGAAGTGTGCACATCTCACTGGTCAGACATTTTACTGACTAGAGTCTATCTTCTCTTTCTCTTCCACTGTTGCTTGGAAGGTCTTGATAATGTCAATGGCCAGTCTAGCCTCCATCACTGTACCCTAAGAGGAGACATTACTACCTAGGAAGACTTGCATTGCTACCTAGGAAACATGACTCCAATCTGGGCTGCTTTCTCTCTTCTCCTCATCCCCATCCTTTAGTGCCTCGGAAACAGGGAAGTTTAAAAGGTTGTGTCAGCTGCCGGTGCTATTATGCAGAATAAGTTAAAACCATCAGCACTGGCAATTTGGTTTCTTGGAATCAGAGACACTCATTTTTCAACACATTCCTCTTTTCAATGACTGTTAAAAGACGAAGGACCAAAGAGAAGACTTTTTTTTTTTTAAAGTTATCGAGGTATGATTGACAAAAAAAGACACAAATACATAGCACACACAATTTGGTATGTTTGGATAAGTACCCAGCCATGTAATAATCACTACAATGGATATATTAAACACCCATTATCTCCAAAATTCCCTGCATTTCCCCTCCTTCTGTGCTTAGAGTACTCAATACAAGATCCACCCTCTTAAGCAAACTGAAAAATCAATCACACATTGTTTGCTATAAATCCTTGTGTTGTAGGATGGATTTCTGGAACTTATTTATCTCTTGTTACTGAAACTTTGAACACTTTGTTCAGCATCTTCCTGTGTACACTGGCACCCACAATGCTACTCTGCTTCTATGGCCCTGACTCTTGGGATCACGAAGTTAAATGAAATCATGCTGTTTGTCCTCCTTTGTCTGGCTTATTTAATTTACTGCCATACCCCTTAGGACCATCTTCACTGCTATGAAGGATAGTGCTTCCTTCCTCTTAAAAAGCTAAGTCATATTCCAAGGCAAATTTTCTTCATCCATTTGTTGATGGATATTTAGGTTATTTCAATATTTTGGTTGTCTTGAATACTGTTATAATACACATAAGGGCCCAGATGTTTTAGTCTATCCTTTGTTATAACAGAACACCTGAAACTAGACAATGTACAAAAGAAAAGAGTTTACTCAGCTTGTGATTGTGAAGCTGAAAGTCAAAGGCTGGACAGACACGTGTGGCAAGGCCCCTGTGCTAGCAGGACACAGCAGAAAGGTCAAGGCAGATGCCAGGTGCAGAAGACACAGAGAACAAGGGGCCACTGTGTGTCCCTGCAACAACTAACTCAGTCTGTTAAGAACTCTATCAACCTCTCTTTATGTCCTAATGCCCTCCCCTGTCTCTTTGAGACAAGGTCTTACTGTGTAACTCTGGCCAGAGGAGTGCTCACTGTGTAGATCAGCTACCTTAGAACTCAGTTACCTCTGTCTCTTGAGTGCCAGGATTCAAGGCGTGTGTGCCACGCCTAGCCAAATCATTTCTTAGAGTCTTTCAACACTGTTACATCAGACACTGAATTCCAAGACAACTTTTGGAGGGGACAAATTACATCCACATAGCAGGAGGGTGACTGTTTCTTGTGCTGTGCAGGTCCCTTTAGTCTGCTGGAATCCTTTCTCTTATTTATTTATTTGTTTCTGGTGTAACAGGAAAGAAGACATTAGCAGGGAAATGTAGGCAGTGCACAGGAGAGTGAGTATGAGGGGTGTGTGTGTGTGTGTGTGTGATCTTCAAAGAGAACAGAGGTACCATTTGAGCACCAGTGGCCTCTCAGAAGGCCTCCACCAGTAGGAACTGTGTTACTACTATTTCATCAAATGTTCACATGTCTATTGAGGAAGAGTCACTGTGTGACAGATGGAAGGCTCCCCCTTCTTATATCTTCTTTCCTCTTAATCTGGAAATAGGGGATGTCAACCTGTTAACAAAGCCTTCTCTCTTCTTCACAGGGGCTGTGAAGAGGATGGAATCCACATCTCTGTGAGTTTGCTGATAGTGATAATAAGCCCCCTGGGAGGGTGGGGGGGGAACAGACTGGGTAAGGAGACATGGAAGAAGAGTTTTCTTGGAGAAGGCTCCCCCAGGAATTACAAACTTAGCTGGAGCAGGGGTAGCACTTCAGGTTAGGAATCCAAGTCCCTGGACGGTGTGGACGGTGACAGTGCTACCCCTGGCCTAGGCTGGGGTATATGAAGCCACTCCCACATGTAGAAATGCCATGAGGAAAGACAGGATCCTGTCGTTTCCCCAAGTGCTCAGATTACCCACTGGCTCTCCTTGAGCACAGTCTTTATGTCCAGACATAGAGGGAGAGAGAGTTCAATGTTTCCAACCAGGTGGAAAAAAACTCACTACGTTGGAAAATTCAAGCACTGTCCTAGTTTCTGAGAAATCCCCAGCAGATCTACTGAAATTTAAAAAATTATTACATTTATTTATTTATTGTGTGTGCCTATGCATATACGCATGTGCACTGGGCATGCGCTCTCGTAGATAGTGTCTTTTTCAAGAGGACTACACAGGGAGAGCTCACTGGCTGCTTCATTCCTATACACTAGAAAAAAGCTCCCACAAGACATCAACATACCGGCATCTTGATCTTTAACTTCCCACACTTTAGACTTGTGTATACATCATACTGTGGTATTTTATCATAGCACTCTGAGTGAACTAAGATATAATTTTAGACATTTAATAATGAAAAACATGGAGTGGATGTTTGTTTGTTTCTGTTTTTGTTTTTTTGGTTTTTTTTTGGTCTGTGTCTTCTTCTCCCTTTAGCTCAAGGAAATAAAGTTGCAAACAAGAAACATTTCTTTCTACTCTAGTCATTACTTTTACTTCTTTACAGTTTTATACAAGGATTTATATCCTTGGAGAGATGGCCTATCTTGGTCACTGGTATATTCCCAAGTACACAGTGTAGGTTTCAGTGAATAATGTTGAATGAATGGTGGATGAATAGATAAATAAATGAATTCAAAGTTACGAGCACAGATAAATGTATACCTCATGCAAATATAGTCGAGTCTCTGCATCTGTGGATTTGTGACCATGGGTTGAAAACACTCAGGAAAGAGTTCTGTCTATAATGAACACGGATAGACTTTTTTCCTGGGAAATACCATGTAGAGACTGCCTTAGAGTATATAGGAGGATGTGTATAAGTTATATGCAAATACTTAATGCATGGGACTTAAGACTGATATCCCCCAGCAAGAGACCGAACCTACTGCTTATGGACTGGGGAAGGACAGGCTAAGAGAGAGATACTGAGGGGACTTTTCCCCACTCAGCGGACCCCCCTCATCTGGAAGAACCCTTTATCCTTTGGCTTTGTATCTTGGGGAGGAGAGTAGAAGAGAGGGACCTCTACATAGGAAGTGGCAAATGTTTTATCTAAAATGAGCCTGTGTGAGTGAACTGGGGACTGCTGAGATAAGTGACAGCACAGGGCCTGAGCTGTCTCTTCTCTGAAGAAGCTCACCCATACTCTGCCGAAACTAGAAGCATTGCTCAATTCTTCTATTGAACAGACTGGTGTGTTATTTACGTCTCGTCTTGAGCTCTGATGCATTTTTATCCTTACAAAACATAGTACTTTGAGCTCCTAACAGTAAGTTTTATGTTTCAGAATTAAGAAAACAAACGTCATTGGCTAAGGTATAGCTCAGTGGAGGAGCACATTCTTAGTACACGTGAGGTCTCAGGTTTGAATCCCAGCACCTGAACTACAGAGATAAAGCCACAAAGTATAACACAGGCCACCCTTTCTGGCTGATGTCTGACAATATCCTGGACGGTGAGTCCATTTTTCCCTCTTTCTTGTTATAAAACCAGAATATCAACATAGACGGTCGTTGCGGCAGACTGAAGGAAGCTCCCTCAGACGCTCTGGGCGGCAAAGCGCACAGCCATCATGCTTCAGCCATCCCAGCCATAAAACATTTCAGTTTTCCCAAGCCCACTGCCAATGCTGAGATGCCAGGAAATGCTGGGAACCTGGCCTGTGAGGATAAACTTCCTACTTTACAGGAATAAGCTGCAGAGAACAGAGTTTTACTTCTTAAATGCTGCTGGAACCCAACACCAAACGCAGGCTTCTTGGAGTGGCTGGGGTTCTGCAGAGGAAGAAACAAAGGCCTCACAGAGGTCTCCAGCCTGTGGGCACCTTCCTGGCAGAGGTGGAGGACCTCAACTAACGTCTCTTACTTATTTCTGCTGTGTTATTTTTTTAGCCTTCTGAATTACACAACCAGATTCTTGCAGGGAGAAGGAAGAGCTGTGAACACACATATAAATCAGTCAGAAGGGGACTCGGATAGCCTTTGGCAGGTTTGAACCTGTTCACAGAGAAGACAGTAAACCTTCAGTGTTCCTTAGGCCAACCCTGTGTTCCCGATTGATTCTCAGTATCTCAAGGAAGTGAAGGACCCCCACAGCATTCTCAATTACAATTCATGCTCCTCAACATTTTCCTAGCTTTGTAAGCTGATTTCACACCAGTCTGTCTCAACCCCAGCTGCGTAGACTTTTTCTTTAAATAAAGGCCTGCTTCTCTGCCTTATGTGTTGTCTTCTTTCCCAATGTCTGACTGTCTCTGTCTGTCTTCCTCAAGAAGGACTCCATAGCAGGACCTGACTTTCTAAAGAAATTATTTTGTGATCCGGTGTCACCTGGCTTCCTCTACTCCTCGCTCCCATTTCTTAGTCAAGGGAGTGCTAAAATCCTCACCGGATGACTTGGGAGGGGCAAATACCTCACTTATAGAATCATCTGGAATTGTTATACCCTTCCTTGCTTCACTGAAAAATCTGAGGTTGGGCTGGGACTCTGGACTGTTCACACCTTTTCTCAGAAAACAGGCTAGCTCTTGATCTTCTCCCCTTGACAGGATTTGGTTTTGCTATCTTGCCAACATAGGTATTCCACTGCAGTATGCCGCTACCCACCACAGGGAAGTGCATACTATTCTGAAGGCCAGTTAGAAACAGTGATCAAGGAGTCTCCTCCCCACATAGAAGACGGCTTTGTTGCTATGTGGCTAAAATAGGATTTTTATAAGCCTGCTGCAGAGTCTGAAAACCCCTGCAGTTTCTCCAACACAAACATCAAAACTCTTCCAGTGCTTGGATACTGTGAGACTCTTCAGAGAGAAGAGGGGGCTCACCTCACCTTTTTGTAAAGGTTTAGGTTGTATCTCTTTAGATACCGAGGAACAATTTCTGTATATGTGGGATAGACCACCATTTGCTTTTCAACAGGAAACACATTCAGACACAGCCTGTACAGGCACAGAACACTACCTGGAACACACACAGGCATGAGGGAAAGGAACGCGGAGCCCAGACAGGGATAAGAAGGAGGCTCAGCTCTCACTGTATGCCCTTTGCAGCACCTAACAGTTGTTCCCGCTTTGGTCATGTCTATGCATAACATACTTTTAACATATTAAAACAGTTATTTTTTTAAGGGTAGGGACAGGACTGACACATGCTTGGCAAGAGTTCTACCTCTGAGAAAGACTCCTAGTCCTTTAAAAAAAATTTCCCTTTTAGTTGTGAGGCAGGGCCTCCTTATGTTATCTAGGCTAGCCTTGAACTCTCCCTGTTGCCAGGGGCTAGCCTTACATTTGCATCCTTCCTGTTTCAGCCTCTTGGGTTTACAGGCCTGCACCTCTAGGCCTGGTTGGTGCTGCTCTCCAATCAATAGAGGCACCTTAGGGCTATCAATCTTCCTGTCACCCCCCCAAACACACACACACATTGAATTCTGATGGAAGAATGTGGACAGAGGTAAAACAGAAATGAAGAAATGTCACTATGCCCCATGCCAACAACTAAAGGATACCTGATACTGAATGAAAATGAGCCGGAAAGAAACAGGCTAGGATGTAGCCTTAAATCAGCAAGGCAGTGGGAAGCAATGTGAGGGCTTTCTGTCTGCCTTCCATGGACACGCCCACTCTCCTGTCTGTCCAGGCCTAAGAGCATCTTACTGTTCTGCCTATTCCCATTCCTGGCTTTAAAAAAGCAGCTAACATATTTCCATCACAATCAAGTGAGAAAATATACTAATAGAAAACCATCCATTCCATCTCAAGCTGCCGATTCTCCTTCTTCTTTTCTACATATTTCTCCACGCGCGCGCGCACGCACACACACACACACACACACACACACACACACAACTGGCTCCTGCTGCTCCTCACTATTTTATTATTTTTATATTATTATTATTTTTTAGGATTAAAATGAGCACAGAGTGCTTTTTAGCTTTCTTTCCCCACTCTTACTTGTCAGAGACAACCACTTAGATGGACAACTGTAGATTTATTCTTCTATGGCAGTGATCATTCTTTTAGTAGTTACATGATACTTCACGTGGTGCACCATCGTGAACACTGACTGATATTAGAACAAACAGGAGTCAGTGTTCACAACAGCCCAGGATGCACTCTAAGGCCCATGGTGCAGATTATGAAGTTATAAATTGAAGTTTTATCTGTATCATAAAACTAGTATATTGTGGGAGTTTCATATTCAGGGTCTGTTCCAAAGCTTTATTCTAGTGTCACAATTGCCCGGGGAAGTCTCAGACCCAAGACCAACTGAGACACAGGTCCTACCTACCCACTTCCACCTGCCTTAGACCTCCAACAACTGTGTGTGCCCCCGTGCTTATGGCTTATGGTAATCTCTCTGGGGTTCTGTTCTACAGGACAATCACTGACAGACCCAGATCCACGCGTTCAAGAACAAATGATACAAAAAGGAAAAAAAATGGTTAAAAAGTTTCTTGCCATATATTGCTTCCAGAAAGAGACGCAGGCTTAGAGGTGTTATCATTCAGCGATCACTGCATGGACACCACAGTCCTTACACAAACTAAGACAGCTACACTGTCACCAGTTGATAGAATACTACGGGATTACTTTATGCTCAGTTTACCGCTGACCACAACAACGTCATGACATGGAAGCCTGTATTTTTAAAAAAAAAAAATGGCCCCATTCAAAAACGTAATCCACTATGGCTAGGTTAGAAGTCCTGATCAGGACTATGAGCACTTATCACTTATAGACATCTAAGTTCTTGTCATTATGTTAGGTATTGTCGTTAAAGATCTACAGTACCTATCCTCAAGAAGTGGCCCAGAAGAAGATGGCTCAGAAGTTAAAGAGCACTGGCTTTTCTTCCAGATGACTGGAGGGTCAATTCCCAGCACCAACATGATGATTCACAACTGTCTGTGGGGCTGTAGCTTGTGTGTGGGCATGGGTCCTATTTGGCTGAGTTGTGGATCTCGCGTGTCTGCCGCCCCAGGCGGCTGGAACCGCAGCTTGGGGAGCAGAAGTAAGGGAATCTAACTGAGTTCACTCCACGTGGCGCCAGGCAGACACTGGGCTAAGTGGGGCTCTGCCCAGGCATGGAGAGGTCTCACTCTGAAGTCCCTCGGAGGCAGAGCTCCTGGGTTGGGGGGTCTCTGGGCTGAAGCGGCTGATCGGGAGACTGACGGTCTCTGTGAGACACAGGGACATATGAGCTGGACCGGCCTCTAGCCGTGGGGGAGAGAAGCTCCAGCGGTAGTAACTCTCGGTCACAGCAACTCGCTTGGCTGGGTTAAGGCTGGCTCCACTAGCTTGCTTGAGTTGGCAGGCCTCCGTAGCTGGAATGCAGAGAAGTCCTCCATGGGAGATTAGACTGTGGCTTGGTAATCGAAGGGCCCCTCCACGGTTCTCCACAGCAGGTCCCAACAATACGAGGAAGTCCATGATTTTAAAAGATTTATTGTCATGGCAGAAAGTGGAAGTAGCTGTACCCCGTGTCCTCAGGGCCGGCCTGAGGTTAAATATCTTTTGCAAGGAGGAGGGTCTGGGAAGGAATGCTTAATTGGCTATGCCCTCTGACCTTTAGGTATTTCATTAATATGGAGATGTCTTGAGGCTCTGCAGCCTGTAGTCACACCCTCTATCTGTGGAGGTGCTGGTAAGGGCGTTGCCCTAAGTGACTGAAAGGCGCTGCTCAATGGAGGTCTTTGGCCACATGGATGGAGTCTGGGAGCGTGGCGAAATGTATGCCGTGCCTTGCAGGGGGTACCTGTTGGATCTCCGGCTATCTCTACCCAGTGCTCAGCCAGAAACCATGCTATCCTTTCACAGTCCCACATCTGTTAACTCCAGTGTCAGGAGAGCCAATGCCCTTCTCTGGCCTCCTTGGGTACCAGGCACACATACAGTGCACAGACTACATACAGAGAAAAACACCCATACATTCCAAAATAAAAGTAAATGAATCTTTAAAGAAAAACAGAAGTGTCTTATGTGCTGAGGGACATGGTGATAAAGGAGGAGTTGGTAGGTTGCCATGGAGAATAGGGAGAATGTGTAACCCAGAGGGTGCTGGCAGCCAGGATAACTCAGTGCTGGAGACGCTGAAACTGAGACAGTAGGCGAGAGGCAAGGAGGAAGCAAATCCATACACAGGGCCTGGAGACCCAGGGAACTCATGCTGAAAGGATTCAAGTGTCATTCTGGAGGCTTGCAGAGTTTTGACAAATCTTCTATAATACTGAACACCTTCCACCTATATACTTCCCACAGCTTGGAAATCCTTCTCTGGTTCAAAAGGATGGCCTCACTTACCGTGTACAGTAGATATAGGAAATTAGAACGTAACAGAAAACCACCCTTCAGGGAAGTTTCTCCTTATAAGAGAAGTGATGGCACACTGCTCCAGCCCTGCTGTGGCAACACCCCCAACCAGGCCCAGCTCCTCCCTCCCTGGCTTCACCCCGAATGTGTTTCCAAGAGACATGCACACAGAACCTCCTTCTTAGACCCACTCTTCTTTTTGCTCAAATATCCCTTATTGGAGAAGTTTTTCTTGATTCTCCCTATAAAGTCAACAGGGTCAGTTTTACTCTCTGTTATCCAGCATCTTCTTCATAGAATCTATCATTCCAACATCTGGCATCCATACTCTTGGTTTGTTTGCTTAAGCTAGAATTTAAACTCCCTGAGGGTAAGAGGGACTTGTCTATTTTATTTCCTGTATTTCTCTTGGGCTTAGAGCCTTATGTGGAGCACGAGAGATACTTATCAAGTATCAGGCTAAGGGTAAGAGCAAGTTCCCAGCTTGAGGGCAGGGCTCATCTTTATCCTCCTTTGATCCCAGGAGTCAGACACAAAGCTGAGTAGTGGGGGCAGTTCAGACATTTGTTGAACTGTCCAGTTCAATTGCTTTTGACAAATGGTGGCATTCAGCCAGTACAGAAAGGTCAACCTGCTGCATTTTTATTGCTCAGCAGATAAATCCAAGTTGTCGCTAACTACAATGAAAAACAGGTTTTGTGGTCAATTTGGTAGGAAAAAGAACCAAACCGGTGGTCTGATTTTATTAGCCAGGGAACCGATTAGCACATTTATCAATCAGTTACAAATAACCACAGCTTTCATCGACACTAAAGTCGGGCACAGATGAGGCATGCCAGGACGGCTACTCTGATTTAACGAATGAAGTACACAGAACAATTAAGTATCCCAGGGCTTGTGTTCTGACACTAAGCTGGGCCCTTTGAGAAAAGGCATTACTGGAGTTAAGTCTTCAGGATACTCAGTCTACTGATGGTCTAGAAAGACCCTTGAATCTCCCCTCAAATTAACCACCTCAAAATTCACTTCACTACACCAGGGAAGGTAAATAAAGAAACCAACAAAGAAAGAAACAAAGAGTCCAACTGTTCTTTTTTGAGACAAGATTAGAGAGTCAGGGTCTTCTACAACCCATCCCCAGGCCCAACAGCCTCGCCAGAAAAATACCTCAAAGGTTTGTAACAAATATATGATAAGGAGATAAATAATCATCATTCCATAGTAGAACTGAAACACAAATAAAAGAATTCTCAAGGGAAAAAAAAGCACTGCTCTTCAAAGGGCTGAATTTAATAAGATAAACCCCCATTTGTCTGAAGAACTTCATCTCAGTGGCAATGTCCTAAGCATAATTTCAACCTAAGTCGAAGGAATCAAGGTCACCTGATGACTGAGATTCAGAAAAACAATGTCCTTTCTGACATGGCAGGCTTGAGACTCCCAGACTGCAGGCTTCCATTTCATGCTACAGAGACACTGGTTCTAAGTGTGTGTAAAAAGGCTCAGAGCCTTCAGCAACTTGCCCAGGTCTCCAGGCAAGGACTGGTTTCACTGCCCAGGTTCACAGGAAATCACCCAAATTATTAGCTGAAAGAATACATGTACAGCCCACAAAACCTTCCAATTGGAATTTGTCCTGCCTAAAGGAGGTTCAGGGACAGCGATGGAACAGAGACTGAGGGAGTAGTCAGCAGATGCCTGGCCCAACTTGAGATCTATCCCATGGGCAAGAACCAGTCCCTGACATTATTGTTGGGGCTTTGTTGTGCTTGCAGACAGGAGCCTAGCATACCTGTCCTCTGAGAGGCTCCACCCAACAGCTGACTGAGACACCCATAGTTAGACATTGGACAGAGCTCAGGGAGTCTTGTGGAGGAGTTGGGGAAAGAAGGATTGAGGGACCCAAAGGGGATAGGAACTCTGAAAAAGACCAAGAATCAACCTGCACCCTTGGGGGTCTCTTAGAGTCTGAACCACTAACCAAAGAGCATACATAGGCTGAACCTAGGCACATATTGTACCAGAAGTACAGCTTGGTGTTCACGTGGGTCCCCCAACAACTGGAATGGGGGTTGTTCCTGACTCTGCTG
The DNA here is from genome assembly GCF_004785775.1 of Grammomys surdaster. Lineage (NCBI taxonomy): Eukaryota > Metazoa > Chordata > Mammalia > Rodentia > Muridae > Grammomys > Grammomys surdaster. Next base: position 3,282,668 of record NW_021604585.1, on the reverse strand, counting down.
CCTGCCTGTGGATCCTGGTCTCCTAACTGGGTACCTAATCTGGCCTCATTGGGAGAGGGGAGAGGCTCTCACTTCTCAGAGGAGAAAGGGAGGGGGAGGGGGAGGTGAAGCTCTGAGCTGGGGGAACTGGAAGGTGAGGGGTCTGCAATAGGGATATAAAATGAGTAAATTAATTAATAGGGAAAAAGAATACATGTACTGTCTCAACTTTACAATAAAAGTTAGGTCATCATTTTCTTCTCAGCAGTAAGACTAACTGCCTCAGATAGAAACCTAGTTAGGTCATAAGACTGTAACTGCCTCAGATAGAAACCCCATGGGTTGCCACCCACCATGCACATGTCCACATAGGCCACTACCCCCTGACACATGCAAGACGAAAATGTACTTCTACCACCCGGGGTGCTCAACCTAGACTCCCTGGAAGAGACTATGTCCATACTGTTTCTCACCTCATAACTACACTCTTTCTTTCTTTCTTTTTTTTTAAATTTATTTATTTTATGTATATGAGTACACTGTAGCTGTTTTCAGACACATCAGAAGAAGACATTGAATCCCATTACAGATGGTTGTGAGCCACGATGTGGTTGCTGGGAATTGAACTCAGGACCTCTGGAAGAGCAGTCAATGCTCTTAACCACTGAGCCATCTCTCCAGCCCAACTACACTCTTTCTTAACAACAGGAGGTTGGACTTTAGCTGGAAATGATTCCTTGGAAGATTACACTGTATTTCTCAGTCTTTATTAAGGCTAGGGGTAGCCATATGACCAAGTTCCAGAAAACTCCATGATATACATTATATATACCTACAAGAAGGGAACTTACCCAGTTGGAAACAGTGCCCTTCAGCCCTTCTGACTACCTGGATTCGAATTCAGAAACAGTCCCATGAATTGAGCCAGTATCTTAGACTAAGAGATAGCCATGAAGGTGTCAGAACTGGAAACACAGACCTCTGGGTCCCACGGGACTCTGTGGAGCTTCCCTGGCAGAGCTGAAGTGCTGACCCTGAGGGTTTTCAAGACAATCACGTTTCTATGTGGCTAATGGGCATTTTTAGACTTTCTGTGACTGGTAATGGTGCCAAATCCTAAGTGATGCAGAAGCCAACAGTTCAAGCCCTCTGAAGTTTCAGTCCTGCCGTCTCCAGGGGACCCGTCTTCCCCTGTATCTCAACCTTTAGGCTTTGGTACTACCACAATCCCTATACTTTTGTCTCTACCTATCTGGTCACCATCTATCTTATGCTTCTCTGCTTGGCTCGGTTGTGGCCAAGCCACAAAGCTATCCTTACCCTTGTTCAGCTGTAATGGTCCATACTCAGCTCAGATGTCTCTTCCTCCATAAAGTCTGCCCGAATGTCTCACATTGAATGGGCATTCTCAAGATACTTTGGGTATTCTGTGAAGGCAAATGCAAGCTGCCTCCCTGACAGACTCACGCATTCAGAGGACCACTTGGTCTCTAGAAGGTAGCATTACCTTGAGGGGCAGGGGGACCTTTGGGAACGTGGCCTAGCTTACAAATGTGGCTCACTGGAGGTGAGTGTTGATGGCTACAGCTCTCTGTTCCCTTATCAGCCACAATATGAGCAAGTCACATGGCAAGCTACCACCACCCAGGCAAAACCGCCATGTATTCCCCCACAGCTCCTCCACCACAACGGTCAAAAACTAACCAGGAATTCAAACAAATTCTTCCTCTCTCGATTCTTGTTGTGAGGTATTTTATTACTGCAATCTGAAATGGAACTGGCACACTGGACATGCTGCAGTTTTTGGGCTCCATCTTCTATTAGTGGTCTGTGGGTTGTCCATCTCGCCCTACAGACAATGCCTCCAAGTACAGGACCCTACTATGCTCATTGCAGATCTAAACCGCCTCACACGGTGCTTGGCACACTGTTATTGACCTGCTCTTGCCCTGACTGGATTTTCCTTGACAAAATGGAGCCCTAATGAATGCCTCAAAATGCCTGATCAACTCGTCAATGAGCAGGAAGTTAAAATTAATCATATTTTCAGTTTTCTGGACACGAGACTACAAACTACAGATGAACCATCCTGGCAGAGCCTCTGCTGTGTGAAACAATTTGCCCATTTCATGTTTGAGACCTAAGTTTCCTCACCTGTAAAAACAAAGTTGGACTTAGGTAATCTTTGGGGTGTCTACTGTTTCTAAAATGGAAAAATCCTATTGTTGGGTATCATGAATGCAAGAAACTCACAGTGACTGGTTGGTTCCTCCAGGGATTGGCAACATGACCAGCTTACCTAACTCTCAGATAAATTATTTATGAGGTATGTCTAATAAAAATTTAAAGTCATCAGATGACTGTGAGTACTCTGGGATAATGGAGTGTTAACTGTGAGAAAATATGCCTCACTGGTTCCAACTACATGTCCCTTAAAAGCCTTAGAACTCACCACTCTTCTTGCTACTGGGCATCTGCAGTTGCTGTTCTTTCGGCCTTGAAGATTCTTTTCTTCTCTCCTCACTAGTGACATGAGCCTAAAAGTTACTTCCTTAAGGAGATCATCCATCTCTCCCAAGTCTGACCCTTCACCCTGAGGAAATTCTCAGCCATGGCACTCCATCTCCCTTCCTCACGGCATTGGCCAGACTTGAATGACCACTGTCTCCATCACTGTACCGTGTTCTCCACCAGGGAATATTATTGGGTTTGATCATTGTTATATTTGTCCTTGGCAGTGAGCCGAAGGTTACTGGATACAAAGAAGTCTCTAAGGGCTGCTCACGGGAAGTAAAGAGGCCAAGTGTTTTCCCATGGGAAAGGGGAGACTGCATACAGGCAGTGCGTCAGGTAAGTCCACTTAGCTGGAAACCTTGAGTTCGCCATATGTTTTTGGAAAAAGAATACAGAACAATATCACTCACTGGTGACCATGGAGGAGTAGTCTCTGAATGAGCAAAGTATGGCAAGAAGGGCGGCAGGAATATGACCAAAAAGTTCTGGGGAGGGCTCGGAGCCAAAATTTCCCGTGAAAGTTACTCACGTTCTGAGCCCCGCTGTAGCTGGGGCCCTTTCTGAATAACAGATAACAATATGTAGTCATCCTTCCTGTGCAGCAAGTGGACAAGAAATGAAGCTTCTCAGTAGAAAGACTGATGCCATTGGAAGACAAAGTGAGAACAGCGCTACCGAGTCTGACTCTCACCTTTCTCCAATGAGATTCTTCTGATGGTACGCAAAAGAAAAAACGCAAAAAAATGGAAAAACGCATCCTAAAACAGGTGAGGTAAGACTACAAAACTCTAGGCTCAAATAAAAGATATCTGGGGAGTTTGCACATCTGCTCATAAGAGATGGTGAGGAGAAAGGGAGGCCCAGGAGATGGGACCCAGAGACAATGACCCAGTTTTCCAGAAGGGGAGGACTGCAGCGCAGAATGACTCAGGCATGAAACAGCTGCTGTAGATCCAACACAGAACTGGTCTGCAAGCAAATTCCTCATGAATCTCTAGCCAAGGAAACAACGTTCCTCAGAGTGATCTCACCATGGGTTTGCTGAGCAAAGCCACACCCAGTTAAGTTCATATCACATAAGTATCTGAACCAACCAGGCCTCAATATCCCTCATCCTGCCCTTGAGAAAAGAGGTAGGCAATGTGTGAGAAGGTTATCTTTTATCTTCACAGAGAGTCCGCTGCTGTATTCAGGGCCTAGTTTAACAGAAACTTCTCCGTAGGGATAGAGCTGACATTCCTAAACTGTACGTTTAGGAAAGAGCTGGGAATATAGTTCTGTGTTAGAGGGCTTTCCCTTCTCTCTGAGATTCTTCTTGGTGAGGACTTGCCAATGGTATCATCTTTATGACTTGTTGAACAAGAAGCCACACATGCCTAGGAGGAAAAGCCTCCATAATCAACCAACTAACCAACCAACAACTTTATTTAGACAGCTCAGAGGAATCTTCTAGAGAGAGCATTTCAGTTCTTATAATACATCTTGGGACACACATGATAAACAGGGCTGTCTCAAGTTCCTAAGTTTCTTATTAGAGCCCTGAATGCATCTAATTTACACTCGCTATGACCCAGATGTGCCCTTGACTGTGCATGAACTGCAAGGACTTGACTTTCAGAGCCTCAGCCTTAAGACTCTGGTCCCAGTGAGGAGTCTGATGGAATTAAAGTAGCCCATGAAACAAATCTATAGAACCAAAACAGGACTTTAATCTATCCTGAGTATGAGTTCTCCTTTCAGACATATCAGACTATGAACATGGGGCTCTGAGTCCAAGAATAAGTGAAATAAATAAAAATCAGAATTGAACTGAAAAGTAGAATTGAGCCACAGATAGAAGAAATTGATAGGAAGCTTCCAGATGCGGATCGATACTGTCTCACTGGAAACCCCATCGACTGCAATGCCGATGCTCTATAGAACATCACTCACAAAGCAGACAGAGGTATGGCGCTCAACACAGAAAAGCAAGCTCACCCTTGCATCAATGCAGGGTTCTGAGGAAGGAACGGCCCTAAGGAGTCAGGCCATGTGAGCCTTTAAGCCTCACTTCTCTTCCTTCTGACCTCCTGCTACCCATACCTTCAGTTTCACTATTAAAAGTTACCCTGGCACCATAAGGAGAATAAGACACTGGCCCTCTGGTGGTATCTCCAATTTTCAAGTTTCTCCTGAACAGAGAAGGCAGCAGAACAGTTAGACAGGGTTTGAATTCCTAGTTCACTAGCCGTTAGCAGCCTGGTTAGTACATCTCTCTAAGAATTATTTATCTAATCGATGGTAATAACCATTATGTTAAGGAGAATTCAGGGGCAAATGTGGGTAAAGTGTTGATCTTGGAACATGTATACAAGTCAGTTGTGGGGCTGATAATAATTAGCCTGATTTACAACAGAAGTCATTCCAAGTAGGGAGGTCATTATTTTTTAAAAGTTAATGTGGGGAAAGTGTCTCTTTTGGGTAAGCCAGGTAGAGATGGGCAACTCATAGGTAGTAAATTTCAGACAGATAATTCTTTGTTTAGTACTTAGGATTATACCATAAAACATAGACTTATGCCTTACGGTGTAGGGTAAATAAAGCCAGTAGCAACAACTGGCTTTATTACCAGGGAAGAACAAGTGTATTGCTGGGTTCATTTCTGTTGCTGTGATAAAATGAACAAACACCAACTTAGGGGGTAAGAGTTATTTTAGCACACAGTGCTAGGTTGCAGTTCATCTCTTACTGTTCTGTTGCTGTGAAGAGACTCATAAGAAAGCATTCAATTGGGGACTTGTTTACAGTTTCAGAGGGTGAGTCCATGGCAGGGAGCCCGGTAGGCATGTTGCTAGAGCAGTATCTGAGAGCTTATATCCTGATCTAAAGACAGAGGGAGGGAGGGAGAGAAAGAGAAAGACACATACACACACACACACACACACACACACACACACACACACACACAGAGAGAGAGAGAGAGAGAGAGAGAGAGAGAGAAACAGAGACAGAGACAGAGACAGAGACAGACAGACAAAGAGACAGAGGCAGAGAGAGACAGAGACAGAGAGACAGAGACAGAGACCAGGTGTGGCCAGGTGTGGGTTTTCAAAGCCCACCCCCAGTGGCACATATCCTCCAACAATGCCACACCTCCAGTTTTTCCTAAGCAGTTCCATCAGCCAATCAGGAACCAAGCATTCAAATACATGAGTCCTTTGGGGGCTGTTCTCATTCAAAGCACCAGAGCAGGGAAGATGAGGTAGCAGGAACTTGAAAGATCTAATCCCTCACACCCACAGTCACGAGCAAGGGAAATGGATGCACACAGGTTAATCTGTGCTCACTTTCTCCTCTCCTGTTCCATCTGGGACTCAATTCAGAGAATAATGCTGCACATGTTCAGGCCAGGACTTCCCACAACAATGAATGGAACTGAGACACCTCCCCACAGACATGCCCAAGGCTAACCCAAACTACACAATGTTTCATTGATTACAGGCTGATCATAAAAACTAGCCATCACATGTGGTAACTAGGGTATAATATAATTTACAGAGTGGCAGGACTCTGGCCACTTGTCAACATGAACACACCCGTACCCTCGCTAGCCATTCCGTTCACACATGGTCTGCCATCTCTCTGATGAATGCTTCACCAGATACCCACTGAGAACACCAATTGGATTTTGAGTCTATTCAAATTACAGCCTATTAAGATCAAAAGATTGTGTCTTGACTTGTAATCAACTACTGTCGTGAGGCTACACATGAGAAACACTGTCAACCCCATTCCTAGGCATAGCTGAGGCCTGGCAAACTTGCCTCATCTGACCTTACTGCCATTACAACTACTACCAGCAACAGTCAAGACACAGACCTTGGCTCAGCTGCCAGCTCTGAAAACAGAGTCCAGCACATTAACTGACTCACTTCAAATGTTAGAATGGGAAGAGAAGAACAGTAATGAATCCAGCACTTTCCAGGGCTTGGCTACCACAGCAAATGCTGGCTGAACCAATCCATAAATATTAATCTCTCTGGAATCTAAACAGACTGTACATTTTAGTTTGGAGACAAGAGCTCGTCTCTGTGTTAACTCTAATAAATACTTGGGCCTTCTGTGAATTTCACTGCTAAAGACTTCAGTCAATGATCATAAGGAAGGGAAGCCTGGACTAAGTGAGGGACCAGGCAGGGGGAGGACTGAAACTCACCTGTAGATGATGCCTTTCTCATGGAGGAACATGAGAGCGGAAATGATCTCTGCGGCGTAGAAACGAGCTCGGGCTTCATCAAAGCGACGGGACTTTTGGATGTGGAACATCAGGTCGCCTCCGTTCACAAACTCCATGACGAAGAACAGACGGTCCTGAATGAAACGTGTGGGAACGGATTAGCCTCCCATTGCCCATCGGCTTCACCTCCCTCGAAGAGACTATACCAAGAAGCATGCAGACTGCTGTCTGGGAGCAGAGGTTGGCCCCTGTGGGGTCAGGTCTGTGATCTCTTAGGGAAGAGTGGCATGGAACTCTCCTTTGGGTAGTTCCAGACAACTTTGACTTTCTACATCACTAACCATAGGGAAGGCATCAGGAGACCTTGGTTCTCATTCCAGCCCGACACTTTAAGGGGAGAGAGCATGGGTGTTAAGTCCTAGGCAAATGTCTTCAGTGGAGCACACGGGTGAATCCCAGAGTAGAGGACACTGGCGAGGGCCCTCCATTCCTCACAAACGAGCAGAAAACATAGAACAGGTAAACCACTGTAGAGAACTCAGACAAATGGAAGCTCAGTTGACAGCGTCTGGTAGAAAGTACTCTGATCCATCAAAAGGCCATGAGTTAGAAGTGGATATAAAGCACACCAGCAGCCTCTGCCTGCAGTGACTCTCACTGGGCAGGGAAAACGGACTCCTAACACGCTCCCTCTGCAGAAACCTCCAGACCATGCGAGCAGGACCATGCGAGCAGTGCACCAAGAACTTGTGGATGGTCAGACTGGTTAAAGGCAGAAAAGTCCATCCACAAGCCACTGCCCTGAGACTCACTGGGTAAAGGCTTGTGTTTACAGACCTCTAGCATCAATGGATTGCCTCACTTCCTTCCCTGAGCAGTGAATGGGGTGCTGGGGACCCAACAAAGAGGCCCCCACACAGAGAAGGATTGGCTCCCATCCTAGAAAAGGCTAGTGCACGGAACATGGGTTCTTAAAATATAAACAGCAAATCTAAACATTCTGGTAAAGCCACAAAGAGAGCGGTAGAGGAACTGGGACACTGACACCTGCATGGGGCTTAGGGAGGTACCTGACCTCTGTGAGTCAAGGCCTGCAGGTGAGGGCCATCCCTCATTGTCAGCACTGCCCTTTCTGGGGGCGGGAATGTGTGTGGTCACTGTGTGGGCAAACTTGCGTTTTATCAAAGGCTGCATGCAAGCAAGAACCCGCCTTTACTTAGAGTTTGAAATGTTACCAATTTTGCTAGAGGGAATGGGAGGGTGGCTGGGCTGAGCAACGGCGGGGAGTCTGGCTTTGGCTCACTTTCCAGTGCATCGCTGCTGCATTATCAGGCTGATCTCTATCAGGGCAGTGCAACCCGTGACACCTCCTACTTCCTCTAGTAATAGGAAAGTAAAACCTCAACGGAAGGGGAGGGAATCTACCCTGTATATATATCCTTCAGAGTCAGTGCTGTTCTTTCTGGGGGTGGGAATGTGAGTGGTCACTGTGTGGGCAAACTGACATTTTATCAAAGGATGAACCCACCTTTCCTTGGAGTTTGGTATATAATATACAATATATGCTAGAAAATAGTGTGTGTGTGTGTGTGTGTGTGTGTGTGTGTGTGTGTATTATAAAGCTAGGAGCATAAACATATTTAATAGGGAAAACAAAATGGCAAAGTTAATAAAAACAAAAGACTATCACCAACTCAACTCTTCAGGTCGCCCCATAGCCCAAGGGCAAACTATACAAACATAGCAAGCTGTGTGACTAAGCTAAAGGCCCTCATCTGAGTTCAACTGGCAAAGGGAGGAGAAGAATTGGGTGGATGGGTTCACATGAGCAATAGCTGGCCTATATTCCATGGGCAGGAGTCTGGTGGGTGTGGCTTATTAGCAAATGGCTTAGGTGGCAGGTTAGCATCCCAGGGACAACTAGCAAAGCAATCCATGCACAGGAAATTGTTACAGTCATGTAGAACTCATCTGGAGGGGTAGCCCCAGGGTGTGAGGAAGACCCGGATGGAAAAGCCACCTTGCAGCATCCATGAATAAGTAGCACAGCCTCATACTCCGTGAACCAGACTGTTCATCTTTTTCATGGATGTTCACCTTCATGGAAGCCGTCAGCCACTCAAATTCCCATTTAAGCGAACATCCCTTACTGGAAGTCAGACCATAGGTAAGTGGCCATTCTGAAGCTGCTTGTCAGTGTCCTTGGCAAGAGTTTTCAAGGTAGCAGTGGTCATGAGAGGACAAGGGCAGTTAGAAGGAAGTCTCTGCCACACACAGTATCTTTTTCATATCCCAAATTCTAAAAAGCCAAGCCCTGGTCTTAACTGCATGTGTGAAGGTAGAATATGCTGCCTTCAGGTCTTCTCTTCTCCATCTTGGCTCTGGCTACAGCCCTGGGGTGTGTGGGGGAGTCGGGGATGGGGGAGAGTGGAGAGGCAGATCTCGATCTACAGAATCTGTCACTTTCTCTTTTGCTGTATCTGGAGAGAGAGGGGATATTTGGATTTTAAACTAAGGATGTTTTGTTCAATGCTCTTCCTTCTTTCCATCCAGAGTCTCACTTCTATTATGGGCCTGGCACCAACCTAGAAAATGGGGTACCATTCACAGCCCCTCGGCTGCAATCAGCCCCTAAGTCGGGAAGAAACGAAAGCGTGGTTGAGGAGAGTCAACCAGGATGAAATGAAGTCAAGATGTAGCTTATGAAAGTCACATGACAAGGGACAAGCTAAAATCATGTTTATCAACCAGCAACATGTTTTATTTTTTTAAATGCAAAGAAACTTCTAGAGACTTGAACTTTCATTGACCCTATTCTAAAGTGTCTGCTAAAGAGGGTGTCTTAGTTTGGGTTTTATTGCTGTGAACAGACACCATGACCAAGGCAACTCTTATAAAGGGCAACATTTAATTGGGGCTGACTTACAGTTTCAGAGGTTTAGTTCAGTATCATTATGGAGTGAAGCATGGCAGGGATGGTCCTGGAGAAGGAGCTGGGAATTCTCCATCTTGGCAGCTAGGAGGAGTGCCTCAAAGCCCTCCTCCTAATGGTTACTTGCCCAGTCCACACTACTGTGAAATAAGATGAAGCCCTTTGGGGGAAACCTGCCTTATTAAGGAGGGACTGTGTAATGGATTAAGGTGGCTGTGAGCCACATTTAGGGCAGAGAGGGCTCTGCTAATCTTACCTTGGCAGACACAGCCAGGGGATTCTCTCTGTACTTAAAATCTGTATACACAGATGTTTCAGGATTCTTAACATCCAGTTCCCTAGAAGCTGAGCCCAAGTATCTGCTGGGCGTTGCCTGTGGCTTTGGCTCTTTTAAGGCAGCTTTGCCCTGACCTGTGTGGTAGGAAACCCAATGTCCAGGAGACTGGTTGAGCTTCAGCTTCAAAGCCAAACCCTTTGTCTATCTGGCGTGCCTCTCTCTGGTCTCTGATTCAACTAACCACAAGTGCAAGCCATCAGCCTGGGATGATGAACACCTGAGGGAATAAAAGCAACTCAGAAATCCCTCTGTCCCCACACCCTGTATTAGTTACAGGCACGGAGTTCAAGGAGCTGGTGCGCAGCAATAATAAAATTCCTGTCGTCACCTGCCCTGGTTCCTTTAACCCACTGAGGCCTGTGCCAGCTTTCTGCCCTGACTCTCTGGCAACAGGAGGTAAACATATCCCCTGAGCGGGAACCACTCCTCAACGTTCTCATCACAGCTTGCTCCTAGGAGTTGAAACTGACAAGGCAGCTAGATGGGGCAAAGCCTGGCTATGTAGCAGAGCTCTTCTAAGATGGGACAAGTGACAAAATGATTCTATGATTGCAAGGAGGCCACCTTCAGAGGTATCTGTTCAGGGCCATGCAGACAACTGCTGTGTCTCCAGCACATGACTGTTTGGAAACAGCCTATGTTTCCAGAGTGTCTTTCCCAGAACATTAAGACTGAGACAAAGAGTTTTAATTCAGTCTGAGCTGTGAGTGAGAACTGAGTGAAGTGACTCCGGAAGCTGAGGCTATCTCTGTGGCAGAAATACATGAAATTCCTTAGTGTAACAGAATGGTGGATGGATGGATGGATGGATGGATGGACAGACAGATGAGTCGATGGAAGGTTAACAATGAAGCATGACATTCAGAGTGGAGCAGACATGAGACCAGGGAGCGGGATTAGAAGACCTCGCCAGGGTCCCTTGTGTCTTTTCACTTTTACATCCCTCTGGGAGGTTCGGTCAATTCCTAGCCTCAGGTACCACGATGCCTCTTATATTTGTGAATCTTTATCTTTAGTTCTTTTCTTGTAGAGCCTCATGTAAGTTTTTTGTTACTTCCAGGAAATTTTTAAGTAAAATACATACAATTTTTTTAAGGCGTAAGGAGCTTCCTGATTTAAAATCTAGGACATCAATCATGGGATCATAAACAGAAGCAAAGGGCCTCAGAGTGCCAGGCCCTTTCAACAGAATCCTAACAAATGGAACTTATTAGGAAATGATGGAGACACTGTGCCCAGTACCAAGTCCTTGGTATCTGTGATAATGCCTGAGCTGTAAACCCAAAGTTCTCAATAGGCACAGGCAGCTTCTGCTGGACTTCCTTCAGATTTTCTCTCCCTTCCTTTCTCTTTTTTCCCTCCCTCTCTTTCTTTCCCTTTTCTCAACACACCTTGCAAAATGGGGGTGTCGAAATGACTAAAGTCAAGGTTCATAAGGACTAACTCTGTTAAGCCAAGAGTTTTGACCAGTATTTAGCCTTCAGAAAGTGCTCAAAACACGATAGCAATTATCACCATTGTCACTCCTTTTGCATAACTCTCCACTACAGCTTCGGACAACGTGGCCCTGTGACTACAACTGCAGCCTGTCCAACAGCTATCCATTATATACAACACACGCGGGCACACACACACACACAGTGGGGGGATAAGGAGAGAGAAAGACATACATACACAGACACACAGACACACACACATACACCCATGGGGTGGGCAAGAAGAGACACACAGACATAGACAGGCATACACAGAGACACACATGCACAGACACACACACACCCATGGGGTGGGCAAGGAGAGACAGACAGACATAGACAGGCACACACACACACATACACAGACACACTAACGCATGTATACACAGGAAGAGACAGACAGACAGACAGGCAGACATAGACAGATCGACACACACACATATATGCACAGACAGAGACATACAGACAGAGAGCCCTGGCTACATAGCTAGTTTAAGACCAACTCAGTCTAGCAGGTTCAAGGAGATGAAAGTCCCCCTACCCCCAAGCCTAGCTGTTGAGGTACAGAAGCATTTCCTAATGCCACATGGCATTGACCTTGACCAGGTAAGGCCTTTTCATTCTAGGAGTATTTTTAAGAGTCACAAAACGTGCTGATAACCAAAACGATACCAATCAAGCACTCAGTTCCATTCAGCTTCCTAATTTTCTAACACTGAAAAAAAAAAGATTCTGATTCTCAGCCATATGGATTTTAAAACATCACTCTTGCAAAACAAACGTGCCGCCCAGCAGACTGCAATGTGCTGGTAAAGACCTTGCGTGCCAGTCCCTTTCTCTCTGTAGCATTTACTCATCCTTACAGCCCCATTAAGGAAGATTTTTCTTTGTTCGAAACTAGACTACATCATCATTTTGATTTACAAATATGTTTCATTTGCAGATATGCTGTTTGGGGAATGAAATGTTTTGAGTAAGAAACAGTCACGGCACATTGGCCACAGCGAAGATGGAGAAAAAATATCAAAGACTAGCAATTACATTTATGGTTATGAATAATTTAGATAGGGACTCAAGCACTGTTGAACTGGAAGGCCTATCTACACTCATCAGACTCTAAGAGCTGCAGGGAAGTGTTTCCCAATGAATAAAAAGCCCCATATTGAAAGCTCAGGGTCCTATTAAGAGCTGTGAGCGAGAAGAGTCTCCGGGAACAGACAGCACTACGCTGAATGTCTCTCCTAAGCCTTGCTGTTTCATTATTTTTTTGCTGACCACGCTGTCAGCTGGGTTGACACAGAGAGAGTTCACATCAACAGGAAGCAGTTACTGACGTCAAAGAGGTCATGGTGGAAAGCACCCTTGTGAGGAAATCTGATTGCACCATGCCTAAACTGGAAACCACTTGAATTTAACCACATTAAGAGTGACTGTAAGGACTTCACAGCAGAAACAGTGAGATGTAGTCTAATGGGTTTCTTTTTTTGTCATCCTGCATATCCTATAAGATGTTCATTCGGTCACCTAGCAACCCTTGGGTCAAGCCTGGGGTCAAGGTACACCTTGTCTGGACAGACCCATCTTTGGTAAGGTTCTTACGTCTCCACCATAGCAGACAAAGCTCTAGGAACTTGAACTTTGAACCTGGAGGGATTCACAACGCCACCCCCACCCCAAGGCAAGTGTGTTCTGGTGGCCAGAACTTGATACAGCCTTGTCTTACAATGAATCCTGAGGAGCCTATGTACCAGACAAGGGAAACAACTTGACAGCATGTATGATTACCTAGAAGACAAATTTGTGAACAACTTTCTAGATTAAGTTAATTGGCGTGGAGAGACTCACCCTAAATGTGGGTGGCACCGTCCTGTGGGCTGGGGTTCCCCGACTGTATAAAAAAGGAGGAAACAAGCTGAGACCTAGTGTCCACCTCTGTCTCCTGATTATGGATGTGACCTAACCAGATGATTCCAGTTCTGGCTGTGATAGCTTCCCTGTCATGATGGACTGTACCTTCAAACTGTGAGCCAAACCAAACCCCTACCTTAAGTTGGCTTCATCACGTCGTTCATCACAGTAAGTGGGAGAGAGAATTAAGAGCCTAGCTCTCATGTGATGAAGGACAGTCGGTAGAAACACATTAGAAGTGTTTTGGGGGAGGACTCTGTTTGTTCTGCAGTAAAACTCCAGGTGGCTGCTGGAGCAGAGAGACTGGCCCTGCAGTCACTGCAAAATGAAGAAAGAGACACCCACCACTTTCTGCAGATCCAAGAATGCCTCCAAGTTCTCTGGTGACCTGACTTCCTAGCCGTTGAGTCTCCTCTTGTGAATGTGCTCCTAGGTCTTCTGTCAACCTGCTCGCCACCCATCTCTGCCCTTCCGTGGACACCCCATTGTAGCCCTCCTCTTCTCTGTCTCCACAAACAGGCAGTGAAGAATTTTATATTTCAGCTTCTACTGATCAAGAGGCCATGGAGATCCACTCTCCCACCTATCCTGGTCTCTGAATTGCCACCAGTGAAGGCCTTTATAGTGCACACCAATCCACTCCTGAGATCACTGCCCTGTGTCAGGAGGTCAAAAGCCACTGGCTCAGCCTCCTCACCTACTCATCTGTCTCCTTCCTCTCCAGAAAGTAATCCGAAGGCCTTCTAGAATGAATGTCTTAGGGTGCTTTCCAGCTGGAGAGCTTCTGGTGACTCCTTGAACATCCACAATTATGACTAAAGTCCTTAGCAAAGGTGTAAGACTGCTTCTTCAACCTCTGTATTTCCTCTCCTATCTCCTGCTGCATCTGTCCCTCTAGGTTTTCGGTGTCCCAGTGATTTGTTTTGTGGTTCTGCACTGCTGTCTTGTGTCTTAAACCGTGGCCTCCCCCATAACCAAAGGCTTCCTTTTAGCCCCTCAGGTCAGGGTGGAGACAGCCCCTCCTCTGGGAAGACTTTCCAAGCCCCTTCAAGATAATTTCCTGCCTTCTTCTATCACACAGTGACACCTTTAACTTCAGGTAACTAAGATATGGGCCCACTATTTTCTTTCTGCATAGATTTTTAGTTCCTAGTCACTAATTAGCCCCCATACACTAAACTGAAAACACAGAGCAAGCTCAAAAATATTCTGTCTTGAAGCAACATGTCTGTGTCTGAGTTGGTGACGTCCGCTCTCACATTCAGAGATCACTTGATTTTGAAGATACAGTTTACAATGCCACTATTTGTTAAAAGTCAGGGTCTTACTGTGTAGACCTAGTTGGCCATAAACTGAGAGCACAAAGATCCACCTGCCCTAAATCTGTATGCCCAGCCTCTGTGTGTGGCTGTTTTAAGGTGAAATGACGTTCCAGTATATGGAAAACAGAAAGAAAACTACAAGTTTTCTCAAAGCACACTCACGTTATCACTGGCAGTTATTTCCATACCAGTTGGGAAATGTTTCCAAAGGTTTGATTATCCATTGGTGAAATCTAACCTTGTATGCCCTGTACAGGAAGGTCAGGGTTCCGACTCACAGCCAGCCTTCTGGTGACTTCCCAACAGTGGAGACAGTGGGGACAATGGGTTTCATAAAAAGCACCAGTTTGATGTCTTGCTGATAAAGTGAAAGGGTGATCATTAAATATCAAAACAAGAGAAGCTGTGCACGTCTCACACTCTGCTTGACACAATCCATTTAAAGCACAGTTATAGAATCTGTACTTGGCTCCTTGGTGCTCTCTGCCTTGTTGTGTAGCAGAATTCTAGGATAAAGAGAGCCAGCAGGGAACGAGCCAGGTCCTCAACCACACTGGACAAAACCTACACCCTTGCTGTCGCCCAGTTCAGGAGCCCTGTCCCAGTGAGTGCCACAGAGCAGACACCAACAGTACTAACAGCCTTTTCATAAACCCAGAAAAATGTGATCATACATACACATTTTATATTTCATAAACTATATTTTATATATTCTTGTGTGTGTTCACATGTGTGTGGGCAGGGGCAAGCCATGGAGCACATGGGGAAGTCAGAGGGCAACTTGTAGGGGTCAGTTCTCTCCTTCCATCATGTGGGTTCCAGGACTCAGGTAGCTGGGCTTGGTGATCAGCACCTTTACCCACTGAGCCATCTTGCTGGCTCATGTACACTCATATAAGGACAATCTGACACACTTCACTTTCTCTGTAAGAAACAGTCCTCCAGGCCATGAGACTAGACACTGAGGACATCACTGGACAGCCATGCAGGGCCACAGTTTTCAGCCAGGGCAGATTCCTCATGGTAACAACTCAAGGGCACAAGTGACACTTAATGAGTTGATACCTAGGATGCTGCTAGACGCCTTCAATGCACAGGACAGCCCTTGGAGAGAGCCGCATCCCGCCATGTGTTAGAAGAGGGTCCACGACATGGCCCTGTGTGAGAATTTTATTATGGTCCACTGCAACCATAACAGTTCACCGGTCCTGAAATAGGTCATGTGATATGGGTGGTGTTCTGAACAGTGTGGAAAGGAACTTTCTCTGCAGATCTGTCCTAAAGCCCTAATAAAGAGAAATTAGTCGGGTGAACAGCAGGCCCACATCCTATAGGCTTCCAAAAGAGAAAGTTAATGTAGCTAGCTGTAAGCCAACTCTGCCTTTACAGGCTTGTCTGTGTTTCCTGATTGTGTCTAACCTGCCCTAAGCAGCCTTCACATCAGTAGATGGATACTGGTATAGAAGTTGTGGACAGTGGCTCATTCCTACTCCGTGTCTCCTCAGAGAACACCAAAGAGAGCATGGTTCTGTGCACCCCAGGGAGGGAGGGAGTTGACAGAGCAGGAAAATGCCACAGTAGCTTCCCAAGGAGTGCTGCAAAGAAATGGAGAAACGTGGATGGATGGAACGGAAGGTGGCCGACTGGAACTCCTGTTTTGATGGGGAATTATATTCTACATCATCTTAACATTTAAGATATTATAAACCTTGAGGATGAAATGAAGAGACGCTGGGAAGAGTTCCAACACTCCCTTCCCAGGTCCAAGAGATGACAGAGCAGAGCTGGGTAGAAGTGAGCTCACAATATAGTGGGCTCTTATGCTGAATGAACATACGGCAAGCAGGAGCCCTCCCGCAGATCAGAAGCAGGAACAACACCCTGGGTGGCCCTCCAGGGAAGAATGGCATACTGCTCTCTCCAGAATAGAGTATAGCAGTGAAACAGGGCCGGGTGGTGCTGACTGACAGCAGAAAGCAGAAACGGGAGTCTTACAGAAGAGCAGTACAATGGGTCTTGGTGGCTCATGAGATTATTTGGGAGCAGACAGGGAGGTGGACAAATGTCCCTGTGGCCTGGTGCAGGAGATGTCAGTGTGAGAGGAACACACAAACATCAAAGTGAGCAGGCAAGCAAACTAGGGCTGCTACACTTCCCATACAGCCTCCTGACATGGGCCGGTCAATCACTCAATCAATACAGCACCAATCAGCAGCTATCAGTGACGTAGGATATGGATCAACCCTTCCTAATAATCTTCAGCAGATCACAAATTCACTCCTCATACATAAAACTAAGTGCATTGGACACACAAGCATAGCTTCAAGACCTTATATGGCTATACCCCTTTCCACGCTTGTGGCTGTACTGAGCCAAAGTGGAAATCCAAGAACAGCCTCACAGGGACTGCTGCTCACCTGTAGAGTCTAGCCACATAGGACAGCTTCCGGCCTACAGATTCCTAGAGCAGTGACAAAAAGCAGAGCCTGCTCTTCTTTGTCCCCTGTTGTGTTCTCAGGGCAGACCTCATGTCACAGACACTCCATATACATGGGCTAAAGGAATAGATGTTTTCCTGCCTTCTGCTGCAAGCTAAGCCTTTGCAACAAGGCTGTTTCTACTTATGACAGGCACTGGCTATTTCTGGGGCCCATGAGAAACAGCCATAACCCAGTTCTAACAAGTGATGAAGTACTTACAAGAAACTCAAGTATTTCAAAACTAGAACACATCAGAGCCCACAGTTACTGCCCAAGAAAGTCTGGTTTTTACAACTGCATAACTGTCGACAGGGTAGGGTCGACTCACTCCACCTACAGACTTGTAGCTTCAGATCCTGCCTGGATAATCTTGTCAGTCAAGATGGGAGCTTACCCAACCTCCCAGGGACTACCTGCAGGCACTTCAGAAAGCTACAGTGTTAGTTGGTTGGGGGCTTACAACGACCAGGGTTGAAGTTCTGCAGAAAGCCCTACACGAGTAGGAGGAGCTTCCACAGGATCCAGACTTCAAGGACGACTACCGTTCCTACCGTGGTACTGTTCCTACCATGGTGTAAGGAGCACACTTGAGTACATGAGCTCAGCCTCCCACTATCACTTCATGCATGCCAGGTTTCCTTTAGACCAACAGGAAGGACTGACATTTCCCCAGACTCCTCCCTCTTCAGCTAAAATAGCAGAGGTCTTGGTACTTGAACTTCTAAGGACAGAGGACTGGCAACTTGACCCACTGTAGTGAGCAAAAACCATACCAATGCAATCACCAGCATTGACACTTCCAGTCACTGTGAGGACATGTGGCTGAGGCTAACCCTGGTGAAGACTGGGGACTTCAAAGAAAATGACACCCGGTACCACAAAATATCTGTCCAGATGTGGAAGTGCAGGAGCTGCTTACCCTCCAGGCTGTCAGTGGTGGTAACAGCTGTAAACAAGCCAGTTAGAGTTAAATAATCTTGAGGACAATGACACACCAGGTATCCTATGGACCTATCCAGACACACACAGGGGCAGAGGGACAGTTTGACCTTCTGACTCCTCTCCCACACCCATTCATAATCAAGACTCTGTGGCCCAGTAGCCCAAGAGAACAGAAACCCAAATCCTGTGCCTGGAGACAGTCCTTTGTACGCCATCTCCAGGGGTTGTCAGTTGAGGAAGTAAGCCCACACAACGTGGTCCAGGCCTCCGAATCTCATCAGATAGAGCATGCTGACAGGCTGAAGCAAGCAGAGATGGGAAACACCAATACCATGCTCTAGTTTGCTTTCTATTTCTATCTGAGCCAAAGGCAAACTAGAACAAATGACCCATAAGCAGACCACATGGCATGAGAAGTCGTCATTGCTCAAGGAAAGGAGGAAACCCAGCTCCAGAGAGATCAGAGGAAGTATCCTTGGGTGTGTCAGAAAGGGCCAGAAAACACATATGGTGCAAAGGAACAATTCTTTCTAACGACCTCTTTCTTCTCAGATGTATATGCTGCACAGAGCAGAGATTTCTTGCTGCAGTGTAACAGACATGGCTCAGAACTGCATAACCCAGTCAAAGAAGCCACATACTTTCAGGTGGCCCCTTGCTGTGTGACCCAGGATAGATTGTTTAACCTCTCTGGACCTCAGCTGTCCAAACTGTTACAAAGAGGATGCAAATATCTTCACCTTCTGGGACTGTTTGGAGTATTGCAAGACACTTTGCCCAGCAGGTATTTATTGAATAGCAGACTGTACTTTCTGAGGCAGCAAGAACCAGTAAAGCATCCAGAATGCACCTCAGTGCTCTTCCAGTTTCTGCACTTGCCCATCCTGCAGAACTGACACATTTAGACTCCGAGAATCATCAACCAGGTACACTGACGCTAGCGAGGTGCCCCGATGCTAGCGAGGCCTCTGCAGATCACCATCTCCTCTGTCTTCTCCTCTTCTCTCCTAACCTTGGGCAGCCTTGGCTCTCCTCTCCTTGACCAGGATGGCACAGTATCAGAGCATGGTAAGCAGATATGGGAACTGAGTGTGCCTCCTTCCCAATCCAGCGCAGGACTCCTTTTACAGGATCCTTGCCCACTAGGAAAGGAGGTTGGTTTTTTGTTTTGTTTTGTTTTGTTTTGTTTTACTGGAGATGCCTAACTAGGCAAAATAGGAAATAAGGGATTTCCTAAAGACACTGGGTGCGAGGAAAGCTAGAGCCTGAGCTTTAACTCAAGGCCCCTTTGTTATTACGTGTCCCAAAGGCGGCTGGAAGCATAACCCCTTCCTCACATCTACACATCCCTGCTTTTCTAATAACTAGTCCAACAACGATGGAGAGAAGACGGGGGAAGCAATGCTCGCTTGACCTTGTTGCCAAGTGATTTCTCCGACTTCCTTAGTAGAGTCTGCTGAGAGCATCTTGTGCCTGTGTGCACAGGACAATCTCATCTCCCACAACTGGGGATTGGCTATGCTGCTACTCCTGGCAGGTGAGGAGCAGCAGATCCCTCTGGCCCATCTCGAGCTCCATCTTCAGGGCTGACCCAGGAAGTCTAGCAGCCCAGGCTCTGAGGAAACCCACAGCAAGGGGCCAGTCCTGCCCTTCCTGTCCCTGGGAACCTCTGTGGTCTATAGCCATCAGAGAAGCAGATGTAAACAGCTGAATCCCTAAGGAGTGAGGAGGGACCTTGGTGCAGCCCTCTTCCAGGTTTTGGGGCACAGGATGTCCTGTGTTTTCCAAGCAGAAGCCCTGCTCAGATAAACTGGGTCTCTAAACAAAGCCTGGAGCATCTGACCAATATTGACTCTGCCGCTCCCCCTTCCTGGGAGGCTGCTTTCTTTGTTCTTTCTCCCTCCCCCAGCCTCTCCTTCTGGCCGGCCTCTTACCCCACCTATCAGCCTCTCTGAAGCACAGTTCTCTCAGCCTGACTTCAGTTGAAAGCTCCTCCTACTCAGGCGGTAAGTCTGTGGAAGGAAGGCAGCGGTGCCTCCATTCCAAGCCATAAATGCCAAAAGGCTGACAGCCCCTAATGAAGATGAAAGGATCCGGAAGCGAAGTTAGCTTCAAAGTACTGAGGAGTGCAGCATGTACTAAATTTGTGACACGGGTCCCTTGTAACCAAGTGTTCCTTGGCTAAATAATGTCTTATTCTCACTACCTCTGTTGTTCAAAACAAAACATGCATTTGAAAACTGTGTACCACCCCAGCAACTCCTGCTGCTGTCCTGATGAGACTTTTATCATTATTTTTGGCTGGTGCATTTGTGGAGAAGGGAGAGCCAGTTTGCTCTTAACCAGAACTTGATATGGATACAAACTATTCATCTTTGTAAGTTCTGTATTCTTTCCTGGAACCTTGTAGTTCTACAGTTTCTTAAAAGTGCTAGGCTTGAGGGAGTGCAATATTTCCATGTTTCCCTGAACTAAGGACAAAGCAAAGATAATAACTGAGTCTGTTTTATGGAAAGACAACATGCCATTAATCATACACGCCAGGTGCTCATGACAATGTCTGATATCCAATACTTTTGATTTTTTTTTAAATGACCGGATAGGTCTGGAACTCATAGATTCTACCTCTCACGGCCTGTCTGGGACTACAGGTATGTGCCATCATACCTGGAAGAAAACCCTCTTCAATTAGTACATTGTTTAAGTGTTTTCCCTTTACCAAAAGTTGTTTCAACTTAACTCAGATGATAAGAAAATAACTTCAAAATCTAAAACAAAAAGATCTAAATAGATATTTCTCAAAACAATAAGTATAAATGGCCAACAGATACATTTAAGAGAAATGATTACCACTAACCATGAGAGAAATGTACATTGAAGCCACTCTGAGGTATCGGCACTTCCCTGCTGGAATTGCTATTAAAAGGATGGAAGGAATTGAGCTCTGGCAACATGGGGAGGAAAGAAGGCCCATGTGCACAGACACTGGGGCTGTGAGTCCGCCAACCACCGCTCAAATCCACATAGAGACACCTCAAAAGTTAAAATGGAATATACATATGATCCAACCAGAAGTTCGACGAGCTCCGTTTATATCCAAGAAGCCTGAAGTCAGCAGACTGAAGAGAGAACTGCACGCCCTGTTCACTGCAGCATTATTCATGGCATGGATGAATGGACAGAGATACGGGTGGACAGACGCAGAAAATGTGGGAGGGACGCACAATGAACCGTCATTCAACCTTAAGACAGGAGGAAACCCTATCAAGTGTGGCAACACAGATGGATCTGGAGAAGATTTGGTGAAATAAACCAAGCACAGAAAATCAAACCTAAGAGAACTCCCAAGAGCAGAGAGAGCACGGACGGGTGCCAGAGCTGAGGGTAGGAGGTAGGGAGCTGTCAAGCAAAAACTGCTAGCAATGGACTCATAATATATATTAACCATCTTTAAAATTTAAACATTTATTTATTTGTGTGTATGTGCATGCATGCGTGCGTGCGTGCGTGTTTGTGTGTGTGTGTGTGTGTGTGTGTGTGTATGTGTTTGTGTGTGTATACCACAGGAGAATGGCAATCAAAGGACTACCTTAGGGACTCGGTTTGTTCCTTCTACTCTGTAGATCCCGGGGATCAAATTCAGCTCATCAGGCTCCGAGGCGAGTGCCCTTAACCACCACACCTCACCAGCCTAAATCAAGGATCCTTACATACACCATCTGTCTTATTCTATATTGTTTCTATTGGTTACTCAATGAAAACAAAACCAGCAGACCTAACAGCCTTTAAAGGTGTCGATAAAGATTATTCTTCACAAAGTGTTGGAACTCCTGACGCTATCAGAAGGTTTGAGATGTCCCCCTTATTTCTACCCTTGTAAACAGTAACACTTAAGGAGAGATCTGAGCCAAAGAGTTTATGGATTCCTAAACCTATGCAGAAAACTTGATAAAGTATCTAGTGTTTGAAACTTGCTTATTGTTTTCTTTTTGATAGGAACAGGAGGAACTCCTGAATTCCCATTTCACGGTTTCTGTGAGCGGAGTTCTGGGACGCTTGCCATTCCTTGCTTGGTGTGGGGAAGTGGCTTCATCACAGAGCAGCCTTGGATTTTAAAAAGAATTTTTATTCCTTGAAAATTCCATAGACATGTGCAATGCATTTTAATCACAGCTGTTCCCTGTCCCCTCTAACCAGGCCCCTCGATATATCTTCCTTCCAGCTTCTAATCCTTTCCCTCCCAAATAACCCAAATAACCCATCAAGTCCAGCAGTGTGCCCATATGACCATGGCTGTGACATCGTCATGAAGTCATCTACTCCTTGTGCGGACCCATGAGTAGTCACTTTATCCTCCCACTGGATCCTCATAGAGGTCTCACTTCCATCCTGTGACCAGGACTTAGAAGCAGAAAAGGTTTTTACAACAGACTCGGCATTTAGTTCGAGGGACACCAAAGCAAACGTGGATGGATGGTCCCAAGGGTGATGTCTTCCCATCTCTCCAGGCAGATGCTTCAATAGCTGATGTGAGACTGCATGTGACCCATGGGTCAGAGTCAGCCTGGCCTACACCTGAACCCTGTCTCCAACACTACCAGACCAAGAGGCTCTTAGTGAGCTCCTCCCATCTTTGGACTTCAGCCATAGGGATTCCACAGGGCCAGACATGATGGAGGTCACATTATTGAACAAGGACTCTCACAATGAAAAGGCATGTGGGAGGCCATTTGGGGAAAACTCCAGTGTCCTAACCTCACTTGAGGGGCTATGGCTTGCAGAATCAAGTAGCTAAAGTCATCCAAGTTTGCCATTCCTCAATGACTAGCATCTCCAATCCTTTATGGCTGGCTTTACAGTACGGAGGGAATTTTTAGATGGAAGTATAGCACTTGAGTCCCATAATCCCCAGAGTGAAATGAAAACCCTGTTTCCACTTGGCCATGAGAAGAACTCATTCACTTATTGGTCCCCATTGCTGCTTTAATCCTCTAACCTGGCAGTCGGGAGCTTTCCCCTCAAGTCTTTGTTTTGAAGACAGCATTGTAACCCACAACCTTTAAAAATGCTCCAGAGTATCACTGCTCTGGTGGAGAGAAATCAAGATGATTTTGCAGTCACGACTGCCACCCCGTGGCCAAACATCAGACCTTCAATAGGAGGGAAAAAAACCAGGGACACTAATAAAGACTTCAGTTGTTAAGTCCTAGGAATCTCTGCCCACTGGAACTTTATGACTGCATAGGGTCACTGCACAGATTAAATACTACAGTACACACAAAGCTGTCAGAACAGTGCCTAGAAGGCAGACCATAAAACGTTAGCCGCCTTTAACTACCACAGAGGTAGGCACCATTGGACTCTGTCCAAATTTTAAATGCTCGTTTCCTGAGCAATACTACCTCCAATAATATGTCACATAGAAATGCTCTATAAACATGTAAAGATAAAAGTACAAGGAGACTTGTGGAAAGAGGGGATGAAATAAAAGACCAGATAGGTAAATTAAACATTATTAAACATATATATATACATATATATATATCACACACACACAAAGAGAGAGGCAAGAGATAGATGATAGATAGATAGATAGACAGACAGACAGACAGACAGACAGATAGGAGTCTAAATATATAGCTTTGGCTGCCTGATTGGCCTTGAAACCACAGAGGTTTGCCTGCCTGTCCCTGAATCCCAAGAACTGGAATTAATAGCATAACACACCATGCTTGGCACAGTATGTTCTTAATATAGAATACTATACAGCTACGAAAAATGAAGAGCTAGCTGTATGCAAATATGAGAAAACCTCCAAGATTTACTGTTACTGTGTTTTTTAAAAAAACAAGTGCAATCATAGTCAAAGTATAATCTTGTTGGTGGTTTTATGTTTCTAATTATTTTATATGGATGGATGTTCTGCTTCCATTTATGTTTGTGCACTACATTCGTGCCTGGTACCTGACAGAGGTCACAAGAGGGCATCAGTATCCTTGGAAGTGGAGTTACAGACAATGTTACGCACCAAGTGGGTACTGGGAATTGAACCTGGGTCCTCTGGGAGAGCAACTGGTGCTCTCAACTGCTGAGCAGTCTCTGCAGAGCTTTCCAGATTTTGTGTTTTTTAAAGGGTGGAAAACTTTTGAAAGGCTTCCTGGGATAGTGAGAACAAAGACACGTAGAGGATGTGTATGCCATTTATTGGAAAAGTTAACTTACTGTGATTAAACCTGGCCTGTCATTCCTCTACATCAGTTTCTTCCCAGCCTGGTCCTTGAAGTTACAGTCCTTTGCAGGCACAGTCAAGCCTGCCTCAGCTTTAGAGTCTCACTGAGCTTTGTTCACAATGGATGCCCCGCCTCAGCCCAGCTCTGTGGAGTTGTTTACCCACTGTGGGGAGCAGTCTCTTTGCCAGCAATTTCAAAGTCTCACTTATGGCCTCAGCTTAGCTGTTAATTTCCATCACCAGTAACTGTGGGATGCCCCTGTGTGTTCCCCCAACACCTCAGGTTCCCCGATGGCGACACAGCCAAAGGGCACGACCAGGTTCAGTCTCCCAAACAGCAGGAAAAACTGACCCATCTGTTGGAACCCAGGTGCTTTCTTAGAGGTCAGTGGCATCTTTGCTGATTACAGAAGTCCAATTATGGACCCAGTTCTAGAAAGGCAGCAGAGTGAACTGGACCAGAGAGACTTAGTGTAAGATAGTTTTGATTCACTGGATGATCTTGGTGAGGTTTCTCCTCTCCCAGCTCCTGCTGCTAAAAAAGACGACCTAATAGACCAAGGAAGGAGAGTGACCCATGCTTTCCCGTGTCCTCTGTTTTGGATGCTGTCCTGTGAATATGTGATGTGTAAAAGGTTCACTGAATACTGTGAGCCACCAAGTAGAAGACACACCTAATGGCCCTGGGCAATGGATCGAGTCCCAGTAATCACCACCAGACCTTACACTATGTTGATTAACGTGAACCGTTGTCCAAATGAATCACGAGCACCATGATTTTTGTTTAAACTATCATTAGTTCAGCATTCTACTGCTGCAACAAAAAGCATCCTAGATTGCTACTCTCAACATCACAGGCCATCAAATCCAAAGACTAGTGACGGTGCCTGGCAGAGAGCCTTTACGGCCAGGAACAAGATCTTGGGATGAATCAAACCAAAGTGCTCTTTCTGCGTTCTTCTAGATCCACGTCTTAACTCCTTCATTCAGGTTCAAGCCTGTCCAGAACTTGGGACAAGAACCATAGCCAAATTCATCAAGATAACTCATGACATTGACTCTGACTTCTGTAACCTCTCTACTGTAGAAAACTTATGTATGAAGACCTTTTCAATATCAGGGATCACAACCCTTGAGATGATCCTTCCATGGGACAGCATGAAGGAAGGGGTTAATGTATCAGCTTTTATCACCCATGCCCAGGTCTTCAGAAACAGCCAATGCCTTGAGAGCCTATTCCAGACAACTCCCTGACATCTTCAACACCTCTCTATTATCCCAAGACAGGAGGTCGTGATGCAAGGTGCACCATCATAGTCACTTAGGTGGAGGGGGAGCACCTGTCATACTCTTAGTGGGGAGTACCAGCCATACTCACAGGAGTCTGGAAGCAGCAGAAGAGCTGGGTGAGGAAGGGGTGGTTGCGGGCCAAGGACAGGATCCTCTTCTCCGTCATGGTGCACTCCACATCGTCATCCTGCAGGATCACATCCTTCTTCAGGACCTTCACGGCATACAGCTCTCCTGTTTCCTTTATTCTGGCGAGCATCACCTAGAGCACAGCAGGAGGGAGCGTGAGAGAGACTCGAGGGTTGACTACACGTGAGGAGCTCTGGCGTGCACCCACATACATACATGCGCACACACACATACAGCATGCTTGTTACTTCAGACTCACCTTCCCGAAGCTCCCCTTCCCCAACACCCGGATGAACTCAAAGTTGTCGATGCCGAATCTGCTGGAAGAATGAACGCCGATCCCATTTCCTTCCTTGGAGCCCTCCTTTCCCTGTCGTCTTAGTGTCGACCTGGAAATGAGTTTCTGCAAGGAGGAAGAATGTAGAAATTGCACTGTGAGCTCAAGGTGGGTATGGATGGGGAAACCTCCCTAGTGTGAGCAGCCCCGGCCTCCACCCAGCATGTGGAGAGGCCGGTCCTGGGAAAATGTTCAGCTCCTTCAACTGAAAACTACCTCACCATTCACTCCTGGTCTGTATGCACTGCTGTGTGGAGAATACGTCCAAGCCTGTGCATAAATGGAGATGCCAGTGCCTGAGCCTGGTCACTGTGGTTTCTGCTGCAATGGCTTCACCACAGAGCAGTCAATTCTAGGGGAGTCATCTAGTGACCACTTCATGCAAAGGGTGGCTTTCATGCTTGCTCAGAGTCTCAGCAGCAGGACAAGAATATGTTTTTTTTAAAAATCAAAACCTTAAATTATATAAAATTCAATATAAAATAGAAAGAATGATAACTATGATGAGTAAACGTTAAGTACCTAAAAATCCCAGCAGCTTTCTCTCAGTATATATTTTTAGGACAATGTACAAAGAAACACATTTTCATACTAAATTTGAAAATATGGCTAAATTATTGTCTTATTGTACACAGTATTATTCTAAAATGGTCACACTGGCTTTTTACATCTTTAAATGTTCTTTTGAGAATGCAAGGCTACTTCTAAAAATATTTGTTTTTATTATTTTTAATTGTGTGTGTGTGTGTGTCTTTATATGGGCATCTGCAGATGTGTGCCAGACTCATGGAGACCGGAAGACGGTTCTAGATCCCCTGGAGTTGAAGGTAGGTGATTGTGAACCACCTGACATAGATGCTGAAAACCGGATTCTCAAGAGCAGAACTCTCTCCTAACTGCTGAGCCATCTTTCCAGCCCCCAGGAGGCTGTTTTTGTTTAATTGTGCCTGCCCTTTGAGGTGCTGGGAATGGACCCCAAGGCTAGATACATGCTAGACAAGCACTCTACCACTAAGCTACTTCCCAGCTCTAAGAATATGAATTCTGACTTATCTAGTTAAAAAGGATGTGTCTAGACTTCAAGCAATGCTAAAAAACAAGCAACTACACCACACCCTGAACCTCCAAGGATCTTATATATTTAACCCCACAAACAGGCACAACAATACAATAAAATGGCTTATATTTAAAATACAACGGGGTTTTTTTTTATAGCTCTCCTTCTAAATCTACTATAGACTTTTGAAAGACAGAAAAGTAGTGTCAAAAACCACTAAAAACTAAAAGCCAGAATCCCTAATTTTTTTAAACGCATTTTTCTCTTTGGCTACTTATAATTCTCTCCTTTTAGTGATGTGCTGATGACAGGTAGATCCATTTTCCCAACTATTAAATACCATAACACTAAAGATACTTCGTTTTAAAGAGACGCCCATTTTGGGACTGTCACATAGCCTGCCTCCTGATCTCACAGCTATCCAGACATGGCTACTTCCCAGCCTCCAAGGATGTGGCCCAGAAAGACAACATTAAGATCTCAGAAGCCACCAAGGCTCTGATGGACAGCATCAGCTGGACGTCACTTAGGGAGGTTGCAGGACAAAACACAGCCAGGGCAAGCAAATCACTCCACCCACTCCCAAGTGTCCCGAGGAAGGAGCTGTCTGCTGCAGAATGCAAGAGATGAACTCATAACCCTGGACACAGGCTGCAGACCAGGCAAGTGGAGAACCCCAGGCACTGGCACCTTCAGTCCCATCAGATAAGGAAGCAGAGGCCTGTGGCTACTGGCCAACTGTCCAGATTGGCCACCAGCCAGGGGCATACCCTAGGCATCTGGATTCTGAGTTTCTTACTAAACCAGATTGATGGGAAGCTGATTTTAAGGGGGTGTGGAGGTGAGTCCTTTCTCTTGCTTCATGATATACATGCATGCACACTGTTTTGTGCCATAACTGCATAGGCTCTAGTTTGGGAAACAAAATGCCTTTTTTAAGCGCGGTAGACTTGTTTACCATATTTGCTGAGATTATGTTCCTCTGGACTTTCATTTGAGCTCACCTAACCCAAATAACTTTCAACCTACAAGACACAACCAGAGGCAAAGAGCTCACCGAGGTTGGAGAAATATTTCCGGGTTGGAGACCCATCCCTGCCAAGGTCTTGGCAAGCTCCACCGCATTCACCCCACAGTTTGGGGCCACGTTCGCCTGACACCGAATATGTACATTCATTTTACATACTGGAGGGAAGAAAACAAAATCCAGATTCACAAACATGCTTGCAGACAACGTCGGTAGCCTAAAGACTGTGACAGAAGAATGATATGGGCTGACACCGTGATCTCACAAGATTAAACTCGCACTTACAACAAGTCCTGGCATTTTATCTAATTCTGATTTGTGTAGGGGCAGAAATCCTAGCACATTAAAGAATAACGGGCTTTGAATAACAGATTTTGACTCTTCCCCATGGCTTGATGGGATAGACTCATCTAAATCCTGTGTAGCAGTCGCCGCTGCCTTGGCAGCAAAATGTAATATAGAGATGAAGATGCTGATCACAGTGGCCATCACGGGCGATCAGATGACAAAGGATCACACTAACTGACTTCACTCCCTCTTGCCAGTGAAATAAAGGCAGGAGTCACCAGGCTGCAGCTTGGTCACTGTTCACATAAGGTGGAAATGGGTTTCTGAAGGGTTCGTGCAGCTTTTTTCCGAGTACTGTTGTGGTTGGGTGGTACTCCCAGCCCACAAGGCACATCCGGTAGGGCTGTGGTTCTAACTGTTTTTTTTTTTTTTTTTTTTTTTTTTTTTTTTTCGAGACAGGGTTTCTCTGTGTAGCCCTGGCTGTCCTGGAACTCACTCTGTAGACCAGGCTGGCCTCGAACTCAGAAATCCACCTGCCTCTGCCTCCCAAGTGCTGGGATTAAAGGTGTGTGCCACCACCGCCTGGCTCACGGTTCTAACTGTTTTATAAGGAAGAAAAGAAAACAAAAAGCAAACTTTAAAGTGTTTGAAGGTCAGGGTAAAATGACCTTTGGAGAAGCGAGCAAAACAAGCTGCATTTCTTGCGTTTGTGAAGCTCCCGTGACAATGACCGCCCTGAGGTTTAATGGGGGGGGGGAGTTCGAGAATTACTATCATGTTTCTTGAAGTGGGTCCTGCAGACAGAAGGCCCAGCTGAAGCCTTGCAGGACAAATGTCTCTTTGATGGAGTCACTCTGTCTTTGGAGGCACAGAACAATCTAGACGTTATGGGGATTGAGTTTGTCATTTGGAAAGCTTTCTTTATGAAAAAGAACGCCACAGGAAGCGGAGAGAGGCTCTGATGCTTTAGCTTCATTAGCCTCACAGGACACAAACTACGAAGGCCTTTTAGAAAAAAACCCTGTGACAATAAAAACAAAAGTAACAGGAGCTAAGTGGCTGCAGGTCTGCTGCTCTGGGGCACCCGGACACAGAGGACACAGATGAGCCTCCTTCCTGTGTGGATCTGTATCCTAGCCGGAAATACAAGAAAATGGAAGCGGCTCACTCCAGTGAGAGCATGCAACACCTCAGGCAAAGAGGCTGCTTCACCTGAGCTTGCTGCTGCTGTAGGTGAATGAAAACAAAACAACAAAACAAAACAAAAAAAACGATGCTACAGGGGCAGAGAGATGTGCTGTCTATGTTGATTTTCTTCTTACTCGGTACCCCAGGATGCTCTGGACCTCACTCTGTTCATCAACCCGTGATGCCCCTTCTAGGGTGCTGGGATTTGAGGCATGAGTCAATACACCTTGCTAGAATTTGGTCCCTTTTGTTGACACACACAGTTTGACTGTCCCAGACAGCCAATGAAAGTTGTTGTCCTAGTGTGTGTCTCCTAAGGCTTCCGGTGCACCCCAAGGCAGCCAGATAATCACAGATTAATGGGAAATGACTCCAGGCCAATAGCTCCACAACCCCTACCAAAACGGGTGTTGGCCTTCACCCACTCAGAGCCTTTGAAAAGGCAAGAGCTCCGAACAGCAATGGGTGCAGTTGGTGAGGTGCCAGCCACAACCAAAGCTCCAGCTCTTGCTCTTTGCCCTGCCAGCTTCTTCAGTCACAACACAGGACTCTTGCAGACATCCCACGCAACTCCTGCTAATGTGGCAACTCAACGGGGCCGCCTACTTCCGGTGAGAGCCAGGTCTTACTTAGAACCCAAACCCTCTCTTCCGGCCATTCACCCATACCTCCTCCCACCTTCTTTCTCTCAGAGAGCCCCATTTTCAAAGCCTTCTTTCAAATGCCCCTTAAAACCATATAGTCAGCAACAAGTAGCTAACAACTAGCATGGTAGACCTTTAGATCTAACATCTAATTTAATCTATATTATTTTAGGGATCCGACACAGTTCCCTTTACCTGTACTCCAACCCAACTAATGATACTTAAATAATACAACTCAGGAATTGATATGTAAATCATCAGCCTTAGGCCAGACGATAAGCCCACAGAGCTTCAAAGGCTTATAGTACAATGTTGTCACTGAGGAGGAGGAGGAAGCCAGCGTCCTTACTTTTACACTGAAGTCCTTGCCGCATTATCCCCCAGAGAAGGGAGCCACAGTGGTCACAGAACGTGGGCACCTTGTAGTTGTGAACGTTGAACTTGTGTGGAATGTTGATGCCGAACCGCTGCTCTGCGATCTGGGGGAAGAGAAGGACACCTCAGCTCTCAAAGCAATGTCTTTTGTGATGACCAGAGTGGCAGTGTGGCAATGACAAGGATTATGATGACACCTGAGCTGGGTATATTATTTTACCAAGCAGAACTGTCCTGCTATACGGGTCTTAGCACATTTTGTTGATGAACAGGACAGGACTAAGATACAGGTATGTGTTAGATCATTCGCTGGTTGGAGAAAGAAGAAGAAATTAACATTTCCTTCATCTTTTATATTCGGATCACAATGCTCTCTGTGTCATGAGGAAGACCCGGGGTCACAGCGAAGTCACTCAGCCCTTCCAGCCTTTGTCTGACATTTGCATATAGACAATCTGAGTGCCAATGGAATAGTCTCTTATATGTCATTTCTCATGTACCTCCTCGCCATATGCTCTCTGGTCAGCCTCACAAACTTAAGCAAAAACTGCAGGTGCAGCACGAGAAAGGGTAAAACAAATGACTGCACCTCTCTGGACTTTCCTGGTCTCTTTTCTTTAGGAGCCGAGGTTCATATCTCTCTGTGTGTTTCCCTACCATGCATTCTCACTGTCACTCAAGTCCCCAAGTTGTGCTTTCCCAAGCATCTGCAAGTCCACTACGTGTCAACAACACTTCTCTTGCTTTGTCCCTCTTGAATTTAAAACACGTGCCCATCCCAGGGAAATACAAGTGAAGCTTACACACATAGCATTTCCCTGGAGCCCCTACGAGGCTGAAGGAGGCCCTGTGTCGCTATGCTTAGCAAGTATGATGTAGAGTTGATATACTTGACGATCCTGTTTAATTACTGCTAACACACAGGAGTGAGGTGCAGATGTTTCAGACTGATACTCACAGAGGCTGGGCTGACGATCACTAATGGAGACAGGCCTCAGCCTTGGAAAGTTCAGATGCTGTACAACAAGCTCAGGCCTCTTTCTTTCTTGAACAGTGCAAGTGGTATGTACAGCTTTGCTCAGCTGAACACTGATTGGATCCTTGCAAGGTGTTATGCTTTGAATGTTAACTATGTCTCACGAGCTCATGTTTAGAATTCAAGGGTCCCCAGTCAGTGGTGGCACTGAATGTGGATACAGAGTCAGTGAGATGTGGGAATCTAGCTTTTTAAAAAGTCCATTCTTAGTGGCACAACTTTGCAGGTAATACGCTGCCCTAAGTTTCAGGCTCAGCTTCTTCTCCACCATGCTGGGAACTGCTCTGCTCTGGAGATCTCTCCCCATTG
The DNA here is from genome assembly GCF_004785775.1 of Grammomys surdaster. Taxonomy (NCBI): domain Eukaryota; kingdom Metazoa; phylum Chordata; class Mammalia; order Rodentia; family Muridae; genus Grammomys; species Grammomys surdaster. The sequence goes on along the minus strand of NW_021604585.1, from coordinate 3,250,654 downwards.
TTCTGACAGTCTGAAGCATCTAAAACCATAAGACAAAGTAACCCTTTTCTCCTGTTAGTACAGGTCACTATGGGTAGTTATGAGTTAGCATCCGTCTACTATGTTAGTATGGGCAGTTATGGGTAGGTATTCTGTGCAAGCGGGCAAAGGCACTACTATGCAAAGTGAGGTCAGACTACCAAAGAACAGAAATGCAAATACTAGCAGCACCTTGGTGGGTCCTAAGGACTCTGAAAGGGCTGAGGGAGGGATGCGTAGGGAGGAGCAGGAAAAGAGAGAGAGAGAGAGAGAGAGAGAGAGAGAGAGAGAGAGAGAGAGAGCGCACACACAGAGGGAATGGTGCTTAATCAGCAAGCCAGTGCTCTCTTACCTTGGCATCCACTTTGTTAATATTGTTTTGGCAAGTGCAGGCTGTAACAATTAGATGATGGCAGCGTTTATGGACGACGCAGGTGCACACTGGGAAATTAAATCCAGCAATTACACATTTATCAGAGGCTCCCAGGACAGCCAGTTGCAGCAGTCAATGAAAGCTGCCCATGCCGGAAACTTGGCTTGGATGTCTGGCCACATCCTGAAATCCAGTGCCCTCATCCTTCCTCATCTACTGACACCATCCTAACAAGACCTTTGCTGACAGTCAAGAGCACTGCCATCCTGTCCTAAGCTGTCCTCTCCTTCCCGACTGCATCCCATCCTGCACCCACCTCCAGAGGAATCTTTTCACAGTATGACCCTGGTCATATCTGTTCTTGCCTGAACACTTCCGGTGATGACCCACTTCCATCAACAGTGTTCAAACCCAGCAGGGGTCCAGACTCCTCAGAGGCCACCCATGCTACTTGGCATGATTCTCCTATGAGACCTATTTGATTCAATAAAAACTAACCATATGGCCTTTCTCTGCCTCTCTAACACAGTCTACTCACCTGGTGATTGTATCTAATGCCTATGACAAGATAAAACCCAAAGAATATCTCATCCATTCAGAAAATGTCCTGTCCCTTTCTAGACCAAAAACTGCCTCTCCTCCTCCGGTTTCCTACAGCCCCTCAGACTGCCTCCTACTTCAAGTCTTCCACATGTGGTTGAGGCCTGCCCAGAATCCCATGCATGGTGCTGGGTGCTGAATGGGCAAATGAATATAAACATTTGAAGAATGGTTCAACCAGCTGCCTGAATATGTAGAACTCCGACACTATGCGTTTCCATTTTCAGCCACGGAAGGGTGTAGTTTGTATGGAATGAGCAAGTAGCGAGACACGGTAGCACGTGAATTTAATCCCAGCACTTGGGAGGCAGAGGCAGGTGGAGATCTGAGAGTTCAAAGTGTGTGTGTGTGTGTGTGTGTGTGTGTGAGAGAGAGAGAGAGAGAGAGAGAGAGAGAGAGAGAGAATGTGTGTGTGTTTGAGAGAGAGAGAGAGAGAGAGAGAGAGAGAGAGAGAGAGAGAGAGAGAGAGTGTGTATGTGTACAGGAGCGCACCACAGGACAGCTCTGGATCTCCCCTGCCACCTAGTGGAATCCTAGGTTCAACCGCAGGTTCTCAGGCTGCACTGGAACAGCCTCCTACCTGCTGAGCTGGCCAGACAGCAGGAGTCTTGTGCTTCTGTTTTTGTTTTGTTTTCATGTTTGTTAACAGTAGTTTAAGGTCCAGCGTGTGTTTTCTGTTAGTAAACGTTCCATATGAGCTTAGGAAGAACGTGGTGTCTGCTGCTGCTGGCTGGTGCATTTCATGAATGTCAGTTTGATCACATTGTGACAGTGCTGTTTAGATCAACCAAAGCCTTACAGCTTCTCCGCCTGCTGAGGCTAGCGATGACTGACAGAGCAGCTACAACAGTGACCTGTCTACTTCCCTTGTGGTCCAAGGGCCTCATTCTCACATGCTTCCCTGCCCACTGTTAGGTATGTACACACCAACCACATTCATGTCTTTTTGGAGAACTGGCCCAGTTACTACTACACAGTGGCCTTGCTAGCTCTGGCCATGTCCTCGGCCTCAAAGACTGCTTTGTCTGAAACACCACCTAGTGCTTCTGACGAGCATGGGGCCAGCATACTGCTCTCCTACCAGGCATTTGGTTTTACGTCCATCAGTGAGACGTAAACAAAACCTTATGCTCATGCCACCTAACTAATGCTCTTTCCTGTTCTTTCATACACAAAAGTAAAACTTAGATTCAAGAGTGTGTCTCAGTCAGTTTTCCTAAGTGAAAAAACACATTACATTGCTTCGTCCAAAACAGAAGGAGGAGTTTCCTTATTTACATGTGGACTAGCTCTGAGATACCTGATGCTGTTGCCAGTCACCTACAGAGTGAAAGTCAAGATGTCCAGCACTACAGTACAGACTGACTCCACTCAGGCCAACAGAAAGGGAGCCCCATGAAAGGCCAAGTGGGTCCGGCCCACACCCACACATAGGAGGAGGCTGCTCTCACACTCTGAATTTACTTAAAGTCTACTAAATTGATTTTACCTTAGAATTGTGAAAATGAACTGTATTTAACTGTGAATTTTTTTTCACATTCATTCATTCATTCATTCATTCATTGGGCTAGAAATCAAGACCATGGCCTGGTACATGCTAATATCTCATTTCAAAAATGTATTTAATTTTTACTTTATAGTTTTTGGCGTGAGTGTATTATTTTTGTGCCATAAACATGTAGTGCCCCTGGAGGCCAGAAGAGGGCATCACATCCTCTAAACTGGAGTTGCACGAAGTGTGAGTAGCCGTGTGGGTGCTCGTGACTGAAACCCCACATCCTATGCAAGAGCAACAAGTGCTCTTAACCACTAAACCAACCCTCCAGTCCCTCCTTTCTTTCTTTTTTTTCCTGAAACAAGAAAGCTAAAAGGATAAAGCTAATTTGGAGAAGAGCACCCTTTCCCTATGCAGGTGACATGAACACAGCTTGTGACTTCCCATCTTGTCAACAGTGCAATGTGAAAACCACGACTTTACCTTCAAGTCTCAAGGGTGTGCTCACCCTTGTACACCTTGGTACTCCTTCTTAGCCCTCTCAGGTTACTGAAGAGCGAACTTTAAGCTTCAAAGCTCTTCTGGGTGCCCTGACTTTAGAAATGATTCCCTCTATATTGTCGAAAACATGCAAGGTCTGGTAAGAACTTCAGTCTGCCGCACGGGTGCTGTGTGTCTTATGGAGAGTTATCACAGCATTGATGAGAGGCAGCCTGGCCTGTTTTCTGTTGATATTATCATATTTTCGCAAAGAAACACAATTAAACATGGTTGTACACATGTTTTTCTTACCTTGGCATTGATAACCCTGTTTCCCAAATACTCCCCTGTTCAAGACAAAAGGGAAAAAAATTACTGTCAGTCAACATCTATAATTATAGTTCTCGAGACGAAGTGTGTTCCCTGGTCCCTCATGAAAAACATCTCTTCGGGGAAGAGGCATGGACAGTGTGTTGTTCCGAGCCCTTGTTTATTACCAGAAGGCACAAAGAATACCAGCTGATGGATTAGACCGCTCCTGGTGATATAAACAGGAGGTGGTGAGGGTTCCCGTTCCTCCTACCTTCAGCTGTCTCCTAAATCCTTAGTGAAAAGCAACCCATGTAGAAGAGGCTCAACTCAGCCAGGAGCTCCTTCATTGCCACACACACACACACACACACACATTCACACACACACACATATACACACACATGCACACATTCATATACACATACACACATTCATACACACACATACACACATTCACACACACACTCACACACACACATTCACACACACACATACACACACATGCACACATTCATATACACATACACACATTCATACACACACATACACACATTCACACACACATATACACATTCACACACACACATTCACACGCACACACACATGCACACACACACATTCATACACACACACACACTCACACACACAGATTCACGCACACACACACACACTCTGCAGCTACCTGTCTCCAGCACTCTCCCTTGTCTTATCGCTACATCTTCCACTAAAGTCCACAGGGGGACAGACGTGGTGCCACCATCTCCTTTCTGCCCATAGCTTGATTTATGACTCACCTTGATGTGCATATATATATATATATATATATATATATATATATATATAT